>NW_020291496.1:102491-444704 GCF_003184765.1 Aspergillus aculeatinus CBS 121060
CCCCCCCCCCCCCATTCTAAGAATATCATCGTTTCACTCCTCTGGTCAACGACCCATTCCCTTTAAAACACCCGGCATACCCTCCCGACACTTGGTTCCTTTTTTCCTCTTTTCTTCTTTTTCAAGATGTCATCCGCCGCCCAAGAAGAATTCAATCAACTCCTTCAGAACAATCGAGACCGGTTCTCGACTCACCCTGAAGACCGAGACAATCACTCCGATCGAGACGATTCCGATCACTCCTCCGACGATAACGATCACGAAGACCACAACCGCCCTCACTTCTCCGACGCAGACGACGACGACGACGACGACGACGACCTCCACAGATCCTCTGCCATGCACTCCCGGAACACCAGTACCTACAAGATCCCCAATGCCACCTTCGATGCCAACACAGGCCCCAAGGGTGTCATCGCCGACGCCCAGGCCTTCGAGCGTGCCCGCAAATCCTCCTTCCGCCGCACCCTGCTGAGCGTCGCCGGCATTGACCGACCCCACTACTCGATGAAGTCCACCACGGACGACGCCACGCTGCTGCACAACTCCTCCCCGCCTGACGGGTCCTCGGGCAGCGACGACGAGGAGCGGTTTCTGCGCCAGTGGCGCACCTCGCGCATGCAGGAGATGCAGGCCCGTACGCTCCGCAAGCCCAGTCCTCGCCGCCGGTTGTATGGGTCCGTCGACCACGTGGATGCCGTTGGGTATCTGGATGCCATTGAGAAGGTCACTTCGGGGACGGTGGTGGTCGTCTGTCTGTATGATCCGGAGGTATGTTTCTCTGCTTATTGGTTGTAGTGGCCGAAACTAACTTTCTGGGAAGTCCACTCCCAGTGCCCTCGTCGAAGACTGCCTGAACACCATCGCTCGCCGCCAACCCACCGTTCACTTCATCAAGCTGCACCACGAAATCGCGGAGATGGATAATATCGAGGCCCCGGCGTTGCTGGCGTACCGCGACGGGGATGTCTTCGCCACGATCGTCGAGATCATGCGCCAGATTCCCAAGGGGCGGAGTCTGAGTGCCGACAGTCTGGAGGACTTGTTGAAGATGTACGTTGTCTTCCCGCCTTACCCATCTCCGATAACATTCGATACTAATCACGATCAACATGGACAGGCACCGCATCCTTTAAAGCAACACCACTAATCCCAATTTGACGATCAATCCCGATCCACGTTCACGCTACGCTGCACATGTCCTCTCCCATTCAATCTCCATCTCAATTTAAACTCGACACACCCACCTCCGTTCACCACACCACACCACACCACACCACCATCATTAATCCAAGCATTGCAATGCACCACAGCGGGCGTTTTACTCCTTTTTCTTTTCATGTTACAAATTCAAAATCCGGGCTCGCATATAGAATTCGTCATGGTGTCGTCAGGGTTACTTTACTGTTTGTCTTGATTTGATTTTATCCTGAGCTTGAAGATATCCTCCATGGTTTTTTTCTCGTCACGATATGAGTTTCCTTTCTTTTGGGATGTCTGCGTCATCATCTTTGGTTTGGTAGTTGTGTCCTTCGCTTAGTCGAATCTCAGGGCTATGGCTCTGGCTCTGGCTCTGGCTATGTATTATTATCCACTTTATTCTAATCACCGATCATCATCGTCATCATCGTCATCATATCCAGATCAAGTTTGACGGGCTTTCCACTGTCTGTCTAAGTAGTGTAGTGTAGTGGTTATACATGGTATATGTAGTGGAGTGGAGTCGTGGTTCCAGACAACTCCGGCGATCTATCTATACCTGCTGCGCAATCCCCTAAAGATTCTGATACAGTCCAGACCTCCGATTATACCTAGGTAAGGAAGATGAAGTACAAGCACTAGCCAGTTGCCCGAATCACGTAGCCTACCGTACATCATAAGTATGACCATCTTGTGAAGGAATGGCATCCTATCATCCCATATCGCATACCGACCCTGTCACAATCATCCAGTAACCACAGAACCAACCCAGAGCCTCCCCATCCCATCACAGACAAAGTGTATGTATTCTTACCGACCCTAAACCCCAGCAGACAGGCAGAAAGATTTTGTATTCTCGCCAACCAAGCAAAAGAAAGCTTCAATGCAACGACTCCTAACAGCCCATCCACTTTCGCAAGAAAGGGAGAAGCCAAGCCATGCAGACACATATGTGGGTTTGTCCTGAGGTCCAGAGACAAGACCGAAAGTTGCACGGGATCAAACAGCGCAGGAAAAGTGGTATGATTAATTTTTGTTTTATCACGAAGAATTCGGACGAGAGAGAGGGGAAAATAAAATAAAATGGTAGTCGGAAGAGAGACAAGGAAGATGGAAGAAAAGAGAGAAAGCCCGACAAAAAAAATCAAAATCACAAAGCACCTTTTTCCTGTGTGAAATCCCAGAGCATCTTGATTAGGCTGTCGGGTAAGGTATAGAGATCAACGTGAAATTCACCCTCTGTCGATGATAAATCCATCAGGTTGGGGTTAGTTGCTGATCTAAAGAATTAACAAGAAAGGTGAACAAGGGGGACTCACGCTCAACATCGTTCTTGGTATATGAGTCTGGAGCCTTGTTGTCATGGACCATCTGCACCACTTGGAGAAGATCGTCTTCGCCAAGACGCTGGAGGCCATCGGCCAGCTTGTCCATGTCGACCTATGTGAACACAAATTAGCCGAGTGATCACTACAAAAGCCAGCAAGATGGGACCAAATCGAACGAGGGAAAATTACATTCTTCTCCGTCTTCTTTTTCTTTTTCGACCCCTCCTCGCCTCCCGCGGCGCGTTTCGACTTGACTCCGTTCTCGTCGCCAGGAACGGGGCCGGATTCACGCAGTAGCGCTAGCAGCGCAGGCTTGGGGTTCTTGAAGGTCTGTTTCGGGGACAACCCAGGTCAGTCTTCCAATCTCAACCCTGAGGAGCAACCCAGGATGCACTCACAATAACGTGCTTGGATTCGTAGCGCGCCTGCGCGAAGTTGAGGTCATGGGTGACGAAATGCTCCTTGTCGGCGGCAGTCAGGCCGATCTGCATGTCGAATTCACCCCATCCTTCCTCAGAGATTCTGAACGGAGGATTCTTAAAAGCTATCATCTCGAAACAAAACGCGTGTTAGCCAGTCCATGGGACCACGAACTCGTTTTGCAGTAATCCTATGTTGGGTGGTTCTTTCTGCCCCCAACACTTCCCTCTCCCTATGATTTTTAGAGGCCGCTAAGAGTAGGAACTCCCCCCCGGCCCCAATAATTGCAGACACCGCTAAGGGTAAGAAAAAACCTCCCCTCCTCGATGCACATATACACACACAAGTGCAAACGTGCAAACGCGGGAATTCAGGTGAATGAGGGAATCATGAGACGAGAAAGAAACCCAACCATTCCGGGAAATACAAACTCCCCTTAAGAGAAAAGTGAAAAAGCAAAGAACGTACTCTGAACAGCCCGCGGGCCGAAACTCGGGTGCAGTGTGTACGTCACCTTGTCGAAGACGTTTGCGGGGACCTGCTCGCCGTGGTCGTTGACCAGGTAGATTTCAATTGACCATGACCGTAGAGGGAATCCCTCGACGCCGGAGTCTTTGTTTCTGTTGGGGGCGCGCGGGCGCGAAACAGTCTGGTTAGCCCTTCGAGCACTTTCACTAGCTCCCTCACATATTGTCCTTTAATGAGACTAAAGGAAGACAGCGGAAGCGCGAGCGCGTTCTTGCTCGGATATGTAACGTGGTAATCACGGTTTGGGAGATGTTAAGGTGGCTGCGATGTGACGGGGAGCTGAAGAGGATGGTTGAATGGTGGTGGTGGTGGTGATGACTCCGAGCTAAGCTCAGGTAAAGACCAGACAGAGGCCAAGGTGTAGGAACGTACAGGATATGTTGCTCCGTCACCAGACGGACATTTCTCTTGACCTATAAGAAGAGGAGCTGGGTCAGCGCGCTGCAATTAATGTCTTGTCCGGGGTCCAGTCCGCGCGTCACGAGTAGAGCGAGCAATGGCTCGCTCGCTCGCAATGCTCAGGAACGGGAGAGGCGGCGGACTCACGTCGGGCATCGTTGTTTAAAGGCTTCAGTTGATTGCGCGGAGAGATAGGGAATTAGGGATTGAGTGAATGGCGAGCTTGGCTGAATCCCTTCCTCTGGGGGTGGGTGGCAGACTGGTTGTTTTGGGAGGAAGTAGACGGAGAGCAATCGGGCTCAAGCAGGCGCGACGAATCAAGGCGGAGTTGAGGTCGGGTGTTTGCCGGGATGGGATCTGATCGAGGCTGCAATGTCTGTCGCTTTCGCTTTCGCTTTCGCTTTCTTACTCCTCAGGGTTACTGCAAATTTAACTGAGATTGACGCTCAATTGAAGTTAAGTGACGAGATACTGTAGGCTCAGGTGCTAAGGTGCTAAGGTGATAAAGGCACAAGTGGTAGCAAGAGAAAGCTGGGTGGGAGGGAAGCTTTCCGCGCGGGGATTGACTGATTACTTCCTGCTCACTGCTCGAGTACTACCTGGTACTAACCTTTCAGTTACTCTTACTGGACTCTCTGCACTGCACTTTCCCGCATCGCAACTCCCCCCTCAGACCGGAATAAGTCATCATCTAGTACTTCGTACTTTATTCTATCTAATCTGCAATTTCATGGGCTGTTCACTGCAGTACCCCTCCACACTCAGAGATCCAGTTAATCTCACACCCTGCTTACACCCTGCTTACACCATAAATCAGGAAAACAAAGTCATCCAATATACCAAAACACCAGAGTTTCTGCTTCATAATGTCATACGTGTATTTTGGGGGAAATGGTGTCTATCTACTGCCGACTCGCCAGAGAACATACTTTCAACCTCGGGGTCAAACCACGTCGAATCTGTCTGTACATGCATCGACTCCGAATCTCGGCAGAGCCGGCCTCGTCATTCTGTCTCCTCACGGACGGAGGAATACAGATCGTGTCAAGGAAAGGGGGGAAGGGGAAGAAGGTACGAGATAGAAACAAGGGTCGATGGGGATTATTGGAAAGTGAATCCGCATGTGCGGGGGATGAGAGAGGTAAATGACGAAAAAGAAGTCCACATCAAATTCGTAGTGCAAAGGAGAGATCGAAATGTGCATTAAAGATAGCCCTCTATATCACTTTGCCGCTGGGAGGGGGAAGATTCGAAGCTGCTGGAATTCCCCGCATTTACTGCTGGCTGAGGAGCTTCTCGTTCTCCTTCTGTGCCGTCTCGAAAGCCTCCTTGAACAGGTTGGCGTCTGGAACCATGCGTTAGTCATACCGTTTCCGGGACATTCAGAAGGGGAACAGGACTTACTCTCGCTGTTGGCAAAACGGATGGCCAGGGTGCAAGCCTCAGGCTCGCCCTCGCTGACATCGGCAGCAGCGTTCCAGACCCAGCTACGGTCACTGCCAACGTTGGCGCTGAGCGTCATGTCGGGAACAACTAGAGCAAAGCATCAGTCACCTGGAACGTGTGTGGAGACCCTCCGCTCCAGTCTCGAGGCGAAAACTCACTGTAGTGGTTAGCGCAGACCTTGAGGGTCTTGTCGCGGCGCATCACAAGGCGGGTCTTCTGGTTCTCCTTGTGCTTGAGCAGTCTCACGTCACCAGTGCCACGCTCCTTCCACTCCTTGCTCTCACGGTCGAAGCGGAACAGCTTAGCACGCATCTTGAAAGTCTGCTCCTCCAGCTCCTCGTTGGTCTTGGTCTCGACCTTCTCCGTCAGGCGGATGACGGGCTCGAAGTGGACATCGGGGGACTCGGGGGCTTCATCCTGTTGAGGCAAGCGACTAGTTAGTCAAAGGCTTTATCTCACAATCGAGTCAAACTGGTTCCCCGCGCGATAGAAATCAGAAGAGACAAAACAAAGATTTGGACACAGAAGCTCTCCGCCATGGAGGGGCGAAAGCGGGGTATGTCTGAACAATAACCCGCAAGCCCAGCCAACGAGTGATTCTTCCCAAAACCACCCAAAAAAAAAACTTTTGTATTGACTCACCTCCTCCTCAGCCTTCTGGGCCTTGGAAGAGCCAGAAGGCTCGTCCTTGTCATCCTCAGCCTCGACCTTCTCCTTCTTGGGACCTCCGCCGAACATGGAGAAAACGCTGTCGGTGGTCTTGGTGGCAGTCTCCTTGACGGTCTCAGCGGCAGACTCAGCAGCAGCCTTGGCCTCCTCAGCCACGGCCTCGGTGGTGGTGGTCTCGGGCTTCTCAGCGGCCTCAGGAGCGCTGGTGGTGGGGTCGGGCTTGGTCTCAGCGACGTCAGACATGGTGATGGATGGATGGATAGAGTTCTGCGGAAGAAAGTGAGCGGGTCAAGGTTTTGAGATAAGAATGCAGAGGGAAGTGTACCTGAGAATAGAGGGGAAAATAAAGATTGTATGGGAGGATGGAGTTATTAGTTTTGAAGAGGGGGTGGGAAAATATGGACGGGATTCAATGTTTTTGGTCGGCCAAAGAAGGTGGGTTCAAAGGTTGGCTTGCTTCCTTTCTTGCCTCGGAGCCTTAGGCACCTAGCGCCACCTTACCTAGTACTGCCTGCCCCGCGCCTGAAAAAGAAAAAGGGACCGCGGGGTGAGTCCACTATGTAGTACTGAACAGTACTGCAACCATTATGGCTCTTGGTCCACAGTTGCCCATTCACACCCACTTAATGCTTTGATGTTCAATGTCAACGAGTGTCAATATCAATATCTGATCAGTATCAATATCAACTAGATAATACCCGGATACATTTGCCTGCCAGGATTCCCAGGATCCAGATCCACGCGTCAAACAATCCTCAATACGTGACCATGCGCCGAGAACGTCCCAAACCGAGCAACCCAAAAGCCAACGAAGAATAAAACGAGAGAATGGTAGCTAGTGTACTACCTACAAGAAGCAGATTCCAGCTCCCAGAGTCCAGTCCAGCTGTTCGACCTCCTTATTTAGCACATCTAGTCTGCCGGCAAGTCTTCCGTTTCATGAGGCTCCTGGCCCTCTGCTGCGCCTTATTCAAAGTCTGGCACTTTCTTGCGTTGCGGATTTGCGTCTTCAAGCTCTTTAGATCAAGCACCTGAGCAGAAGCACTTATCCTGTTCCATGTGCCACTCATAACTTCCCTGGCTCCCCTATTGACTCTTTCAGTGTGACCTTGGAATGCGGCTGAGGCGGCTAAGAGAGGTTGCACAGCAGTACGTTTGACAACTTGAGTAAGCTGCGCCGACTTCGAGAGGACCAGTTCTTTGGTATCATGGGAGAGTTGCACCGACTCATGTAGCGCGGACGCCTCTCGTCGCAGAAAATGGGCTTTCTTGACGACGTCACCCATGAGCACCTGGAGGTCGGTACAGATACGTTCGTATGCCTCTGACAGGCCCGTTTGCGCGCTGCCAAATTCCTTCAAAAACTGTGACGAAATGGCATGGGCGGCTCGTTTCCAGTTCTGAATCTTCAGCCATGGTGTACCAAAGTCCACAGAAGTGGTCTGTGTGAAAGGTGGTCTGGTGTTTGAGGTGATTATGACATCCACCAGCCCATAGGCATCGGCTCGCTCTAGTTTCAAGGTGTATACTCCTTCGAACAAGGTCGAAAGTTCGTAATCGAGGGGCTTGCCATCTCGTTTTACCTGGACACTAAATCGTGGACCCTTCCTGCCAATGAAAGACTTATGTGGTGGTTTGATGGCAAGATGACAATCGCCAACCACCTGAAACTCAAATTCGCTGGGCCCCTCACTTGGCTGATTCGGAGAGAGAATTCCGTCCATGAAATCTTCCAACGAAGAGCGGCCATGAGCTTGAGCTCTCTGGGCTTGAACATCAGCTATATTCGACGGCACCACGGTTAACAATCCATCCGGACCGAACCCGCTGGCCGTTGGTATATTCTGAGATTGAGTTGTGACTGCGCTGGAGACTCCAGAGTGTGCGAAATACTGGGTAAGAAACAAGATAAGTGCCCGGAGAGCAAAATGGCCAAAAGTTATAGTCAATACGGCGGCAGCAAACAGGATAGTCAAGCGAAGTAAGAACGCCAGTTTGTGATTTCCATTGCTGAAGGGGAGGGGGGTCACTTTCCATGTGTGCTCAACGGCGTTCAGAGCTCGTTTCACTAGAGGCTCGTTTGGACACTCGGGGGGAACCTGATAAACTTTCCGCGGATATATAGTTGCCAGAGAAGCCAGGTTTCTATTGAGCTGTCTGGGCGCAATGCTCTCAAACGTCTTGATGTCAATCGGATACCTGTTCACAAGTGTAGATGTTCCAGTGACTGGATCACGCGATTCCAGGCACATGTGAAGACTGTGGCGGTTCACGGGAACAGGATCCCTCAACATTGTCCACAGCGGGCGCTCTGAGATTTCCATTGTGGGCACGCCGTGTCTTTCCAAAAAGATGCGAGCCAGCCTCTGGGTCTCCATGTCCTTGTTGCTGTCGGTGGTTGCTAGGAAAATGATGGCTACATCGGGCAAGGTCCACTCCACAGGAGAAGAAATGCAATAGTCGGCACCCACCCACTTCGACGTATATGGAGGTTGGCTCTTGAGACTCAAGGTGATCGTGCTGGGCTTGTCAGTCTGGCTGTCTGCAGAGGCGTCGAGACATTCGTCCACGATAAGTTGAACATGAATGGGCAGGAGCTCGGCGAAATTAGGAATCGCCCCGGCACCAAAGGATGTTGGGACCACATGATACCTGGAGGACTCGGTGGAACTGCTTTCGTAACTGCTACAGGGAGAGCTTGCCACCAGGACATCTCCAATTTTATCCAGGATGAGACTTCGGAAGTCCGGGCTGCCAATGTAGAGCACGCGAAATGGCTTGTCTGTGTCCAAGGATCTTCTCGTCATGGTTTGTTGCACTGTAGCTGTAAGCGTTGAGTCTTGGGTTGCGTTAGAGAGTTTCTGTTTCGATGCTGCTGCCTCGAGACCTTCAAACACCCGAATGGTGTGTTTCAATTCTACGCGTTCGGTTTCGGGCCAGCTCTCAGGCTCAGCAAACTCGATGGACTCGGTCGACTGGCGGAAAGCAGTCTGGGTGGTGAGGCTACTGTCATCGATCGAGGTCCCGAGAAAAGGGAAACCGGAAGACAGTTCTTGCGTGGCCGACACATTGCTCGTCGACTCATAATTCTCACCGTAGTATCCGTCATCATCACTGGCATCGATTTCACTGTTGCTTGAGGTCTCGTCAAGGCTGGCCACATCGTCAGGACCAGTCTGATCGATCAGAGACCCCACATCGGTCTGTTCCGAGCGGGTACCATCCTCAGAATATATATCGGAGACGCTCATCGTGGCCCAGCTCTCACTCAGTGACCGTGAGGTCTGGTCTGTGGTTGGCAGATTTGACGTCATGTTGATAGGCCTCGATCGAGATAGCCACTCTTCGACAGAAGCACTCAAGGGAGGGAACGTAGGGTACTGCAGGGGTGGAGCAGCGGCCGAGTCGTTCTGGCAACGTCTGGAAGAAGGCTCCGGAGGGTCAGTCATGATGCTAGTGTGATTTTGTCATAGAGACAGGTGCAGGAAAATGAGGTAGTATGTTAGGTAAGTTGCAGAGCGGAAGCTTTTTTGCGGTCGAGTACAATGGACAACGGGTAAGCCCAAGAATAAGTACAACAAACAGTCAGCGGAGTAAATACGTTAACTTCACGAGAGGAGCTCTAGCGGTCAGAAACTACTATGAGGGCAGTTTGTTCCGAAGAGCTTCCTCGAGATCCCTCAGCCTGATAGGCAGATGCCCGACGAACAACTAGACCGACGATGCGTTGCGTTGCGTTGCGTTTGCGTGGGGAGAGGGGGGGGGTAAGTAAGTAGTAGTAAGTGGTGGATACTGGGGTGCTGTTCCCGAGGGTCCGGGCGGAGAAAGAGCGGCTTGGGTGCCTAAGGACTAACTAGATGTGAATGGGCATTTGACTGGATAAATAAGAGGTCCCAATATGAAACAGTGATTCTCACTCTAGGAGGCAAAAGTAGGCAGAAGGTTTGCCAACTTGGAAAGAGGTTTACGGCAGTCAAGGTGGACCAGATGGGATTCGGAGGGGAGGGGGGAGTTGAAGAAAGAAGAGTGATGAGGGGTCGACAGGCTGATACGAGAGTAGGGGCGAGAGAGTGATAGAGTGATAGAGTGATGAATGATAAGTTAACTAGTGGTAGTGGCAGTGGCAGGGCGATGGCAAGCTATCCTGCGCGGGGCACATGACAAGGATAACGCGGTAGTAAGACATGAAGGGTCGGTCAGGCGGAGCAATCCCCTCCCTACCTAGTTAATAGGAGGACGTACTACTCGTCAGCCTGGGAATATTCAACCAACCGAACAGTTGGTTACCTCATCATGTGTTGTTCGTTCGGGTTGTCTGGATCAATTCCATCGTATACTCCGTGTCAGCTCCGAGGGTAGGAACTGCCCGGAACGAAGGCAAAACTGCCTGCGCTGCTGATAAGCCATCCGTTATCAGGTGACTAGTCCCAAAAGAGTAATTTTGTAGATCTCGGAGGTCCGTCCGACAGTCAGCACAGCTCCTTATTACTAATCTGCAAACAGCCCTGCAAACAGCCCTGCAAACAACTACTACCGGAGTCATTATCAGAATGGTATGATCCACTGGATGTTATAAGTGACTATGAGGTATGTACATTTCATGACATGAGTGAATTGAGAAGAGTCAAGGGGAAAGGATGATGGAAGGAGAAAGGGGAGAACAAATCAGACAACCAGAATACTTCCTGAATAGCATCGGGACAGAAAGCAGGAAAGAAAGGAACAAAGGAATAAGACAAGAGACATCGACAGGGTATTTATTATTAGGTGGTGACTCTCAAAAGGCCACATGGATCCATGGCAATCTGTCTGCCATAACAGTGCTGATGCACCCGGTCTCACTCGCCCTCGAAGCGCCTCAAGACCAGCTTGGGTGGTTGCTCACCCCTGCCATCCTGGGTTCCCCAATAGACATGGTGGGAAAGGACAGCCCATCGACGAACATCAAGCAAGCGGTCGTGTCATAAGGCCCACGGAAAAGCGCGCAATGGGTTCCCGCCAGCGTTCGAGGAGCCTTGCGCTCACCGTATGAGAGAAGCTTCAGCAAAAGTCCGCCGTGCAGCAACGGAGTGGATAGCATCCTGGCCAGCGAGTCTTCACCGAGGGCTTCTTCTGACATTTCATAACGAGACCGTCAATGACATTCGGATCTCTTTATAGCGAACGCGGCAATCCCAACGAAATGGAAGTATACGAATCACGCTAGATGAATTTGTCAAGATTGATGAGAATGGTCACACCGTCTTCCATGGAAAGAAGCCGTCAGATCCGTGAAACGCCGTCCAGAAACCCACAGCCAACGTAACATGCAGGCTCTCAAGCAAATAACTCCAAGGGCGACCCGAATAATGCTCATAGTCGAACAAGTAGGTACGAAAACGAGGAGGCGAAGATTATACAGCGAACATTAAGGGGCAAGAATCAGAGTCTAAGGAGATGCCCACCCTCCAGCAACGTCTACCCATTCAGCGAGACAACTGCCCTGCTTGCCCTCGACATCCACAATATCGGTGTCGCACCTGCAGCGGCAGCCAACGCCATTCTCCTTGACGGGGTCCGGGTTGGCCCAGTAGTCGTCCTCCTCGAAGCGCGCCTTTTCGTCATCAGTCGTCATCTCCAGGTAAGGAATTCGGGGAAGTTGACGGGCGGGGGCATTCGCAGGACAGTGCTGGATGGTGGTGTGGCGGTAGCCAAAGTCACGGAAGTAATGGATGTCGCCAGGGCCCAAGAGGATACCGGCGGCCAGCGAATGGATTGGCGCATCACCCCACTGGAAAATCACTTAGCCAAGAACGGGAAGACGAAGGTGGAACGGCACATACTCTCTCCATCCAGAAACCACCACTCTTGTCCATCATGTCGAAGAATTCCTCATATTCCTTGCTACGGAAGAAGTCCAGGCGCGCAATCTCGAAGTTGCTCCAGAAATGGCACATATTGTACTTTTCACCTTCCATGGCTTCGGGATCAATGTCGGGGACAGTGTTTTCGCCGGGTTCGTTCAAAAGAATCTCCTCAGGAAGCTTTTCTTGCTTGACTTCCTCTTGCTTCTGTTCTTCTTCCTCCGGTTTCTCGAGGAACATCTCCCAGAGACCTTTCGAGTCCATGTTGTTCTTGCGTTTGTAGGCGGAAGCATATCGGAAGATGTTCGGGACGGTCTCGCGAAGCTCTTTGACGGCGATAGTGAAGCCATACGTTTTGTTGTTTTCGGCCATTTTCACGAAGGGGTCACTGAGGTCCACATTAGCATTCCATCAAATGCGATCTATCAGGCGGTCGTCGTACTAGGTGATGTCACAGAAGTACTTGATCTCGGGCTCAAGACGCCAGTACCACTCGTACTTCATGAGAAGGGGGTGCTTGTAGAAATGTCTATACGCACAACCCGAGTTAGTATAAGAAAAGACCTTCAAGAAAGAAGCGAGACTCACCCGGAGTAGAAGCGGCACATGTGGTGGTAACTCTCCATTCCACCGTACATGATGGCAGCGTCACCCTGTTTCCTGACTCCTTCTTTGGCAACCTCGTGGTCGACCCAGTCGGGGTATCCCCACATAGAGTCATCGATCTTTCCGAATTCCACAGGGGCGCTCGTATAGTTCTTGACGGTGGCCTTGAAGTCATCATCGAAGTCGCCATCGTTCAGGAACACATAAGGATAGTGGAACCAGCGGTTGAAGTGTCTCTCAATCGACTTGAGAGATTGTACAACACCATCCAGTTCCTTGTTTCTGGCGAGGACGACAAAAGCAGCGTTTGCGCGAGGGGAGTCCTGCTCTTCTACGGGGAGGCAGCCGGTAGCAAAGACCTTATCATATTTCTCACTGATTTTTCTGTGGTGATCGTGCGGTTAGCAAAGACAGTGGACAGAGAAGAGCCATTTCCAGAACCCACCTGATCGAAGGCGGAGTGCCCGCGGGAATCAGGATACCCCCAGGAGACGAAGGATGTCGAACAAAAAGGAGTAGGATAAGAACTATTACAAGACATGGAAATAATAAAACAAATCCCAGGGGTATTGAGATCGAGGAGTTGCCCTTTAGCCGAATTCTCCGTCTGAAGAAGGCGAATCTGGAGAGGTTGCGGCCCTTTTCGCGCGAAGAGTCATCTAGGGGCAGACTCGGCGTGGAGGGCAACCATTTTGTGACCCGCTGAACGAGGCCCATTGGTACCAGGTGTATAGGCGGGAGACCCAAAGAAACCAGTCGAGGGCAACGTTATCGAGGCCCGATGCACTCAGCAGCAACGATTCTCAAAGCCAGAACCGCTTTTCAATTTGTAATCGTGGGGTTCGGTGATAGAAAGCAAGCGCCCGCACACGCGAGAAGTGATGTGGGAGGTGATTAGGGGAGCCAGGTGTGTAGCGTTCGTCCGCCAGCGTCTTTGACAAGAACCCGAAAGACAATTAGAATAAATATAGCGAGAAAAGAGGTCGGATGCCCGGGTCTGGCGAGGCGAAACGAAATGAGAAAAAAAGAGCGGCCGGAGGAGAGCCTCCTTTTTCGCGAACTTTTCCCTCTCAGTCGGCGAGATAGAGTTGGGCGGGGAGAAGGTTGACAGGAACGCGAAGGACAGTGGTCCGCAGCAATGAGGCCGAAAACACGGAACCAGTAGACGGGATCATGAATCTAGATGGCGGGTTTGAACTGAGGCTGGGGAAAGGAAGAAGAGGAGGGAGGGGGGGGGAGGGGAGGAGGAGGAGGAGGAGGAGAAGGCCGAGAGCAGCGGGAGGCAAACCGAATTGAAATGAAGGCTCGACAGGATTATTTGGGGATGGGGATGGCTTTGGAACTTCCGCCAAGTCCAAGGAGGCGCAAGCGGTTTCCGGGTTCCAGACGGTAATTTACCCATTTAGTCGGGAGTCGCGGCCTGGTGGACACGATAAATACTGTACGCATCTGGTAATTAAGACCGTCCCTTTTCATTCACCACTAAGTATGGGCTTTCCCCCCCCTCCTTAGCCAGCCAGCCAGCCAACGAAAACAACCAGCCAGCATCAAGCAATTGCAGGCGGGAAAATACTAATGCTGACCTCGCTATCGACTCTACTTAACTACTCCCTACCTTACCTATCTGATACCTTCTCTCATCAATCAACCACATTAGTTGGTCATCGAAATGGCAAACATTTGTTGGATCTTTTACTGCTATACCCGCAGCAATCAAGATCACAATTCACAGTGGAATCACCAACATCCACTTTCTGGATAAGAGTCGAGGTCTACGACGGGTAAGGCAGCGTGGCCCCCCTGGGTGCATAGAAGACCAGAAGACCAGAAGACCCTTAAGCTTAACCTGCAAGACACGTCGACAGAAGACGCCAGTCGCCGCTCGATCTTGCAAAACAGTTTGAGTTCGCGATCAACATCAACCCAGTCTCTACGGAGTACAATTTCTATTTACGTCTTGCGACACTGTACCCTGGGTATGATCATCTTGGGACGCCCCTTCTCACGGTTCTTACCTGGCTTGGCGCAGCTGTCGTCAGAGGTCGATGCAGGCTAACTTCGTAACCGCTCTGCAATATAAAGAGCCACGATGTCGTGTCGACGCCCTAAGAGCATAAATAGCCGCATAGAGTTTCCGGGGCTGACGACGCCCGACCTTCACACGACTTCTTTTCGTGCAGAGGCTCGACAGGTCCATTTTGAACGGCAAATATAAGAACAATACGTTCCCCTCCATTTTGCTTGTGCGAGTGGTCAAACCCAGTCGAAGATAGATAGTGTGGGTGGGTTACGTTTTCAGCCAGGCCATGAACAGCCATCGACCGAGATCAGACATGCTGGCCACCCTCGCTATTTGTGTGTACAGTACATGGTAAGTAAGGAATGAAACTGTGCCTGCAGTTGTCGCGACAACAAGTATAAGTCTCGTCTCATGAAAAGCCGTGAGCTTCAGCTCAACAGCAACCTGATTCATGCAGGTCGCGTTTTCCCAGCTGGCGTCGCATGTTATCTCACCATCCATCCATCTTCCATGAGCCCGTGAATGAACCTTCTCCTGATCTGGAAAACCGACGGGATTCGGGCCGACACGGCTGAGCTTGTCACGTATGGTAACAGTGGGCTGGTGGTGCTCCTGGTGGTAATACGTACCGGTAATCTATGCATCCAGAACCCTGAGTGTCCACTTGGACGGACCCACACGTGACCCCAGGCCAGCAGGCCCTAAGGGGATCTGTCAAGGTGGCCTTTTAGATCTCTATCGACCGGCTCAGGCTCTGTGTGTGTGTGTGTGTGAGACTGCCTCAGAGGAAGCAAAAGTCCTCTCCAGGCTGGTACCGAGTATCTGCATCTGCATGTCCGATTGGAAGATGTGATCATGTTTGGCCAAGGAACATCGTGCAGATCTAAGATCGGGTCTAGTTGAGGACACCCCGAAGCTTCGCCGTTGAGCTGTCACATCCAGGGTCTGTCGGTTGGTAGGTCTCTTCGCAACTTTTATGTAGGTACACGCAGCCTGCATACAGTTACTGTGAAGGACGGACATGATGTAGACTACTGTATCTTTCAACCCTTGAATGAAGCATCTGGTGTTGCCATGTCGGGTCGTCGGGATCTGCGTTGCGGTCAAGGCACTTGCATACATACTCCGGCATTCCGCTTTTCTTAGGAAGCCTTAGGATTCTTGCATCCATCGGTCGGATCGAGCAAGTCAATGCTTGTTGGATGATTGTTTACACTGCTGCAACTACGGAGACATAGACCAAGAATGCCGGGGAAATTCAAGAGGGAGAAAGTCAAAAGACGAGCTTGTCGTCATGAAGATTATTCATGATATCAGTTGCCCTTTTCTCAACCCCTGGACTGGGGCGTGGCGGGCGGTTTTGCGTCCCACGAGGGGAACGTTTCAAGGCTTAACTAACTACTCCGTAACTAACTTACTTTTGCGACCCCCCCCCCTTGACTCTTCTCAAACACTCCAGCAACCACCACAACTACGACAGCAACAACAATCCTGAAGATGAATGATTCGATGACGTTGCTCGTGGTTCATCTCAAGGTGAAACTGCAGGAGCTTGAGTCAGTCGAGGTCTCACTCTCACAATTGGCCCCCCCACCGTCTGGACACTGGCTGGACACTGTCTGGACTAGAACCCGATGATCTTCTAACAGAATAGTCAGTGAGGGCAAAAACGTCCATGCGTCCCGTTAGCAAAGCAGGGAAAATGTTGACCCCCTCTCTTCGGATTCAAGTCTCGAACTACTACTAGTAGGAGTCAGTAGTCGGTAGTACGTAGTAGATTCTCGGATAGATACCCCTTTCCTTCCACCAGGGAAAAAAAAAAAACGAAGAAAAGATTGGAAGACCCTTGAATTTCCTCTTTCATTTGATCTTCTTTTCTCTCTTGCTTTCTTTTTCTTCTTTTCTTCCCCCTCTCTATGTATTATGTATGAAAGCGAAAGGTGACGGAGTGCAGCTCTGGGTCATGCCACTTGCTGATAATACCTGTCATTGTTGATGTTGTTGTTGTTACTGTTATTGTTGTTGTCGCCGCATTCCCTCCTTCATCGTCGTTGCTTCCCACTGCAACTCAACTCGCCCAACTCTCCTTTCGATCCAACTTCAATGACCTTACGGTAGCAATCCTCCTCTCACCGTGTTCGCGACCGTATACTCTCTCTGTCCTTGACATCCTCTGTTCCGACTGCAACTCGACCATCTAAATGACGACCCCTTCTTGGTCTCCCCCGTACATGCGCACCACGAAACTATAGAAGAACCTAACGCTCCTTTTGCTCCGTCGCAACCTTTTCCGCGACCGTCGCACATACACCAGATTGATCCTGGCTTGGAATTCCACATCCCTTTTACCCCCTCGGCCGGTTCGTGAGGCATCATGACCCAGGCTATCTCAACCTCGTGCCCCCCAATTATGGAGGGGAGCGCCCGAGCGCCCGTGATCCATCTCCCCGACGGTCAAGTCCAGAGGTCCTCCACGCTCCTATCGCCGACCCCAAATCCCACCCACTATCGCAACGGTCATGTCAACCTCGACACCTTCTCACCCGTCAATGAGAACGGTAGCTTCGAGTTCGACCGAGTCATCAAGACTGGAAAAGTGTTTCGTCGTGTGAAGCACAAACATGTTAGTCGCTTTGCCTTTCTTGGTTGCTCATCACCAGCAGGACACTAACCTTCCTACCGCTGCTAGGCCTTTAGAGCTTCGTGGAAACCGGCTTACCTTGTCCTCCGCCCAAACCTTCTTTCCGTGTACAAAGATGAAGAAACCACCCGCCTCCGTGCCTCCATCACCTTGTCCGAAGTAACGGCCGTCGCTTCTGTCCGGTCGCCCCGATCGAACCGACAGTACGTCTTTGGCATATTCTCTCCTTCCAAGAACTACCGCTTCCAGGCCGCGACGGACAAGGAGGCCGAGGATTGGATCAGATACATCCGCGCCGAGACACGGATGGACGAAGATGAAGAGGCTTTTCTGGCGCTGTCCAAACCGGGGGATGCTGCGGCAGCCAGCAGTAAGCGTCGAGTATACGATACCACGGACCACTCGGACTTCGACCAGCGCGGACGGCCCAGCTCTCCCGAACTGGGGGGCGCGCTGTCGCCCGCGTACAAGTCGAGGCGCTTCGCCTCTCCTCATGACCACTCGGCGAACGACATCACCTCGTACTCGGAATGGTCGGACGGGCCTGGAAGCAACACCAGCGTCCGCCTGCGGTCACCCTCGGCGCATAATCGGTCTGCATCGGCCCTTGCGGAGGGATCGTCTTCGAATGCGCGGGAGACGGGCCGGGTCAACGACGCCGGGGTCCTGCGTGATCCCGAAAGGGTCGTGTGCAACGGCTATCTCCAGTGTCTTCGGATCAAGGGCTCTATGCGGCAATGGAAGCGGTTATGGGTGGTTCTCCGACCGAGTGGCCTGGGCTTTTACAAGGATGAGCAGGTGGGCCTTCTTTCGTTTCACTAATACTTGAATGGTATCTAACACAACATCAGGAATACTCCGCCATCAAGATCATCCCGATGTCTCAAGTGATCGACGCCGCTGAAATCGACCCCATGTCCCGGTCCAAGAATTTCTGTCTGCAGATCATCGCGGAAGAGAAATCTTATCGCCTCTGCACGGCGGACGAGGAATCGCTGGCCAAATGGCTGGGATCGCTGAAGAGTATCCTCGTGGCGCGCAAGAAACTCGAACCCACCCCAGCAGGGACCACAGGCGCAGCCGGACTGTCCTGAGGGAGGAGAAGAATGAACAAGTAATCAGAAGTTGTAAAAAAGATAAAAAGAAAAAAACAAACCAGCAAGCAATTAGCAGACAGAAAAGAAACAGAAACAGCCAAGATTGATTTCCTGTCTGAGTTTAACCGACTCCTTACTCTTTTATCCACTCCTTTGCCCAACCCGTTCACCAACTCTGGCTTTGATTGTTGACTGCAGTGATATTGATGTTTCTTATGTATTTTGTGCTATACAGCAAGCCCTTGGCCTTTCTTGACTTTCTCTACCTGTTTTGATGAACAGCCCGCCCGCCGTCTTTTCTATTGTCTTGGTGTGATGGATGTCTGTGCAATTTCTTCCGGATTGATACATACTCTTTTCTTTCATCTAGGGCAGTGATGATTGGTATCACTCATACTTCCACACTGAGACTCGGGAATTGTCCCCTTTCGCCCCATAGTAGCTGTCTGTCCCTGTATACTTGGTTTCAATTTGGAAATTTTCCTGATTGCGATGACCTGGAAATATCATCGCTAGGTGCTGTGCTTGTCCTCGGCCGTGTGATGCTGACGGGGGGTGGATGCCCGGTATTGCAATCCATGACAGATTGCGGGGATGGATGGGGACAGTCTAGGTTGAAATGAATTGTGTTTACGCCTCTTATTTCTTCTGGGAGTGCTGGTGTACAAGTACATTTTTCTTCTGCTAGGCAGTCGGTTGTTTCTCTTGGGGTGCAGTACACTATCTATCTGCCTCCTTTTTACCTGAAGATGGATGAAGTACTTCTACGAGTGGCCATGGTAAAGAGTTGCCAAGCTGCGCCCTCATTATCCCCTCCTACTACCAGAAGTGAGTGATACCATCCTAGAGAACCAAAGGACCAAAGAACCAAAGAAATCGCTACAAAGAGCCAGTAAGTCACACCACCTGCAGTCTATACTTCACCCACCCCCCCCCAAACACAACCCCACACAAACCATCAATCGCGATGATCCCCCTCCTCCACCGCCGAAATAGCCTCATACCCCGACGATGCCCCCGTCCTCCCCCTCCCCCTCCCCCTCGTCCGCCCCCTCCCGCTCTCCTCCCCATCCCCATTTCCCTGCGTGTCCCCCACATCCCCCCGACTCTCATGATTCACCACCAAAAACGACCCGAACACCACCGCCGCGCCCACCCAATACGCCCCACTCGCATACTGCCCCTGGATCACCATCTGCCCGACCAGCGACAGCGGGATGGTCAGACTCAGGCCGACGGTCACGACCAGCGGGGTGGTCAGGAGCATGGCGTAGGCCCAGCACAGGTCGGAGAGGAGGGAGGCGAGCGCATTGACCCAGACGATGGCCCAGACGCGGGGGGAGTCGGGCCAGGCGAGGGGTTCGACGCGCAGGGCGTGCAGCACCAGGAAGCCGGGCCACAGCAGCACCATGTTCAGGAGGCCGACCAGCCCGAAGAAGAGCTGCATGTTGACGCGGGATTCGTCGCCGACTTGCTTCTTCAGGACGATCGTGTAGACCCCGTACATGACGGCGCTGAAGGCGGCCATGGCGTCGCCGAGGGCGATCTCGTGCGGGGGTTTGGGGGGGATGGTGCTCCCTCTAGCCCGCAAGGTGGGGTTGAGGTTGGGATTAGGGTCTGCGTCTGGGGTTGGCGAGGGGGAAGGGGAGGAGATGTCGAGGCGCGAGATCATGATGATGCCGATGAGGGAGGCGATCACGCCGAGGAGTTTGCGGGGCGTGAAGCGTTCGACGCCGATCAGGGCGCCGAAGATGAGGGTCCATACGCCTGGGGTTTGCTCGTTAGGTTTTTTTTCTTTCATTCTTGCAGAGTGTGGTGTGGGGGATGGGATGTTGCTCTCCAGTAAACGTACCACTCGTGGAGGTCAGGATGGTGGTACTTCCCACCGTTGTATACTGTAAACATGCCATGGCAAAGTAATTGGCCTACCTCGCACGCGTCAATCACAAGTCCTTCCGGTCCCTTCAACACTCCTCCCTGCAAACAAGATAACATCGCGCAACTTACAGTAAACTAAACCCACCCACCCAGCCATGTTAGCACTTCCCAAACCTCAACCAACCCGAAAAAAAAGCAAAAAACTCACCCACAGAAGACAAAACTGAAAACTCAGCTTCGCCGTCTCCTTCAACCCCAACCTGGCCGACGAAAGCTCCCCAGCCCCGGCCCCGGCCCCGGCCCTCCCCCAGCTACTGCTACCAGCACCAGCACTCCTGCTCGTACTCCTACTCCTACCCTCAACCCCCGCACGATCCAAAATCCGTCTCCCCTCACCCTCCAAACACCCATCATGCGCATCCAGATGCTGCAACAGACTCTGCACCGACCGAATCCGGTACAGCTTGCCGGCGCGCCAGAGCCGGAAGACCCGACCGGCGATGATCGAGGCGAGCGGGAGGATGAAGATGGAGGTGTTGACATAGGTCACGAAGAAGGGTTTGGAGTAGGTGTTGTCGGCGAAGATGGTCTAAGTTTTACCCACCACACCAAGCTAAGTTAGCGAACTCGCGTCGTCTTTTCCCCACCACCCCCTCATAAAGGAGGGGATTTGGGCGGAGGGGGGAGGGTATGTACACTGGCCAGGAAGTTCGAGGCCGTCCAGAGGAAGACCACGATGAGCAGTAATGCGATCCCGAGAGTGCGTCGACCCCCCGGGGTCAGGCCCGAGGTCTGCGGGATGGATGTTGAGGGCTCCATGCTGAGGGCAGGAAGCCTGTACTGTTGGAAGTATCGTGGGAGGGATGTGTGCGGTTTGCGCGTTTCGCCCCAAGGATGAGAGCGCACCGCACGAAGGGCACGAAGAGGGGAAACGCGACTTGCGTTCTTGTTTGGTTCCGAGATGTCGAGATAAGAACTCAAACCCTCTCTCTTCCTCCCCGCTTACACCGTCCAAATGGCGACCGCGACGGACACTCGCTCCGGAGACCGTGCCGACAAAAGGCTCACCGAGTAACAGGGTAACAGGGTCATCGACTTGACCTAGTCATGAGGGCAACAGCGAGGGTCGCAAGGAGTGAGACAGCTTAGCGCGTCGATAGCAATAAGCCAATCCAAATGACACCGGGGCCAGCAGGCGGTAGCAGGCGGTGCGATAAGCAGGGAGGATTTACCGGGGAAATTACGGAGTACTGAGTACTGATAACTAACTCAACTACTACTGTTGAAAAGAGGGCGGTGTAACTCGATAGCATCCCGCCAAGCATCACGAGATAACCTCGATAAGCACGCGACGGTCAACCCACCAACTGAAGAGTAACTTGACTACTGGCTAGTAGTGTAACAGTGTGAATTCGTGAATTCCCCCCTCAGACTCCTATAGTATGAGAGAGACACACACAAAAAGAAACAATCAATAACACCCATGCGAGCAACAAACCAGCAGAAAGAGACAGGAGCGTGATACATGAAAGGCACCCGCAATGTATATACAGGTGCTAGGAAAGAGGAGCAAGAAGTTCGTAGTTCGCAAACCAAACCAATCGAAGCGCAGCATTTCTTCAAGTTAAGACAGGAGTTGTAGTATCGTTCCAAAATCATGGTCTAGCGATTAGGGTATTTAACAGGCGCAGCCGTCGCGGTCACCGTCCAGGTGGATGTTGATCGGGTCGCTGAATTCCCCGCTGAACTCCTCGGCTTCTTCTTGGGCCAGAGCGCTTCGAGCAATGACTACGTGGGACGAGGGGGTCAGTACAGTCGTAGCACAAGGGAAAACCGGCCGGGCGGGGACACTCACCCTCAAAGGCTTGCTCCACGTTGATCGCCTCCTTGGCGCTGGTCTCGAAATAGGGGATGTTGCCTTTCGACTGGCAGAAGGTCATCGCCCGCTTGGAGGAGATCATCCGTCGGCTTTCCTCCGCATCGATCTTGTTACCAATCACCACCTGCCAGCACAGTGTCAGTGACCGCACACTACACCGCCCGAAAAGAGGGGGGATCCCTTACAAACGGGAAATTCTCCGGATCCCGAGGACTAGCCTGGATCAAAAACTCATCGCGCCAGCTGTCCAGCGCCTCGAAGCTCTTGGAGTTGTTCACATCGTATACCAGCACGCAGCAGTCGGCTCCTCGGTAGAAAGCGACCCCCAAGGACTGGAAGCGCTCCTGTCCCGCAGTATCCCAGATCTATATTCGCAATAAGTTAGTATCCAAGAAATGACAACGACGGCGAGCTAGGAGGCTGGTAGTGAAAAAGCGAGGAGAACATGCCTGCATCGTCACCAGACGGTCGTCCACCAAGACCTCCTTGGTGAGGAAATCGGCGCCAATTGTGGCCTTGTAGCTCGCGCTGAATTTCTTGTTGACCTGTTGGGCGGAAAAGAAAGTCAGTGAAACAGTTCTGCTGCTGTTGCTGCTGCGAGGGAGGAGAGAGAGAGAGAGAGAGAGAGTCACGGACATATTGGTTCATCAAACTCGTTTTACCGACACCGCTATCACCCAAGATGATCACCTAAATACAAGCAAGTAAGAGCGAAGATTAGTTTTCGGGACGTTGAAGGGTTTGTTTTCGGGGATGTTTTGTTGCGGGTTACCTTCAACAAGACCTTCTTCCGTGACGACATGGTGGAGATGCGTAAGGTATTACCGGTTCTATGCGGTATGGAGGAGATGCCGAGGGAGGATGGGGGGGTGCAGGGGAAGTGATGGATTTGTTTATTTTTGGTGGTGGGAGGTGGTGAGTGGAGTGAAGGGGGCACGACAAGCAGAGGAGAGAGAGGGAGATTAATTAGTGTAGTTTAGTAGGTAGTAGTTTAGTTTGTGGTTGGGATGGGTCTGGACGGTGAACTGCAATGGAATGAGTGGATGGGGCGGGCAAGATGATCATTGCACGAGGGTCCGTCCGGGCGGTGGAGATGGCGGTCTGCTTGCAAAGTAAAGTATTGATTGCATGTTTTCATTGTTTACCCCATCGTCATCATCACCCGATTATCATCCATCCCTCAACCTCATGCGCTTCAAGGGACCTGCACCCTCCAGAACCTCACCAGATCCCCTCAACCCCTAGCCCAACAGCTCCAACACACCATCATGTATCCATGACTGCCTTATCAAATAGACCAAAACCAATACCACCTTTCGCCCCTCCTTATCACCCACACCCACACCCACCACCACCACTATCTATCTATCTATCTACAGTATCACTAAATGGCCCACTGGCGGGAAGAATACTCCGCTGCACTGGCATCTCGCGACCGCCGCGAGAAAGCCAACACCGCATTATACGATGCCTGTACGCCGTTTCCCCCTAACCCTTTCTCGTTGCCTGTATCCAGCAAAGTAGATTCTCCAACCAGCCCTCCCAGACAGTAGTGAATTCCCCGCAAATCTAACCCCAAACAAACCAAAGACACCCAACTCGCCGACCGAACCGCATCCACCACCACCGCCACCACCAGCCTACAAACTCCAGCGGGCGAAGGTCCGCGTGCGACCACAACCACAACCACAAAACACCATGTCCCTCGCCCAGCCCGATCCGCACCAACACCACCCGCCCCGCAACAAGAACAAGAAACCCTCCTCGCGTCGCTCGCCGCGGCGCAACGATCCCGCTCGGAGCTGCAGGCCCAGCTCACCCGGATGACGGCGGAGCTGGAGCGGCTCCGCAAGCGCCACGCCAGTGACGGGCGACGCCTCCAGGGGTTCGAGCAGGAGGTCGCGCTTCTGCAGATGCGGTTGAAGGATCGGGATGAGGAGTTGCGGGGGAAGGCGAAGTTGTTGGAGGTATGGTTGCTGCACTCACCCCATTACTTGGTTGGTTTGTTTTTAGGACAAGGGGGGGGGCATGTTGAGCCTTCAACTAACTGACTGACTGACTGACTGACTGACCTATGCCGGGGTGGTGGCTACAGGATTTCCAAGACGAGATGGCGTCCCTGAATCTCCAACTGAACATGGCCGAGGAGCGGTCCGCGCGGTTCCAGCAAGAAAACCAGGATCTGGTGGATCGCTGGATGGCCAAGGTCGGGCAGGAGGCGGATGCCATGAATGCGAATTCGAGGTTCTCGTAGATCTAGACACTCAGAGGTTATGGGGGAGGGACGCGGACGTTACAGGGTGGGAGATTTCTTATTTCACGCTGCCAGAAGACTTTCTGCTTTGATCATTTCCCCCGTACCCAGGCATCGGGCTGGGCGGGATTTCTTTAGGATATGTGTCAGAGCTTTCTATGCACAATGATACCCATGAACTAGTTATTCACAGTAGCAGTTGGTCCAGAGAGACAGATCCAGGCTCACGCGCGATGACCTAAATACCCAACCTGGACCAAGAGCGGAAGATGAAACTGACGATGGATGAAAAATAGCAAAGCGCTGGTTTAGTATAGATGCCGGTCCGAAGAGAAAAAAAGGTGGTATCATGCCTGGAGCCCCGGAGTATTCCTCCCAAAATCGAACTCAGGGACACCCGAAAAGGGATCTGGAAAAATGAAAACTATGTAGAAAAAGAAAATGGACATATATATCACGTGTGTCCAGGGAGCCATCGATACAAGAAAGAAATCATCGCGGTCGTTACCCAAGAGTTGCCGTGACAATCATGCACCTGTTTGTTGCAGCTAGGCCAAGAACCGTTCACCCTTGGCTTTCAACAAAGGCCTTCAGCTGGGAACTATCCTTCCTGGCGATGAAATATGTGCCGCCAACGTCGGTCCAGCTGACGCTATTGGACCAGTAATTTCGTTGTTTGACTGTGAGCAGGTTGATGGGCGAATTGAGGTTGCGGGCTTGAATCTTGTGGCCCGCCGGGACAAACGACTTGAGTGACACAATCTGACAGCCCTCCTTCATGTCCAGGAAATGGTTGATCAGCTCGTTGTTCAGCTGGGGGGTGAACGCCTGGTTATTGATCAGGACGACGTCCGCCCGCTTCAGAACATCGACGATGCTTTGCTGCTTCAAGAAGTCGCCGCGGATCAGGTGCGTTTTCCCGGGGGCAATGCCCCATAGCCGGCATCTCGCGCGGAACTCCGCTTGTTGGAGTTCCGCGAGCTCACAGGCATTCTGCATCATCTCGCAGCCCCAACTTTCGCACCCAATCTCCAGCGCTGCCTGCAAAACCACATTGCCCACGCCAGAACCTAAATCCACAAAGACCTGGCCGGACTTCAAGCCCGTCTCCTTGAAGATGGTGCTAATAAATCGAGGAAGTAGCTCCCCATAAACGTTGTCCGTCCCGTTCTCATACTGCCGCAGTGATTCGACCCGAGGCGAGACGGTTCGCGAATAGATCTGGTTCAAGATTCTCTCCACCAGCGGCAGATTGAGACGGCCCATCGAATCGAGTTTCTTGGCAATGCTCCCGTTGCGCCTCAATCGTGTAATAGCATGGTTATAGTCGGCCACCGTTTCCCGGAACTGCGCTTCGGACGATTGCGCCAGGGCTCGCCGGAGTCGGCGCTTGATCCCATTCGTCTCATCGTCAAACTCGCCCACCTCGTCTTCCGGGATGAAGTTCTGAGCCACAATCTCGATGACTTGAACGATATCGTCGATGGGTTTGAAATCGTCGTTGTCGCGGGGAACGACAAGGTTATACCTACAGGCCGGAAAAAATCATGTTAGGCCGACGTTCAGACGGAACGCAAAACACGGGACGAAAAACAGAAAATTCGAGGAAAGAACCTGATGGAAATTCTCATACCTTTCCTTCGGAGAGTTACTCGGATACTGCAAGGAGATCTCCGGCAACGGCCTCGACGCTCCAAACGCCGGCTTGAAATTCCCTTCCTTCTGGGCCGAGGTGATCTCCGCCGCATGGATCATGGGCAGCCGTCTGGGACCACCACCACCACTGCTGCTGCTGCCGTTGTCCTCGACGAAAGCCTTCAGTGAGCGCACGCGCCGGTGAGGGTCCGGCTCCGCGCTGTCGCCCGTCCGGGCCCGTTTACGGACCTCGAAGGATGAAGTATCGGAGTCGCTGCTGGCGTCATCATCGCTGGAGAGGCGCAATTCGGGGGTTTGACGCTTGCGATTGCCTTGGCTGGGGGTGCCATGCCGGCGCTTCGAGGATGAGGAAGGGAGATCGTTGCGATCCCTCGAGACGGACCGACTGCCAGACGCTTCTCGAGTTTTGAGCTGGACGGATGGCGTCCGCGGGGAGGGATTGTGTCCTGGCGTGTGCGAGGGAGAGCGGGAGGTGGGAGGAGCGGTTCGGGTCTGGACGACTTTGCGAATCTGAGGCTTCTTGGGCTGCAGTGAGAAGGCCCCTCCTTTTTGGAGGTGGTCGAAAAATCCCATGAGGGTTGGAGGGGCAGGAGGCGGCGGGCGGGCGGGCGGATCGCAGTCGCACTTTTTTGTATGAGAGCGGGAGAAGGTGATATGATGCAAGAGATACGGTGAATGCAAGTATTGACTATACAAGTGTAAAAGGGGGGAAGGGGGTAGTAAAAGACAACCTATGATACGAGGTACAACATATGTACGGGGGACTTTACCCCAAAGCAAAAAGGACAAGAAGTAAAGAGTGTAGTGTAGTGTAAGTATGTAAATGATGTGAAGAATAATATGCAGAATGTAAGGTTGCCGTACAAAACAAAGCGGGTTGACGGCGGGCGGCGGGCGGCGGGTGGGCGGCGAAGAGGGAGAGAGAGAGAGAAAAGAGGAAGGGAATTAAAAAAAAAAAAAACCCCGCGGAGCCGATTAACTCCAGTAGGAGGTGCAGTACTCGAAAAAGATAAGTTATCCAGAAGAGGTGGGCGGTGATGAGGAGGACCGGACTCGATCCTCGATGCTTCTTCCTTCTTCCTTCCCGCGAGTCCGCCAAGACCCCGTCTGATGCCAGTTGCCGCCCGCCACTTCGGATCCGATCTTCTCAGCTGCACCCTTCCCTTAGCGTGAAAGAATATAGTAGTGAGATACGAGTCAGTCTAGTCTGCATCTCTATGGGTTTCTGTTTCACCTCACCTTTAACCAAACAACTGACAAGGGGGGTGTGCTCTTTATCGACTACATACGTACAGTGCAGTACATACACACCTTCCCAGTAACACATGCAAAACAAATGCACAACAGTAGGTATCGTGAGATTTTGAGGGAGGGTATTTACAAGAATCCAGACTGCGAACAACCATCATTTTGTGCACCATTACACAGGCCCTCGGCGCTTCTATTTCTGCTTCTTCTTCGCAACCCGCTTCTGCGCCCGGATATCCTTCTTCATACGGGAATCCACGATCTTGTACCGACCCTTGACACCCTTGGGACGACCCGAGATACCCCGGTTGGCACCCTTGGCCACCACCAGCTTCACTTGCGTCTTGGGCTTCTTCTTCGTGGCACGCGCCATCAGCTTCGCAATCGATTGCGCCTTGTCTCTCTCACTCAGAGCCTCGTCATCCGCCAACAAGGCGGACTTCTTGCGCAACTTCTCCAACCGCTGGGCAGCCTTGAACTTCTTCCGGCCCTTGGCCTCCATCACCTTCTTGATAGGGCGTGCGTTGATAGCACGCCACTTCTCCTTGATGGCGGCAGCTGCCGCCTTGGTGATGGGGCGGTTCGGGGCACTGTGCTTGCCCTCATCGTCAAGGAACCACTCCGGCAGACCGTCGACATCCCGAAAGGCGTAGCGGTTGAACCCGTCGTCAACCACGTCATTCTGTTTCTTTTCACCAGTAGCCATCTGTTGCGCCAGAGCCATGGCCTCTGCGGTGATGATGTCGATGTCTAGTAGTGTACATGTTAGTCTTCATAGCCTTGACAGACAGTAGACATGAATCTGTAGACTTACCAAGCTGCCCATTGGCCTTCCGCGGGTCCTCGAGCTGAACAGGCTCCTCATCCTCGGAGTCTTCGGCCTTCTGCTTCGAGTTCTTGGCCTGCTTGGCCTTACGACGGTTGTCGACCTCAACAGCACCGTCCTCCTCAGAATCCTCCTCAGAGTCATCCTCCTCTTCATCTTCTTCATCTTCCTCTTCATAATCGTCTTCTTCCTCCTCTTCCTCGTCTTCCACATCATCGATATCCTCAAGACCTTCGAACATGTCCTGGTCAAAGAATAGCGCGGCGTGGTTGGAAAGCGATCCAGACTTCGGTGCTTGCACGCCATTTACCGCAGCACTAGTCTCCTCCTCTTCTTCATCGTCGCTATCTCCCTTGTTCTCATCCGAGAAGCCATCCCATTCGTCAGCCTCGTAGCCCTTTCTAGCTTTCTTGGCCCGCAGCTTAGTGTCCTTATCCTCCTTGCGCTCCTGGTATCGCTCATACAAAGTGTCCAGTTCGCGCTCAAGGCGGTCACCCTCTTCGTCGCTCTCCTCTATATCGGATTCGTCGTCACTGTCCTCGCTGTCGCTTTCGATCGTAGCCTCCTTGCCAGCGGCGATGACATCACGGGCATTATTCCGGTCGACAGGCTTGATGGAGAAGGTTGCATCGTCTCCGCCGGGTCCCAGCTGTTCCATACCGATGTCCATGGGCGTCGTCATGTGCATCTGCATACGGACAATTTCCTTGCGCTTCTTCTCGTTCTCCTTGCGTCTTTCCCTCTTCATCTTGGACGTTTCCTTCTCGCGGAGTCGGAGCAGTTCTTCCTGGATAGCCAGCTCCTCATCCATGGGGGCGATCTCCGCAACTTCTTCGGCCTCTTCGCCCTTCTGCTGCTGTCCCTTCTTCGTGACGAGGCCGAACTTCTCCCGGACCTTGAGACGCCATTTGAGCAAGTTCCGGAATTCCTTCTTACCCAGAACCTTCAAATCATCACAGCATTTGCGGATCTCGTCTGTGGTCTCCTCTAGTCGATCCAGGGTGGCGAGCGCGAGATCTCCACCAGGGGTCTGTGTGAAGCTGAGCTTGTTGTATGAACCGAGAATGGCGATCGGGTCGGTGGTGTTGATGAACTCCGAGACCGAGCATTCCTTGAACTGTGTGTAGTCGCCCTCTTCGTAACCTTCTCTCTTTCTCTTCTTCTTCTCCGGGTTGAAGACCTTGGCCTCGTTGTTGGGGGTCGGGTCCGCGAGCTCGGCGAAGACGTGCTTGGGGTCGAGGAACTTGGGGTCCAGGTGCTTGGGTGCCTTGTAGCCGCGGCAGACGACGAAGATTTCGGCCGACACATTTCGGGAAGAGGGGGGTTTCGTCGCCTCGACCGAGGTGAAGAGCTGCTTGAAGACCCACAGCAGGGGGTTGTAGTCCTTCGACCGGAAAACCTTGGTCACGAATGTACCGCCCTCGGCCAAGAACTCGGTCGCCAGCTTCATGGACTGCAGCACCAGCTCGGACTGGGAGAAGGCATCCTGCGCCCACGCCGTACCGACGTTGGGGGCACCATCGTGAAGGACCGTATCCGCCTTCCAGTGCTTCAGGTGTTGTCTAAGGGTGGCGCGACACTTGTCGGTCGTGATGTCGGCTTGGAACGAGATCACACGGGGGATAGGCTTGATGGGAGCAAGATCGACACCGACGATGATACTCTGGGCGGGCATACATTCTGCAGCGACTTGACACCAACCCTATGGAGGAGAGAATCAGATTCAACGGCCCAATAGAAACCGAATCGAAGATATTCCGTAGGTTGGTTACTTACACCGGGCGCCGCGCAAAGATCGATGAGGACCTTGCTCTTCTGCAAGAAACCATACTTCTTGTTGAGCTGGACCAACTTGAACGCAGATCTAGCTCTGTATCCCTTTTCCTTCGCAAGGCGATACCACTTATCCAAACGACCTTTACCGTGCTGGTTGTTGTCAGTCCAAATTGCTTCCCTGGAGACGCGGTGGGATTCCACAATACCTTCTTTTGAATCGCCATTGTGATAAGCGGGCGGTCGAGAAAGTCTCGACTTCAAGACCCGGACTGGCGAAATAAAAAGAAAGAGTTGATAAAGAGAGAGAAAGAAAAGGGTTGGTTGGAGTAACCGGGGGGGGATGATTGCTTTCTCTCTATGCACGGGAAAAAAAAGTTATCGGGCGGGCTTGAATGGATCGAGTCAGCCAGCCAGCTGAGCCAGGCCTTTCAAATGTTCTCCACAGTCCGCCCCGAAACTTACAGTACAATAAAAAATTTCCCCTTTCTGGTCTTTGGGTGTGGCGGTGCGGGACTGAGCCACATGTGAGTTGCTGTTTGATGCGTTTGTCTCTGCTTATGTGCCTGAGGACGCAACAAAGGACGGTCAGCATGTGACGTGATATCACCGTACTGTAACTGATGTAACTGATAGTACGGAGTATACGGAGCCAGTACTTACTGACTGTTATTACGGAGGGAAGGAGGGAGGAGTTGCAGGCCAATCGCCCCTCGGCCTTGAGAACAACTCGACCCCCAACCAAATCACTTCTCATCCCTCAACCTTCCCCCTTCCAGCAGGCATCACTTGTCGCTAAGGTACTAGTTTTACTAGTATTAACCTGCTAGGTCTTTCATCTTCCATACTTACCTACAGTACAAAGGCCTCTTGCCCACCCTTTTCCAACAAGAAGGCTTCTTTATGCTTCGATCCCCACCCACCCCCTACCACTAACCCGCAATATATCGATTTCATACACCCTCCCACCCCACGTCTTTGGTGATGCCACTGTTAAACTTCCATGCCATCCATGGGATCTCGTAAGAGAGTAAAGCCCAGCCCGCCAGGCGCGGATGCCCGTTCGACTACATCCTCAAATGACAGTGCGGTCTCCGGTTCCACAGCCAAACAACGTGCTCGTGCGCAAAAGAGAGGAAGCGGTGTGGTGAGTCTCGGATTTCCCCATAGCGTTGCCGGAACAACTATGGGGCCATGGCTGGTGTAGCTGATATCTGCCTCTCTTCTAGACACAGAGCTGGTACCCAACTGCCTGGCCGGCCGTTTCAAGAGCATCTAAAGCCGCCCCGGTTACCGAGGTTGCCCGTGAGAGCATTTCCGCCGCCCAGAACATCTCCCCAACACCCCCGCGACTCACCTCCTCGTCAACTTCCCAACTGAGCGTGGCCCCCAGGCAGTCTCGCCATCCATCTCTCCAGTTGACTCGAAAGGATACTGCATCTAGCCGCTCCCTCCCCGCCAGCGCTACAACAACCATAGTCAATATAGCTTCAGATGGTACTGCGTCGACTCCGGCAGACGACGCCCGATCAGATCGTACTACAGTGGCAGCGAATCCAGTCGAGGAGGTTGCACCCAGTGACAGAGGCTCAGCTGTGGCGGAGGGTACGCGCAACGAACCGTCAAACACAGCCCCCGCGACTGCTGTCGCGGGCGACAGTGCTGCAGGTGTAGACTCCGGTGTACAGTCTGGCTCCCAAGCAGGCGGATGGTTTTCGTGGCTCTATGGATCATCGACAGCTGATAGATCTGGCCCACAAGTCCAAATGGCGAAGCCAGAGGAGGAGCCACCATCGGAAACACCAGACAACAAAGAGGAAGAAAGGACGATAGAAGACCAAAATCCAACAGTGGCAGAAACAGAAGCAGACCAGGAGCAGCCTGCCGAAACATCTGAGGTCTCTGGGACAGCCCAGAAGCGGTCTTGGCTTCAGATGTGGTATGGCTCGTCCGCCTCAAAGACCCCGGAAAATACTCCCATCGAACCCTCCAGTGGAACCGACACACCCACATCTTCTGTCCCGCATGCAGCACCTGCACCGAGCCAAGAGCATGAGATGCAAGAGGAGGTAGACGACCCAGTTAAACCACTAGATCCGAACACAAAGGCTTCCGGGTGGAGCTTCTGGTTTAGAGATGCTTCGAAGGATTCCGAACCCGGCAAGTCGCAAGATGCCCAGGTAGCCGAAGCCTCCATGACTCAAGAGCCATCGAAGAAGTCTGCCGTGGAACCTGAGCCTGAGAATGAGCCTAGGGTGGGGGTGGTGAAGAAAGGAAGCGTCAAAGCTAAGGCTTCTAAGAGTACTGCTAATCTACTTGACAAAGCTACCGCACGAGCCGAAGCAGATGTCAACGCTCCAAGCCAAGGACCGTCTGAGACTGTAGCAACAAAACAACTCCAGAAGGTCCTACCGAACCAAGTGCTTCCGCGGTTCGAGGACACATTTGCCTTGGAAGAGAAGCCGGGCATACTCCAGACGATAGGGCGCTACTTGCATTATAACAAACAAGCCGACAACAAGCATGTTTACATGGTCCGGGATCCGCCGCATATCAAAAAGGCACTCGCCATAGGTGTACACGGGTATTTTCCGGCTCCTCTGATACGGAGTGTTCTCGGACAGCCAACCGGAACGTCGATCAGATTCTCAACAATGGCAGCTGAAGCCATACACAAGTGGGCAGAGGACTTTGGCTACAAATGCGACGTAGGCAAAATTGCCTTGGAGGGCGAGGGCCGTATAGCCGAGCGCGTGGAACTGTTATGGAAGCTGCTACTAAACTGGATGGAGGAGATCCGAACGGCGGACTTCATTCTGATTGCATGTCACAGCCAGGGCGTTCCGGTGGCAATCATGCTCGTTGCCAAGTTGATATCCTTTGGCTGCATCAATGCATCCCGTGTTGGTATATGCGCCATGGCGGGCGTCAACCTGGGCCCGTTCACCGACTACAGATCTCGATGGATTAGTGGTTCAGCGGGCGAGCTCTTCGAATTTGCCCTGCCCTACAGTCAGGTTTCGAGGGATTATGAAGCGGCATTGCGCACATGCTTAGATTTTGGAGTGCGAATATCGTACATTGGCAGCATTGACGATCAGTTGGTTTCCTTGGAGGTATGCAACCTTCTAACGCTGTTTGATGCTCCAGTCATCAACAAGTCTAATTATGCTTCAGTCCTCACTATTCACCCCCGTGACCCATCCGTATATCTACCGCGCAGCCTTCGTCGACGGCAGGGTCCACGCTCCGAGCTTGTATGCCACCACCCACTGACCCTCAATCACTTCAGCACACACTGACCACTCTCAGTCTTTCACACCTAGTCGGCTTCGTCCTGAAGCTTCGCAACCTCGGCATTGCAGACCACGGCCTCATCCGCGAACTCAGCTCCCCGTTAGCAGGAAGTCTCTACACTGGCGAAGGCCACTCCCGCCTCTACGACGACCCCGCAGTCTACCGGTACGTTCTGCACTCCCCCAAACAAACAACAAGCAACAAGTAAAATGCTGACCCGCGAGGAAAAATAGTCTTGCCATCCAATTCGCCCTCCAAACCACCGCCCTCCCGCTCACAACAACAGCCACCACCAAAACCCTCCTCAGCATCAAACGCACGCAACCCCCTTCCCCCGCCAACCCGTACATCCTCCCCTTCGCCATGCGTGGCCTCCTCGAGGAGGAGTACGTCCGCCGCGAGCTGACGACCGAAACCATGGAACTGCTCCAACAGTTCGACGACTGGAAACCCTCCAGTAAGGTTCTGAAGGATGTGAAGTTCCGGTTGGAGGGGATCCGGTCGAAATTGTAGCCGCCCCGTAGCACAACATCTTTTTTTTACGCTACGGGGGTTTTTTTTCTGCTGCTGTTTGAAAATAAGCGGGCGGGTTTTGTGAATATAGAATTATCTTGTTTTTAGCTCCAAGGAATTTATTATATTAGTTTGAGTTGGGGATCCTTGTGGAAAATATCCGGTTCTCGATCCTCGAGACTTGAGTCTTGGTTTAAAGTTGATTGTTTTGGTTTGGTTCGGGGAGTAAGGTATGAGGTATGAGGTATGGGGTATATGTATAGGGTTGTATGGATGGTGAGAGTAAGTAGTAGTATCATCTACGAACACCGGATATTGCAAAATCGCTGTGCACCGCATTTCCACGAGAGTCGAACCAGCAACACATCTAGACAAAAATCCTGGAATTGGAGTTCATCGTTACATGCTTTCTCAACAGAAGATACAAGGTAAGATAAATGGATTGCTTGGATTGCTTGATTCGAACCCCAAAACCCATACACTAGGCCAGTCCACGCATATATCCGGACTCGTTCTTGAATAACGCCAGGGCATGCAGAATTCGTTTGCTTTGCTTTTTGAAGTTGAAGGGGGGGAGAGAGAGAAACGAAAAGAAAATTCTACGGACGGTATGTAGATAAAGGGGTCTCATTATAGGTTTGAGGCGGGGGAGAAGGGTGTATGTATGTACGGGAGGAATTAGATAGGGGTTGTGTTTGAACGGAAAAGATTTGGGACTCTCTCTTCATGCTTGAATAAACGCCGTGTGGTATGCACCTTCGATTTCATCTAGGAGTTTGTTAGCGCGAAGGAACGGTCGCCGGGCCCGGGGCGTCAAGTAGGGGTTATGCGTACCTCTCATGCCGTCCAGCGCCTCGAAAGCAATCGCGTAATTGGTCGCCGCGGCGATGATCCGCTCCAGTCCCTGTCGGATCTCCTCGATGAGTCGATCGGACGGGCTGCTGCTGCCGCCGCCGCCGCCGTAGTCCGGTGGAGTCATTTGTTTCTCAACGCGGGCCTTGTAGAAGATCATCAGCATGGCGTAGCTGCCTTGCATGAGACAGCATGCGAACGACGGCATAGTGCGGGGAAGTTGGCTCGGTAGCAGCTGCTGGAGGCCCGGTGGGGATGGTTGGCGATCGTCCGAGAGCAGCGGCTGCGGGATCGGGAGACAGTGGAACATCTGTGAGATCAGGAGGGAGGCTCGGAGACAGATTTTGGCCGAGTGTTGGCTGCTGTATGGGAACTCGTTGGTGAATGAGTACTGAGGTGGTAAGGAGGAGAAATCGGACGAGGTCGAGGATGCGGAGGAAGGGGTATAGTCGGATGAGGACTGCTGGAACATGTCGAGACTGCTGCAGGCGCAACCAACCCGGGTGATGCTGTCTTGGGTCGCTGGGCTTTTGATGGTCTCAATTGGTATGGAGTTTGTGGTGGTGGTGGTGGCTGCGGTTAGATCGCAGTGCTTCTTGATGAAAATGGGTATATCTGAGAATGCTCTAAAGCGGTGGATCTTGATTTGTGCGCTACAATGTTGGTTAGCACGGGCGTGAAATCTCGATGTGCGAGGTTTGACCCTCACCTTGACAGCTTGATGCGCGAGATCGCGCGTATACTTTGAGCTGTTATGGACTCCAAATCTCCTCGACAAGACATGGTCTGCGGAACTATGGGGAGTAAGTTTGACTGTGCTAATGCGGAGCTGGCCCATGAATCAAGTTGTTGCATTCTTTCAAAGATGTACTGCATGTTCGTTCTGGTTGAGACGCATTTGTTGAGGTCGACGACGAATTGGGTTGCCGATACGAGCACCTGCTGAGCCTGAATCAAGACGGACCAGCCCTGCAAAAAGCGTCAGAGATCGAAGTGCTACCAAGAAATTGGGTTGACTCACATCGGGGTCGGCAGCGAAGCGTGGATACGGCGTGACAAATTGGGGATCGTTGGCGACGATGGAGAGCGGCTGAGAACCCGCGTGTTAGCCACTTCCTCGAGAGACATGCATAACTCTTCAGTGAACTTACCGTGGCGCTAACAATGGAACCTTGGAGGACACAATAGTACTACTGAGAGTCAGACATCAATGCCATAGAATCAGGGTACGAACTTCTCACCGTCATCCACCAAGCTCTTCTCCGAGCTTCAGAAAACTCATCGTAAACGTCGCTGAGTGAATGCAGAGACATATCCAAAGCTATAGACAAGGCTTGACCAGCACGGTACCGCATTTTCAACAGGTTTCCCCGTTGAGTGTACTCGTAGACTGAAAGGACCAAAAGTGCCAGAATGCTCTCAAGCTCCACGGGCGCTTGAGGATGGAAAGCAGCTCGGTCAATAAGAGGTCGGTCGTTGGACAGCGCCAGTGCAGGATCAGTGGTCGAGGCTTGCAGCTCGCAGTCGGTCTCGATAGTCAGATTCGCCATTTGGGCAAACATCTGAGCGTATGTTCGGCGGCGGACCACAGAGGCGGGGCTAGACGATTCAATATCGTTCGGATGCGGCACTAAGGCTAATATAGCTGAAATTGCACAGCTGAGAGGGGATTGAGGCCGGTAGGGTATCACGGGTTCTTCTGAGGGTGACTCTGTGAATGAACCAACGCCGTCCAAAGGTCGATCCGGAACGCGAGGAGCGAATCTCGGCGGAAGTATAGGAAAATAATTATGAACAAACTCGTAGTAAGCATTCAAGCTGTTTTCGAAGTCAGAGGACGTAATGAGCTCGCTTCAAATGATGGTTACTCACATCTCTATTTCACTGCCATAAGTTCTGACCAAAGACTGCGAGGGGACATTCGATGGCGAGGGGGTCGGTTCCATCTGTACTGGGATACTGCTCTCGCCATTAGGGACGAACAGATCTGTGAACATCGAGTGCACATCCGAAGGAAAGTCCAAGCTTCTGAGCCCCGCCCCCGGAATTGACAATACGTCAATCTGGCCGAACATTTCCGGCGCTGAACCGTCGTTAGCTGGGAGGAACTGGCAATCTTGGGTCAGCTTGCTTACAATCATCATTGAACCCAGAGGACGGCGGGGTGATCATGGCGCTCTGCTCATCATCTTGCTGAACAGCCTCGTCTGAAGGAATTGAGGGCTTCTTCTTTTTCCGAGGACCTCCTCGTTTACTGGGTAGGTAGGAGCACTTTCGCTTTTTGCTAAGACACTTTGCCACCACGATCAAATCAGCATATACTTTGGCGAGACGCTGCGGATGTCTAGGGAGCCATCATGGAAGGCTGAAGTAACAGAGCAAGGCACAATGTGTCTCCTTGAGATGAAGGCTATGGCCTGGAAAACTGCGAATTGGCGAGGGGAGGATACATACGTTTGTACAGGGGTCTTGTCCATCGCATCTCGTTCTGGAAGCACGACTGAGATAGATAATCAATCAGTCGCAATGAACGGCAAGATGAAAAGATTCCAAGTCGCTTGCAACAAAATCCAAGCTCAGTGCTTGCACAAAAGTTCCAGGTGGATGCGACGCCACTTACCACGCAAGACACGCTACTTTGACTGGAGGCTTTGCAAATTTCTTGCGGACAACCGCGGGCTTGGAAGCTCTAGGCTGTGTAACTGCCGTGACTCCATCATCTTGGTACGGCTGCTGGGAATCGTCCAGGGCCATTTTGGGCGTGAACTGGAGATACACAGCTGCAGCGGGTAGTATGAGTAAATGGTAGGAAGATCATGCAACGGCCGCAGGGCGTGCTACCATCGCCCACGATCTAAATAGAGGTTTTCCCGGAGCGCATAACTCGAGGGCTACTGGGGAGAATGAGACGGGAAAGACGCAGAAATAACCATCCAGGAGCTTTCCGGGGTAGCCAACCGAATCGGGGGGGAGGTTGGGTGGGTAAATCGACAGATCCTAAGAGTGGTCTGATATACTCGTACACAGTAGCATTATCGGGCGAACTGGGCTGTAGTTTGGTTTGGATTGGACTGGTGAGTGAGTGAGCAGCGGCGGGCTTACTCATCCTCGAGGTCCATAGATTCAAATCCCGAAGCGTGGGTGTTTCGGGATTTGCTTCCATTGACAGACGATCCTCCAAGAGTGGCGCGCAGCAAGTGCGTGGATTAGTCAAATAGTCAATTTGCACAAGGCGAAAAAAGTATTGTTGCTTTTCCCCAATTTGTGCATTGTTAGCATAACTCGGAGAATTGAAGCACGATTTGTGGTTCTTTCACTGATTTGGTGTGAAATTGGTGAATCGAAGTCCTTTTCTTTTCTTTTCTTTTCCAATATTTCTTTCATTCGATCGATCGACCGACGGCAATTTAAGTTGGACTAAGCTCCTTCCTGTTCCGGTAAGCTGCATTGACCGTCTGGAATGACCAGTCTCATGTCACGTGAGGATCTGTTGTCTTGCACATTCAACCCGATCATTGTTGCGGGTCGGGTCGAGGCTCTGGAATGCAATGCAGTCTCTGGGCATTCTCGCATAGCCGATGGTATGAACCAGCATCTGCCAGAAAAGAGAATCGCAGCCGGTCTCCGCGAAAATCCCGAGGATTAACCTTTGCCGAATGGGGGTGGTGGATCTAGACTGGGTCAATCGACACTGGGCAGAATATTTGAACAAAAGTACTGCAGCACAAGGGCCTTCAATCACAGAAGCTGCAAAGTCCCGCCGGCCGTCGCCACCATCCTAGGAGGTGTGGTACATGTAAAGTGTCCGGTACGGTAGGTCCAGGCGTTGACTATCGAGTCTTAGAGTTAGCCGGTTCGGTCTGAACGCATTTTTAAACCAAAATTTATTGCACTATATAGCCAGGGCTGCAACCAGATATCACTGGTCTAATGCAAGCTCCCCTATAGATCAGTTTCAGGACGGCGGCAGCGAATGTATTCTTATCCCTGATATCCGCTTTACGGAGAACCAAACGCTGTCAGGGACCCGCACGGGGAGCTTGTGCCCTTTTAGCTGCTGGTCGATCAACCACATCCCCACCACAAATTCCTCGCGGGTCAAAAGTCCATTCTTCTGATGATCAACCAGGTCCCAGACCTGCTCTAAGACATGCGATGGAAGCTCGCTGCGAGACCAGATGTCGCGGACCACAAGGTTGACTACCATTTCGGACGCGTCGGGGGGCAACGAGCCGGGTGGGACTTGCGACGGCAAAGGCACAAGCAATCCTTTGTTTGCCGCCCAGACTCCTTCGTACTTCTTCCGGTCTTTCTCACTGACCTCACTCCGCCAACGCTTTCGGTCACCTTCATGATGTTTGTGGGGGTGCTTGCGTATTATGTGTTTATGCTGGCGATACCCCTCGTCTTCATCCGAACTGCTGGGATGTCGAAGCGTCTGCCGTAGCACAGTAGAAGGACTGGAAGATTGCGGGTGATCATGTTTCTTGGTGTGGCCCAGATGCACGATTGAACGTGACCGGGGCCGACGCCGGGGTGGTGGAGGTGGAGCGTTTTTCTTCTCCTGTGAAGCTCGGGTGGATGCTAATGAGGATGCTACAATTGCATCTGACAGTACTCCTTCAGAGGTACTATCAAGTAGGCTCGGAGTACTGTTGGTCACTGATTTCGCATACATAGACGCCGAGGCTGGACTGGAGGGTCGCAGTCGGCCATCACTACTGCTCAGAAGAGCTCGATGACCTGCCAGGTCTATTCTCGATGATGATGGTGTTTCGCTCGGTCGCGGGGGTAATGATGGTGGATTTTCGTCGGGCCTGATAGGATCTCCCGAAGGGAGTGCTGGATGTAATCGGGGAAGGTTCTTCGGCTTCTCTGATGCCAGATTGACATCGATGCTAGTAGGATTCAGGCAAGGTTTTCGAGGCACTGGTGGTGGTCGAGACTTTGCTGCAGCCAGCTGCGCAAAGTCCGATAGAGCAGAACCCGGCCTGACAGGTTTCCGCTCGATTTGCTTGTCTCCGAGTCGAGGGACCTGCTCGTCTTTTAAGATCTTCTCAAATGAGGCCTTGCTCGCAGCTGTGGCCCACACAGGCTTCGGTGCTAGGAGCTGTGGTTTTTCGCGCTCTCCGCCAGGCCTTATTGGAAGGTCAACACTGGCGCTGCTGCTGCTGCGTGGAGTAGGAGCTGGTTTCTTGCTAGGCGTGGATCTCCCCGCCGCAAGCTGGGCGGCGATCTGCTGCGGGGTACGTGGTCTTAGGCCCCCTATGTCCCCCGGTACTTTGAGGGGAGCGTCCCTGGAGCCGTCAGGTTGTCCGTATGCACTGAACTTGCCAATCTTGTCCTTGACTGAACCAATCTCGGGTGGCTCTGGAGATTGGTTGCTGCGAAGAGAGGCTAACTCAGAGGCATAAGAGTTCATGTTGAACGATCCCTTTTGGGCGCCAGATTGGTGACTGGCAAGAGATGGGCGTTTGTTTGCAGACCTTGTTGCATTAAAAGCTGCTGTCGCTCCTTGAAGAGCTGTCACCGTGCTGCTTGCGCTGCTCACTTGGCTGGGGGACACATGGGGAGACAGCCGGCGGTCCAGAGCGGGTGTCGAACTCGCCATTCATGTCTAGGCAGGAATGCCCGTTCCAAGGTTTCGCGCGGGTGGGGGGGAGAGTCAGGACCAGAAGAAGTACTGCCACTGCCCGTTCCTCTCGAGTTGGTTTAGGTTGGTAGGATCCTTTCTCACGACAACGTCATTCGAGCAATGGAGAGAGGTGAATAGTACGGAGTAGATCGATTGATAGAGGTAGGGGGGTGATTGTAGTAGGACGCTAGACTCAGACTGGAAAGCTTCTTCCATCTCAGGTCTAGGGGAATTTGGCTATAGCGTTGCTGAGCTAATCCAAGACAGCGTCCGTGCGTTGCCCAGCCCAGGGCAAAATAATGCGCTCCCCATTCTGACTTAGAGTTATATCCAACCTTGAATTATGTACAGCACTCCTAAACAGTGTGATGCTAGTGCTGTTCACGGTGAGCTATAGTGGATTCGGATTTAAGCTCTGTTCAATAGCTATCTGTCCAGATCTGAGGGTTCTTGTTCAAAGTACACTGTTAATCTCCAATACGGCTAGCAACATCAAGGATTGACTTGGCAAAACTGGAGCAGTACGGAGTAGTCATTGCTCATACGTATAGTTACACCGTAGTCGTTCTAGGCAGGATTTACACATAGCTTTACTCTTGGTCTGACTTTGCAATGGCTATGTGCTATACACATGATGATGTGTGTCGCAAGAAGGGCACCTCCTAACAACAGTCAAGTCTCTGCATTCTCTCTCGGCTATTTGCGAATACCCGTCGAAACAACTGAGGAATATTGAAGCCTTCCACACCATATACTGTTCTGCATCATACGTTCCATTGACAAAGACTGACAGCACAGGGGAAGAGCGTCACGACAAATGCAGCAACCAATTTGACCACATACTTATCGCAAGTCACAAGTTACACTGTGGTACACTGGGTACTCCAGCATCTGGGGCACATGCGGATATTTAACCGACGACTGGCGGAAAAATCGACCGAACCGAGGCCCCAAAGATGCAAGACTAATCCGACTGCGCCAATGCGAGCATGCGAGCATGCGGAGGCTGGGGCGACTCGTGGGCCCCGGAGACCCCAAAAAGCGCCGCTAAACGGTTAGGCTCGATTTAGGACCGTTCATTTCCCCGCTTCCTCGAAAGGCTGCAAAGGATGAGACGACGTGACTTGGTCCGGGGCAGTGGCAGTCCCTGAACTTCCCTGCTGCACTCCTATTGTTCGATCATCACTTTCCCCCGCCAGCTCTTTGCTTCTTTTTCTCTTCTCTTTTTTTGTTTTCCCCATTTCTCGTCATTTTTCGTGGGGTATTATCTCCTCCGATCAGATGCGACCAGGGTGTTACCACATGGCACAATGGGCTTAGTTTGCTGTTTGTCTGGTGATGATCCTCGCTTCTCAACTCCGTAACCTGTCTACATCGCCAATTTATCTGTTGCCATGCATGACTTGCTCGGATCGTGTTTGAATCAAAACTCGTCTATGCGACGCCATGTCCTCGGTGAAGAGCGACGCTGGGCAAGGTACGCTGGATTCTCGTTTCGAACCTGATATGATTGAGTCCACTAATTGAGCTCTGGCTCTGCAGAAGCTCTGATCCACCATGAATCTGAGGAGGCAGCAGCAAAGGATGAAGGTGACTCCTACGATCAAGAAATGCAACAGGGCTCCACAGCGAGCCTGACGAAGTGCTCAATATGCCAGAGTACCTTTCGACGACCGGAGCATTTAAAGCGCCATTTCCGCAGTCATACGAAAGAGAAGCCATTCGAGTGCGCGCAGTGTGGCCGCCATTTCTCGAGAACGTATGTTTCTTGCCGTCTCATCTTGCATCCTTAGATGCTCTCTTATTCTCATTCGTCGCCTTCGTCTTCAGCGGGGACTAACACGGGCCTTGGTTAGAGATACATTGCACCGGCATGAGCTCAGCCACCACAACGCTGGAATTGAAGGTGGAAAGGATCGCACCCATCGTATCACAGTAAAGACATTCCGGGCGTGCTTCAAATGCGCACTTGCACGAGTGCGATGCAGCGGCGGGACGCCATGTGCGCGCTGCGAGAACCGATCTCTCGAATGTCTGTACCCAACTGAGAGACGTTCGAAAGCTAAAGCTCGAAAAGAAGCAGCGCAGTCAGGCTTGGTCCCAGACGAGGAGTTCAACGGGCAGTCTTCTTTTGCTATAACATCGACATCTGCTGAAGGTTCTGCTGCACGTTCCCCGCACAGCGGGGACACGTCCTTTGAAAAGCCTCTTCATTACCAAATGACACAGTTCCAGCTTCAATTGTCAGGGCCCGGGCTCCTCAATAGGGATGAACAATCGCCGTCCGTAGATCTGGTTGCTTCACATCAAGACGAGGCCCCAGAGAAATTATTGAACGGCTCTCATAACAACGGGCAAGAGGTCAATGCGATCGAACAGTCAACTCGGCCCAACTTGATCTCTTCCAGGGGGAAATCTGATATGACCCAAGTCACGACGCGTGGACCTACTGGCGACAGTTCCGACCAAGCAAGATCACGCAGGTCTTTATCTGCTATCCAGGGCATACATTTATTGAATCAGACAACCGAGCCCATGAGCTCAGCGAGCGTCCCACATCCAGTTTCAGCCAGTCATGGCAATGACGCGAGCATGCCAACAATAGCACAGCAGGGAGAGCTCAGATCATCAGGGCCATTCTTGGACACGATGAACTCAGCTGTTCCTGCGATGAACTGGCTTCCTGGGGAGGGGCCCTATGATACATTCATCGAACGCACTCCTACAGCGAACCACGCGGGACATGAAGCCCGTGATGGGTTCATGAACTATGCAACATGGTATCCGCCGGTGATCCATCCGACTAATGGAAGTCAGGAAAATGTTTTCAAATCTCCGTTAGGACACACTTCACTAATCAGTGACGAGAACAGCCCTAACAACTCGGGTCGTTCAACGTTCTCCAGCGCCACGAAACGACCGGCAGACCTATCAGAGGACACAGCTCAACCTCGAATGTCAAAATCCAGACGGCACCAAGTTGTCTGGTCAGATTTCTCCGCAATTTCCCCTGATAGCTTCAGTTCTCGTGGCAGAGAAAATGTGCCCCGTCAATTTATGTTCCCTATGATCGAAGACACCGCCATGCACGATATCCAAATTGGTCCAAGTCTTCTGATTGGGATATCCGCCTACGAGAAGATTCACAATGCTTTCGTTCAGCTGTGTTGCGCCGAGAGTGTCCTTTTCTCGCGATTCGAGTCCGAGTATTTGCCAAGTGCAACTGTACTTTCCGAATTTGTCCACCTGTACTTTCACCATTTCCAACCCGTCTATCCTATGTTTCACCTTCCTACATTTAGTACAAACACATGTCACTGGATAGTGACTTTGGCGTTGGCGGCAATAGGTAGCCACTATGCTAGGCTCCACGATTCAGACGAATGTGTTTCTGCGCTCCATGAGCTTCTTCGTCGAGCTATCATGGTTGAGGTGAGGATTTCGTGCTCTTACGGTCTGCCTGCAACTAATCAGAGATTAATAGAAGGAAAAATCCTACCAAGACCAGGCACCACTCTGGCTTATCCAAGCAAATCTTCTCAATTGCATTGGATTGCTCTATAACAGTGATGAAAGGGCTAGAGTCTCTGCGCTCGATCGGTTCGGTGATTTGACCAGTCAGTTGAATCGCACCAAGCTCTTGAAATCTTCCCGACAATTGAAATCAGTATCGCATGACAAGCCACCAGAGCAGAACTGGATGGTCTGGATTGAGGACGAGGTCAGACGACGGACGGCCTACTTAGTATGGGTATAATGCCTAGACAGTATCAACTTGCCTGGAACTTGCTAACAGGTGCCATAGCTTGTGGACTGTACTATAGCTTATCACTTTGATCGACAGCCATCCTTTTCGCTTGAGGACGCGAAAGCGGCGCTTCCTGCTCACGAGGGTCTCTGGCAAGCAGAGTCAGCTCATGCCTGGCAAGGAATTTTTGAACAGAGTCCAGGTACAACAGCCATTTGTGCAGTACGATCTCAGTGTCTAACACGTCTTAGGCCAACCCGAGCTTTCCCTATACGATGCAGTATTGATTATGTACATTGAAAAGAGACTAGTACCCGATCTTGGGGAGTTGGGCCATATCCTGCTGATTCATGCTCTCTACCAACGCATGTGGGAAGTCGGCGATTACTTTCGCCGACCATTGTCGTTCTGGAACCCGACCGCTAAGAAACAGTCTCGGCAAACGGCGATCCCTTCGGGCTCTGTCTGGCTTCCCGGGATTCCCTCGTACTCGAAATGGCGCAACAGTGCATGCGACTCCCTGGACATACTCCACTGGGCCGCCAACAGCACGGTCGCTACAGCGGCGGATCTCCGCAACCCAACGATCCAGCATCTTCACTCGGCTCGGATCGTTCTACTTGCACCATTCCGTGAGATTCGATCGCTAGCCCACTCGCTCGTGACGGAAAAGGTTCGCTGGAGCGAGCGTCAACAGAGCCTGGAGTGGCACTACATACTACGATGGGTCAAACATGACCAATACAAGGCCCGTCTCACGATCATCCATGCCGGCGCAACCCTGCTCCATGCGCGGGGGAACACCAGCCATGCGTTCCACGAGCCTGTCGCTGTGTTCCTGGCGACACTGGTGCTGTGGGCGTATGGCTTATGCTGTGCTCAACTAGCCGACCGGGTACGACCTGCCAGCGGCAAGAATACTGTTATACACCTCGACCAGCCTTGTGATGACGAGCTGGTCCAGATCTTTGTGAGGGAAGGACAAGCCATCCAGGGAGTCCTGACGGGGGTGGGTGATATCTGCGCGCCGCAGGGTCCTGCTGGTGTTCTGCGGGCCGGTAGCGAGACGTTTGTCGACCTGATGTCATGGGGCATATCCCGGAAACTTAAGTCTATCCTATCCAGACTGGCCGATCTAGTCTCGCAAGTGTGAGCTATACTATCGTGCATTGGTGTGCATGGCCACCAAAGCTGCATTTATACACATATGCATACCAACGCAAACCTACACATATACACATTTCACTTCACATATTGATAGATAAACTCAATAGATGATGTAGGATGAGTAACAGAGAATAATTACAACTACACAATCTACGCAAGCAATGACCTCCAGCACAGTAAGTAAGACGTTATTCACAATCCGCAGTTTAGGCAGTGATGTCACGTCACATGCTGTGGTGTTATCTTATCGGGAGCTGCCGCCTAAAAATGCAGGCCGGGCGTTTTATCTACTACGTGCAGTACAGCCCACACCCTCACCGTTGCTTCTTTCTTGCTTGATTTCCGAACATGCTCTTTGGTATCAGACATCCCTCACCTTCAGCGCAGTGCAGCCAACTGCAACATTTGCAAGATGGATTCCGATGAGAATATGGAGATAGAACGCAGCAGCACGCTTAATCCACCGGCGGGGACGGAGCATGCGCATGAAGACATGGATCTAGATGAGAAGTGAGTTCAAGAAATTGAATCAAAAACAACATCAGCCCCCAACCAGTTCACTCTGTTTGTTCTTCACAATCCGCTGCTTATTCTGCTCTATCGCCTCAAAGCCCCTCCTTCCCCAGGCTTCAGACACTAACCACGAGACTCAAAACAAACAACAGTTACCCCAACCGCCCGCACAACCACTCCCCGACACCTCCATTCCACACCCTTTTCGAAACCCTGTTCAACCCCCTCAGCGCCATCAAAAGACAACCCACCTCGACCACCACCGCCCAACGCGCCCCCGCCGCCCGCCGCAAACTCGGCCCGCACGGGCAAGGCGCCTCCTCCACCAGCCTGAACCCCGCCGAGCGGCGCCGCGACGTGATCGAGCGCTTCATCTCCCACTGGCGCCAGACCGTCGGCGACGACATCTACCCGGCCTTCCGGCTGATCCTGCCGGACAAGGACCGCGACCGGGCCATGTACGGCCTGAAGGAGAAGGCCATCGGCAAGATGCTGGTCAAGATCTTGAAAATCGACAAGAACTCGGAGGACGCGGTGGGCCTGCTGAACTGGAAGCTGCCGGGGTACGGGACCGAGGCGCGCGGGGGGTTCCTGGCGGGCGACTTCGCGCGGCGGTGCTACGACGTCGTCTCCAAGCGGCCGATGCGCACGGAGGTCGGCAGCATGTCGATTGCGGAGGTGAATGAGCGACTGGACCAGCTGTCGGCCGCCGGGCGCGAGGGCGAGCAGATCGCGATTCTGGGGGAGTTCTATCGGCGGATGAATCCTGAGGAGTTGCTGTGGTTGATCCGCATTATTCTCCGGCAGATGAAGGTGGGCGCGTCGGAGCGGACGTTGTTCGATGTCTGGCATCCCGACGCCGAGGGCCTGTATTCGATCTCGAGTAGTTTGCGGCGCGTGTGTTGGGAGTTGCATGATCCCAATGTCCGGCTGGAGGATGAGCGCAGGGGCATTGCGCTGATGCAGTGCTTTCAGCCGCAGTTGGCGCAGTTTCAGGTGCAGAGCTTGGAGAAGATGGTTGCGAAGATGCGCGGGTTTGTGGGGGATAAGGATGAGGAGAAGGGCGAGTTCTGGATTGAGGAGAAGTTGGATGGCGAGCGCATGCAGTTGCATATGGGCCCGGATGAGGAGGTGGACGGCGGCAGACGGTTTCGGATCTGGTCGCGCAAGGCCAAGGATTATACCTATCTCTATGGGAGTGGGCTGTTCGACGAGAACGGCGCGCTGACGAGGCACCTGGCGGATGCGTTTGCCGACGGGGTCGAGAGCGTGATCCTGGACGGCGAGATGATCGCCTGGAACCCCGAGCAGGATGCCCCGGAGCCGTTTGGGACCCTCAAATCGGCGGCCATCGCCGAGCAGCGCAACCCCTTCGCCAATGGCTCGCGGCCGCTGTTCCGGATCTTTGATATTCTGTATCTAAATGGCCATGACCTGACGCGGTACACGCTGCGGGACCGCAGGAATGCGCTGCAGAAGAGCATCAGGGACGTCCATCGCCGGTTCGAGGTTCATCCGTACGAAGAGGCCACCAGCACCGCCGAGGTCGAGGCCTCGCTGCGTCGGGTCGTCGCCGAAGCCTCGGAGGGCCTGGTGTTGAAGAACCCGCGCTCCCCCTACCGGCTGAACGAGCGCCATGACGACTGGATGAAGGTGAAGCCGGAGTACATGACCGAGTTTGGGGAGTCGCTGGACCTCGTCGTCATCGGGGGCTACTACGGCAGCGGCCATCGCGGCGGCGCCCTCTCCAGCTTCCTGTGCGGACTGCGGGTGGACGACTCGGCGGCGACGGCCGCGTCGTCGTCACAGCGCCATGCCGCCGAGCCATCCAAATGCTACTCGTTCTGCAAGGTCGGCGGCGGGTTTACCGCGGCGGACTACGCGAACATCCGCCACCACACGGACGGCAAGTGGAAGGAGTGGAACCCGAAGAAGCCGCCCCTGGCGTACATCGAGCTGGCGGGCGCGGGCAACGCGCAGCACGAGCGGCCGGATATGTGGATCAAGCCCGAGGACTCGGTGGTGCTCTGTGTCAAAGCCGCCTCGGTCTCGGTCAGCGATCAGTTCCGCATGGGCCTGACGCTGCGCTTCCCGCGCTTCAAGCGGCTGCGCGGCGACAAGGACTGGACGAGTGCGCTGTCGGTGCAGGAGTTCCTGGACCTCAAATCCAACGTGGAGCAGGAGCAGAAGGAGAAGGCGTTCAACGTGGAGAACTTCCGCAAGAAGCGCCAGAAGAAGTCCACCAAGAAACCCTTGGCGATTGCTGGGTATGATGCGAGGGCGGAGGTCAAGTCGGCCGGTCCGTCGGGGCATATCTTTGATGGGCTGAACTTTTGTATGTTTCGTCCCGGACGAGTCCTAGTGCGAGTTCGTCTGCATCACTGACGGCGATGTTTAGTTGTCATGACCGACTCCACCACCCCAGTCAAGAAGACCAAGGCGGAATTGGAACAGCTGGTGAAGAGCAATGGCGGCAAGTTCTATCAGACGAATACGGCGGCTCCTGATATGATCTGCGTGGCGGACAGAAGTAAGCGTTTTTTCTTCAGGCAAAATTCCGATCGACTGACAGGAACAGGAACGGTCAAGGCGGCTTCGTTGCAGAAAACGGGCGAGGTGGATATTATTCGCCCGTCCTGGATCCTGGACTGTATTCGACAGAGTGAGATTGACGCCGGTCTTGCGGATCTACTTCTTCCTACGGAGCCAAGGTGAGTTTTCTTTTTGGTTGGAAGGCCAGTGGCTGACGTAACAGGCATATGTTCTATACTACACCCGAGAAGGAGGCGGAAGTGGCTGCGAGCGTGGACCGCTTCAACGACAGCTATGCACGGAACATCACGCTGGAGGAGCTGAGCGAGGTAGCTACACCTGATGTCTACTTACTTTTTTCGTCTCCACTGACTATGTCCGTAGATATTGAAGAAGATGGAGACGGATGCCACGCCCCGCAACTCCAACGCCCGCGACAAACTCAAGGAACATCTCTACGACAAGATCAACTCCGGATGGCCACTTCCCTGCGGCTGGCTTTTCGACGGGCTGGTGTTTTACTTTCCCCAGTTAGCACACCAACGCACCACGAGGGATGCTGACCGGGACTATAGCCCCGACGATGACTTCGGGGAGATGGACGACCTCCAATCCCACCACCCCCTCCAGCTGACCAGAAACACGGCGCGGTTCGCAGGGGCTCGAGTGGTCGACACCGCCCAGGACCCGGCCATCACCCATGTCATCCTCCAGCCGACGGGTCTGCCGGTGGCTGAGTATAGGTCTTTACGAGAGCCGTGGGCGGCGGCGCAGCGGATCCCTCATTTCGTGACTACGGGGTGGGTGGAGAAGAGCTGGCGGCAGCAGACGCTTTTGGATGAGGAGCGTGAGTCCCCCTCGTCCCCCCTGGTCTTTGCTTTGCTTTGAAATCAGAAAAGAAAAGCATGGGCTGATTGCTGGCAGAATTCCAACCCCCAAAGCAGGGAAAGGGAGGTCGAAAGGAAAGACAGGCGTAACGTCGGGTAGACGCGCATCGCGCAGGATGATGTCTCACCTTCTTGGAGTTTCACGGCGTAGGCTGGTTGGTTTGGGGCCGAGCTGATATATCAATCATTCAGCATTGGTTTGTTTTTTAGGGCAGGGGGCGGGGGTTTAGTGTTATTAGGTGGTTACGAGGTGTAGTCTACGGGATGTGCTCAGGGATGGATGGGATGGGGCGCTTATCTCTGCGTTTTGCTCTCTGAGTCACAGTGCCTCTTTTCTTGGTATGTGAGCTGGCTAAGGTATTAATGTTTATATAGCTGGTTGGCAGGTTGGTGGGGGGTTTTGCCTTGCAGATCATGTGTATATCGGTGGATACAAGTCTGGAGCACCAATGATCGCCCGGAGGTTTGGGGAAAGGCTTATCTCTGACCAGTCCGGTGCTGTGCAGGGGCAGATGTTACACCGATCCTGGATGACAGCTGGGCTGCGGGCAGCTGGTTAATGCTAAGGTATTGATTTATTGATGTATCCTTTGCGGAAACTTTGGGGGTGATGGAGCATACCTCAGCACTGCGGTAGCAACCAACCATGCTGATCGACGTGCTGAATGCTCAACCCAGACAACAACAGCATTGAGTTAATCACCACCTACACACCACCAGGCCCAGGCCGGGCTTACAGTCTCCTTCCCAATCCAACCATTGATGAAGTGAAGTGATATCTATCCATCCGAAACAGGCAACCAAATTGCAGGCAGGGCAGGCTCTTGAACCACACGCCCATGCATAAGTTATCTCCGATTGGCCAGAGATAAGCACCCCCGCTCACAAGAACAGGAAACGAACAAGATCATGAAGTGAACTTCATGAAGTTAACCTACGGCCTTGAACCCAGATACCCTCCATCTTCTGGATGCAGCGATATAGTTAAAGGGTATGAGATTTTGAAAATTACGCTGTTCGGTCCGACAGCTGGGTTTGGGTGCTCCACCTCACCTCACTTGACTTAACTTACTATGTAACTTACCACAGATCCATCCCATGCACTGAGAAGGAGAGGAAGGGAGGCAAAAGATGACGGTATCATCATCATCTTGACGATCGGAAGTTTGCTTGCTGTGTGATTTGCTGGTTAGTTACTGGGTAGCTGGCTGGTAAGTTAGCTAGCAGTTAGCTGGGAGCTGAGCTGAGCTCTGGGGGAGGCGGTTTTGCCACCCCCGGAATCCGGTGTCGTCATTTAGTGCTTGGCGGGCTGGCTGGCTGGCGGACTTCATGGGTTGGGTTGGGATGGGATGCAGTGGGTGGTATGTCATTTCGGACCTTGGGTCAAATTAAGTTGAGGTGCCAGTGGTTCCAGGTTCGAATTCTATCAGTTCTCGTGGGAAGTACATGTATGCACACTCTCATGTTATAGTTGGTTGGATAGCGGGTGAGGTAGGAAATGCGTAGATACGGATGTCATTCATGGTAGTATAACTACGGAGTGCGGATCGACCACGTGCGGTATCTCCTTAGTCCAGCTAATATAACATGCCATAGAACATACATAGCATTGTCTCTCACAGTACGGATACTCCGTAACTACTCCGTAGGCGACAGGATCCTGGATCCATTGGTGTCTCACCTAACATCCCCTATTCAGGGCATGTATCCCTTATCGAGGTCACTGCTCGGCTGCCATCCTTATCCGTCACCCTACCACCTACGGTGACTACGGAGTACCTAGTCAATCGCACTGCAGCCTGGGGGCCTGGGGGTTGAACCCCCCTCGGATCACCATCCCCAATTCTACCCAGAATTAATCTATATCCGCTGGGGAAAATAAGACAACACCACGAAACAAGGTTTTGGTTAGGTTGTTTCCCGAGAAAGGAGTGTTTGGGCTGCAGGCTTAGACTAGTCTGAGACTCCGAGTGGCTACTAAGTGCTGGTGTTAGCGTGGGTTGGCTGGGATGGGGGGTTTTATCCGCGGTTTAGACTGTCGAAGTGGGTGATGGCTCATGCAGCTAGATAAGGGACTAGACTACTAGTAATTCTTTTGGGGTTGTGATGAACTACTCTATTAGTATAGTAGTCTAGTTTGAAGAGAGAAAAAAGCAAGCAAGCAGGTTTAGCAATGTAAGTCTTTCTCTCTGTCTGTCTGTCTGTCTGTATATGTAGGGTGTGCAGGTGTAGGTGTAGGTGTAGGTATAGCTAAGGTATAGAACTGATAGTAGCAATGCGCCAAGTGTCCCACTCCCCCAAAAAAACGCCGATGTATGCCCGTGATTTCCAACTCCCCACCAAGAAACAAAAAAAGCAAGCGCTATGTACACTTCCCAAAAAAATTACAAGCTTTCAACGGATATCCCCACCCATCGCGACGGAACCGCATTCTCATCCTCCTCGTCGTAGCATTCGTAGCGCACCACCCGCCCTTGGGCTTGATGCACCCCCTTCCGAGCAGGCAGCCAGATGCGCGCGCGCGTCGGCACATCGTCCCGCAGTTTGCCGCTGCGCCGCATGTTCATCTCCAGCACCACCATCCGCAGGAAGTCGCTGTTCTCCCGCGGTTCCCGGGGCCGGGTCATCGGCGGGAAGTCCGGGTCGGACACGGGGAGGAGGGGCTGTTTGGGGAGGTGGTGATGCTTGGCGCGGTGGCCGCCGCGTCTACCCGCGCGCCGGTAGGTCTGCATCTGCACGGAGACCACCGGGCTAGCGCTCGCGTCCAGGGTCTCCTCGTGCGGATGGTAGTCCTGATAGGCGTACATCTCAGCCGGGGAGAGCGTGATCGGGTTCAAGTACCGGCGGAGCGCGGGCGAGGGCGGCTCGTGCATCGGCGGAGGCCGTCGGTCGTCCGTCATCTCTGGCGTGATCGTGAACATCGACCGCGTCAGGAAGTCGTCCGGTTGCACCGACGGGGTCGCGAAGGTGGAGACAGTCTGCGCCGCCGATTTGATCGCCCGCAGCGAGGCGGTCAGATTCGATTTGAAGGTCGCCCCGAGGCGGGGGAAGGATCGCGATGGCGTCGGGCTGGTCGCCGCCGGCACCGTGGCGGCCGCCAGGAACGACTCCATGTCGAATTCGTCCTCGGAGCTGCAGTCCTCCGTCTCGAGGAGGGGGTGGTCGAACGCGCAGTTCTCGCAGGGCGGGGATCGCAGGAATCTACGGTCTAGTGGGCTTCGCTGGCTGGACGGGGTCGGGGGCGTAGGCAGGCTGGGCGGCGAGTCCAGATCCCGGTCGAGAGACGGGGTGGATGCGATCGAGATGGAAGACGCTGAGAACGACGGCGCCTCGCTGTCGCAGTCGCTGCCAATCGTAGATCTCTCCGTGTCATCCGGCGGACTCAGCAGGAGATCCAGTGCGGTGTTGCCCGTGCTGTCCATCAGGTTGTCGGCCACCCCGTCCAACAACAGCTTGCTGAAGTCCTGCACATGGTTCCCCCGCGGTAACCGGCGAGAATCCCGCCCGCTGACACCCCGTCGACGCACGGGAATCGCCGTAGCTTCCAGGATCGATGCGATGGAGCTGGGGACCGGCCGATCGGACAGCGTCCCCGACGAGGACTGGGGAGTGAGGGTTCTCGGTTTCCGTGGGGTCCTGGGCCCTTTGTTCGCCGCTTGCGAGTGTACGGAGGTCATGCGAGGACCCCGTTTCGGAGGAATGACGACGGGGCTGGAGGGGATCACCGAGGAAGTTATGTCGGCGTCGGAGGGCAATTCGAGGCCCTCGATAACAGGAAGGCCTAGCACTCCCGGGGTCTTCTCGCTTCGAGTTCCCTTCAAAGGCGAAGACACCGAGCTAAACAGAAATGCTCTGGGGACCATCATCTTTACAGTTTCGTGGTTATCGGGCTCGTTTCACAAGACAAGGATAGTAGTAGTAGTTTGATAAGGCAGCCTAGGCCGGACGAGGCACTCTGATCGAGCGTCTGAGCGAGATACATGGATAAATAGAAAGAGGGCCAGGGAAGGGAAAAAGAGAAAAGCGTCTGATAGACACCTCTCCCAACGGAAGAGTGGACTCCGCTGAAGAATATATAAGGGTATCCGCTAGCGATGAGAACCACTTTTGCTGTGCTGTGCTGTGTTGGCAGTGGGCACTGGGTACTGGGGGCAGTCACTGGTGCGTACTCCGTAGAAGAGCCCCAGTTCCAGCGGGAGCCAAAAGCGGAAGAACGGCCGGGTGCGTCTGCAGGCACGCGACTGGCAGGTGTACTAATAAGGAAAAGAGGCAGGTGTGAAGAATGATGAGGATGAGGGATAGTAGTAGGAGAGAGAAAAGAAATAGAAGAAAAGGGCAGAGAGTGTAATGTATGTATGTAGTCTCAAGTGAGAGTTAAAAAGGTGGGAAGACCGGGGGGGTGGATGGAAGAAGAGAAGGGAGCGATGAAGAAAGAAGGCAAAAAGACATACTCCGTAGTAATGATCTCAATGGGAGTGGAGAGAGAGAGAGAAAGAGAGAGAGACTCACTAACTACAGTAAGAGACAGCGACAACGATAAGAAACGGGAGCTGGTAATTCTCAGCCTTAGTCCCGTAACATCGGGTCCCAGCGGAGTTGCACTAACCCCCAAGCAGGCAGAAAAAAAAAAGGAATCCGTAATTCAAATCGCATAATAAGAAACCCGCTTGCAGAAAAGGAGACTCTTGGCGGTCGGCAGTTTTCTTTCTTTTCTTTCTTTCCTAACACTAACACCAACACTAATAGTGAGGCGCTCACCGCTTTGTCCAGAAAGAGGCTGGTCCGTTTCAGGCGGTAAGGGCGGATGCCGACTGCCGGGACCATACCATACCACTCAAAAGTACTAGTCCTGTATGGGCTGCGTTTCATTGTATGTTCTGGAACCCATCACGTAAGTCTTTTGGGCTGGATCGCGGCCGAAGAATGCCCCGAGTGCCCCCGTCCCCACCCGAAGAATGTTCCATCTTACCGCGGCTTACGTACTTTATGAGCCACACAGTAACTTTCAATTTCCAATTTACCGACCAGAGGGTGACTGACTGACTGTCCGAAAGATAGATAGAGTGTGTGCCCAACCACTACACTACAGTTAACACTAACTTATACTACACTACTGTACGGTGTACACTACACTCCACACGACACTATCTGATGAACACCGACATCACTGAACAGATGCCTCGACAACCGCTGCACTCTGAACTCATCCTGCATCCGTCTCTAAGCGCAGGTTGAACGACTCGTCCCGAAGAAGTCATCGTGCTGACCCCTGACTGCTCGTAAAGCAAGTCATGCTGACGACAACTATCATTTCGATATATGCACTGGTCTGGTGCCTGCAGCTGTCCGACCAGAATTAATCATCCTGGGTTCGGAGCGATGATCAGCGGTCCTGCCCGAGGCTTACACCAACTCAAGATCGTGGAAGTCGTCGCTTAGAGACACGGCATACTCCGTCCCTCCCGAGGAGTTCCCTTTAAACTACGGAGTAACTCACGACTAATAGTCATCGAGTAATAGCAACAGTCAAGAATGCCCGCAGACCCTAGTTTCAAACCACTCCCACCCGCCGATGAACAACAGAATCACGTAACTCGGAGAAGGAGCGGTAAAGCAAAGGGGGAAATTCCCTGTGGGACTATTAATATTATTGTATCCATCCCTCACGGATGATTGCGCCGTCTGGTCCAATCGCCGTCTCACAGTGACTCGATTTTAAGCAACGACTCAATAGAGGCAGAGAGCGGATGCACCTGCCCTAATGAGAAGCATGGATCGATAGGGTGTCCCGGCGAGATATTGAGGACATGTGAGTATTCCATAGTACTATGTAATATGTCCTATATACGGTAAAGTCAGTAGCTAGTAGCTAATAAGTAGCATAGTGAGATAGTGAGATTCATATTCATATACAGTACTCCGTGGATACCGTTCCTCATCTTCATCTGGTTCCCTTCTGCTCAGCATCTACGGGAACAATGGCCAGGAAAACAATACCACAACGAGGCAGATTCCATCCTTGATACCTGCCAGATTGACCAGGGTTGAACTGCCTTCAGACCGGTCGATGCGATGGATCAACCCCAGAAAAGTTGCAGACTGGCAGTTGGCAGTGTCTCTGTCTGTATCAGCCGAAGTGGCCGAGAGAGAGAGAATGCATTAGTAAGCTTTTACCCCCTCCTTCCCTTTTCTCCTTCCCTTTGGCTTATCGCCGCCGCCCTGCTTTTGCCAATTGATATTGATCTATCATCTGAATCACCCTCCCGGCATCACTGCATCATCATCATCCTCCCCCGGTCCCTATCGTCATCCTGGTCCTTGCATCGTCCAATCATCCTCTTTCATTTTTTAAACCTTCTTATCGTCTTCCTGTTATCCCCCCCTCCCCAGCTTCTGATTTCTCCATCACCCCAGGTTATCGAACTGAGGAGCTCCTCCTGCTACCCTTACAACGGTCACTCGCCTCCACTTGCGGGTCATCTCAATCTGTCCATCTGATGCAAATCGCCGCGTGGCGCCTCTGGCTCTGATCGGATCCTTCTCACTAACTCGTAAGTGAATTGCTTGGCATGTGATCTCCCCCAATGTCTTTAGATAGCTCAACACCCTTGTGCCTCCCAATACTGCACACCAAGCCCCTGCCTCTGCACCAATGACGTCCCTCTAGTTTCATGCACACATCCCAACTAATGTCTTTCCTCCCCCGCAGATTCGTCCGTTCACCACGGCGCTTATGCCGGTTGATGCGCTCGACCTATCATCCCCATTCAACTTGTGTCGAGACCTCCATGAAGGCCTGTCGCTCCAGCAGATCGCCAAGCTCCTCCCACCTTTGAGAAGCATGCCCCGCCCCATCTCGACGTTTTCTCCGAACACTTCTGGGTGGACCTGACAGCCATGGTAGACAGCTCCGCGGAGATGCCGCAAGACATGAGCCCGGCCCCTTCATCTACTGCGACCCAGAGGAGAGGTGGTCAAGGACCCGCGGGGGACAATGCTTCGGCCTCGAAAAGGCGCTGTGTTAGCACCGCCTGTATTGCCTGCCGCAGGAGGAAATCAAAGGTTCGACCCGGGTGACCTCCTCGGTTGTTTCTACAGCTTACCCATTGCCACAGTGTGATGGTAACCTACCCAGTTGTGCCGCCTGCTCTTCCGTATACCACACGGCTTGTATGTATCCCGTCCTCTCCATGACGAGCTTGTCATGCTGATGTGCTCGTCTAGGTGTCTATGACCCGAACTCGGACCATCGCAGGAAAGGGGTGTACAAGAAAGACACCGACACTTTGCGCACGAAGAACGCCACCTTGTTGACGCTGATCCAAGCTTTGCTCAACTACGAAGAGGAGGATGCTTTCGACTTGGTCCGCCAGATTCGGTCGTGCGACAACTTGGAGGATGTTGCGCAATCCATTCTGGGGCAACAGAACAAGCCTTCGCTGGCCTCCGACACCCCTGTCGCTAGCGGGGACGAGGCCGATCAATTCGAGTCGGAGCTGTCGGGCAAGATGAGTGAGCTTATGTTGGACGGCTCTCGAAAACTCATTGGCGGCACTTCCAACCTCATTTACTTGCCACCCGGCTCAGAGCTAAATGAATTCAATCCCAATGCCAACCACCAGGAGCTGGGCCGGGGTGTTGACGCCTCAGTGTCCCACTGGACCAGAGTCACTGATGATGAGAAACTTATAAGCCATCTTATGAAGATGTACTTCACCTGGCATTATCCATTCTTCACGACTTTGTCGAGGGACCTTTTCTATCGAGACTATGTCCGCGGAGTTTCGAGTCAGTATTGCTCTTCTCTGCTGGTCAACACGATGCTAGCGCTTGGCTGCCATTTCAGCTCCTGGGAAGGGGCCCGTGAAGATCCGGGTAATTCGGCGACGGCCGGCGATCATTTCTTCAAAGAAGCTAAGCGGTTGTTCTTCGAGAACGATGAACATGCGAACGCGAAGCTCTGCACCGTCCAAGCATTGGCGCTGATGTCTGTACGCGAGGCTGGATGCGGGCGCGAGAGCAAAGGTTGGGTCTACAGTGGAATGAGTTTTCGTATGGCGTCCGACTTGGGCTTGGACTTCGACTCTACCAGCCTTGGAGTGCGTAATCTCAGCGAAGAAGAGATAGATGCGCGTCGGATCGCTTTCTGGGGATGTTTCCTCTTTGATAAGTATGTAGTGTCACCGTCACTTCAAACTCTGATGAGACTAACCTCTTCAGATGCTGGTCCAACTACCTCGGCCGTCAGCCGCAGTGGACCGTTGGGGACATTGGTGTCTCCATGCCGGAAATTTTTCCGAACGAGGACGCTGCAATGTGGTCATCGTATACGGATGCTGGAGCCGCTGAGGACCAGGCTCAGCCTTCGCGGATTAGAGCAATTGCAGTACAGATATCCAAGCTCTGCCAGATCAATGGTGATCTGCTTGTCTTTTTCTACGATCCCAAGCCTAAGGACAAGCTTTCTTCTAAACAAGCGGAGCTCAAGAAACTCAGTGAGATCCACACTAGACTTGAAACCTGGAAGAAAGATTTGCCCAAGGAGCTCGGGCCCCAAGATGGACAGCTTCCTCAGGCGCTTCTCATGCAGTGAGTTAATGATGCTCGTGTTATGGCGGATGACAGGATCACTAATCGCTCTGAAGCATGTTCTACCAGCTCCTTCTCATACACCTCTATCGCCCGTTCCTGAAGTACACCAAGTCCACATCTCCGCTTCCTCAGCATGTCTCGCCTCGAAAGCTCTGCACTCAAGCAGCTTCCGCCATCTCTAAACTTTTGAGGATGTACAAACGCACGTACGGATTCAAGCAGATCTGCAACGTTGCTGTATACATGGCTCACACCGCTCTTACGGTGCATTTATTGAATCTCCCCGAAAAGAATGCCCAAAGAGATGTCGTACATGGTGTTCGGCACTTAGAGGAGATGGGCGAGAGCTGGCTTTGCGCACGCCGTACGCTCAGGATTCTAGAGATCTCGGCCAACAAATGGCATGTCGACTTACCCGCAGAAGCCGTCGCCACTTTTGAAAGTACACATGTTCGATGGGGGTCCTGGGGTTCCTGGGATCAGGCTCTGTCTCCTCCGGCATCAGAAGATTCTCCGCCAACGATGTCTATGTCGTACCCTGATTCGAATTCCAGGGGGATCGGCCTACCCATGCCGCCACGGCACGCTGTCATGGAGGGTCACGGCAGCAACTACATGCACAAAACATCGGCCACCACGGTCGGATCAATGGGTTCTCAATTGTTACCGGATCTCCCCGTTCCTGTCTCCGCATCAGCCATGCGTGCTGTTCAGCGGTCCTTGAACGCCCAACTTGCTCAAGAGCCCGCCCGGCTCCCTGAGCCGACATACCTCCGGCCCGTCGCTCATGCCTATGCGCAATACCGCAATGTGCCCGTATCTCAGGCTGATATGTGGTACAACGATGAAAATATTCGTGCGTTCAGCTCTGTACAGGATAATTCTCCGGCAACCACGACTTCGCCGGCCAACGAGTATGGTGGTTCGGAAAATTTGGTGGAAGAAAGCCAGGATTGGTGGTCTCGAGAGTCACACCGGTTTAACTTCGGAATGGACAACTGGGTGTCGGATTGGAATCCTAACATGCCAGGCAGGGCATCAGGTGCGAATCCAGGTAGCAGCTATCCACTAAACGTTGGGCAGACGTCGGGGCCAGAGAGCGCTTCGAACCCGCCACCACCCATGAGATTTGCGGTGGGTGCTCCATCTGGCACCAGTAATCCGGATCACTCTCCCACAATCCCTGGCTATAATAACGTGCCTACGTCGGAAGCATACCCCAGGCAGTGAGCCTGGTCTGGCAGTATGATATACATAAAGTTTCGGACCTGATGCAGTGCAGGGCTTTTATGTCCACGGTTGTTACGGCTGTTTTACGGCTCTTACGGCTCTTACGGCTCTACGAGGCAACGCACTGGCCTTTTCTTACTAGCCGCTTCTGTTCCGGTTATAAGTATATAGTCCCATTAGATGTTAGAACTCATGGTTTCGACTTAATCAGATACCAAGGTCTCCCTAACTTCTTTATGAATGGGTCGTTTATTGATAGTATGGTGGAAGACATCAAACCACCAACATCCCTCAGCTGTCTCTGAGTAGGCATAGCAACTCACGCTCGTGTCGTGTCTGAGCACAAGCCACGACACCCACACCCAGAGCCAACTATGTAACTTGAACTCACATGTTCCATCCTTTTCAGCCCAACTTTTGCCACCATACCCCTCGACCAGACCAACCAGCCAATCACTCATCTTGTTCCTTTGCGAACGAGTCCCTGAGCATGTATGCACACTCCAGCCCTACATATACACACCAAGCCATTATACCAGCAAAGCAAAAAGGCAAGCTAGTAGCGCGGGGTAACCTTAAACCTTCGAATAGTAGTACAGCCCGAGAAGTATCTCTACTTACGAGTATGTCAAGTCGAACAGCTTAAGTTTGACCCAAACAACACTCCCCCCGCCTGCCTGTCTACGAGATGACTTTTCGAGGAACAGCAAAAATAACCATTTATGCCTGATACAGGCAGGGGGAAGATTATTTAGCTAGCGTAGTTTCCCTGGACAATATCCATGGTGGCTTTATGGGGTTGGGTTCCATGGGGTGGGGTAAGGAAGGGGGTCGGGGGTTGTAAATGCTGGGGACGATGGATGTAGTTTCGAGATGAAAATCTGTGGATGTATGGATGTATGGAGAAAGGAAAGAGAAAAGGAAAAAGAGAGGTACAGATATAGAAGGGGTAGAAAAGTGGAAAAGAAAATCCGGAATGAGTAAGGCAACGCAACGCAAGGCAGAGAAAGAAAGGTCGTGTCCATGCAAGTTTGTTGTATTGGTAGTAGAAGGAGGAGTAGGTAGGTAGGTAGGTAGGTAGGTAGGTAAGTAAGGCGTATATATGGTGCCGAGAAGAGGGTGATGTCAGGTTTGGTTTCGTGGAGGAAGATGTATGGATGGATGGTTGAATAGGATGGAGCAGAAATTTGGTATCACTTATCACTGGTTGCGGACGAGGATCAGTTTTCGAGTTGGGTTGAATTGAAATGAAAGACTTTAGGAAATAGGGGTTACGTACCAGGAAATAATCAGCAACAGGCTTCTTCGCAGGCATACCTCTTGTATCCTGCGCGGCGGCCTCGAAGACCCGGTACCGTCGACCTGGGCTTCGGGTCACGGCCGCCGCACCGGCTGCACCGCCGGTGCTTCGACCGTAGTCGCCGTTGCTGCGGGCGACCGTGCCCCCGTTGCTGGCGTCCTCGCCGAGTTCCAGGATGGAGGCGACGTTGCCGCAGCGGTAGCAGTAGTTGGGGGCGGACCAGACGGTGACGATGCCGCCGTCGAACATCTCCTTGTACCCTTCCATGACGAGCTGGTGGGCGCGCGCGATCAGCGACAGGTCGTTCTTGTAGTTGAAGTGTTTCACAATGTCGCCCCCGAACAGGAACCCCGCGCCGCGCGGGCTGAGGCCCCAGCCGTCGATCTCGTCCGGGTCCGACCAGAGGAGGTCGCACATCGCGCCCTCGTGCGGCACTTCTTGTTTGCGGTCGATCAGTCGGATCTTATCCACGCTGTCGATGAGTGGGGAGAGACCCCCGTGGACGCAGAGGACGGCCCCCGTGCCGGTGGCGTAGCTGCCGGAGGAGTCCCCGGTGGCGCCGGTGCCTGCCCACCCGGATCGCAGGGGGGGCATCGAGGAGGAGGCGGGGGTCTGGGTGGTGGACGACGTGGCGGATTTGTCTTGGGAGAGGGAGGGGAGGAGGGGGGAGTCGGTGCGCGGCTGTTTGGGTCGGTAGCTGCTCATCGTCACCTCGCCGCGCGAGTTCAGCACCTCGGTTTCCAGCTCGCTGTCGTCCAGCGACATTGTCGACGACGTGGTCTCCAGCGCGGGGCCCGTGGGCTCCAAGCCTGAGCTGGCGCCCAGCACCAGCGCCCCCAGCGCCAGGTAGTCGAAGACCTCGCAGCAGTACCGCCAGACGTTGGCGCTGCCGTATTTCCGGATGCACTCGTCGTAGAAGCCGTAGACCGTCGTGATCTGGCGCGACTCGTGGTTGCCGCGGATCAGCGTGATGCGGTCGGGATAGCGGACCTTGAGGCAGAGGAGGAGCAGGAAGGATTCGAGCGAGTAGAACCCGCGGTCGACGAAATCACCCATGAAGAGGTAGTTGGTGTCGGGCACATCGCCGCCCACGCGAAAGAGCTCCATCAGGTCGTGGAACTGTCCATGGATGTCGCCACAGATGGTGACGGGCGCGTCCACGCACACCACATTGCCTTCTTCAATGAGGAGTTCCCGCGCTTTGTAGCAGAGTTCGCGGACTTGAGACTCGGGGATCAGACGGCAAGCGCGTAGTTGCGCGATCGCTCTGCACGAGAAATGGAGGAGTAAGTCAGTGCTTTACTTTCTCTGTGTATTTGTTTTTTTTTTCTTTCTTTCTTTTTTTTTTTTCTGTGCAAAGTGGGATATGCACGGTCGGGGATTTTATCGGAGAGAAAGCGAGAGGATAGAATGTATGCAATACCTGTCTAAGTCACTCATGGTGTGACAGTGTTCAAAGGATGAGGCTCACTGGGGTCGGAGGAAGGAAGCTGGAGGGGGAGGGGTGGGTCCGAAGAATGGAGGACCGGTTTCACTCTGGTTCAAAGCCGCAAAAGCCCAGTGATAGAAGAAAAACAACAGCTAAGTGTAGAGAAAATGCACGCTCATCTTTCCGTCTAAAAATCGCTGGAGATGAATAGTAAGACGAGGGGAGGAAGGTGGGAGGGAGAAAGGGCGTGGAGGGGTTGAGGGAAATGGAAGGCGGATGATGGTGATGGTGATGGTGATGATGAGGTCTGCTCGTCTGCTCAGCTGTTCGGAACTCCTGCTGATTGTAGCTTCACTGGTTGTTTGCCAATCACGGGGTTTGCAGATAAGATTAGATCTGATCGTCCAGCTCCGGGCGAGTTCTTCCAATTCCGAACTTTCCCTTCCCGAATCAAGAAACCTTACGATGATTCAAGCTTCCCCATAAACCCCCCCCCCCCCCAGTCCTGCTGAGTTGCCCGTGCGGTCTCGCGCTTGAATTGCTTTTTCGAGGGGCAATGCCGCTCTTTAGTCCCATTCTAGTATCCCTCCATTGAGTCAATTTCTTTCAAATCGCTGTCAGGTATGTATTCCACGTCTCTGCCTGGGGTGCTCTGCCTCAATCTCACCCGCTAACGCAATGTTCTCCCCCCGGCCTACAGTCAAAGTCACAATCACAGTCACTGCAGCCCTACCCACTCTCCGCTTGAACACCTGCCAATTGCATAATACAGCACTCGACAATGCCGCCTCATCTGCATCCTCGCTCGCGGTCGACGAGCTCTCTCTTCGCGGCTACCCTCCTCGCATCCCTCTTCGTCGTTGGCCTTCCGCATGTCTTCCCCTGTCCTGCCCCCCGCCGCACCCTCGCCGACTCCGAGATGACCGTCAATGCCGACGGACAACAGGTTCCGCGTGTCCGACGAAGGAAGCGCAAGGATGCGGACCCCTTCGGCCTCGAGGATAGAGCCCTTCCTCAATCACCCATGGCTAGCGACGAAGACGTTTCCACGTTCCTCCAATTAGAAGCAGAGGCTGCTGAGCTGTCGCAGGCGGGTCATCAATGCCCCGTGCCGAAACCGAAGGGGATCTTGGGTGATTTACTGGGTTTTACGAATCGCGGGGAGACACCATCACAACCCCCTCCGACGAGAGAAGCCCGGTGACTGCAACGTTTATTACAAGGAAATCTATGAAGCATCTTGAGAGGGAGGGAAACGTGGCTTGTACTGTGGAATTGGCCAACAGAAGCGATATTGTTGGCTTCGCTGGGGGGAAGGCTTCGGATTGGGGGTTTGATGCCTCTCCAAATCAGCCGCTCTAACGGCAGTTATATACCCATCTTTGTATCGATAGTGTACTTACAGCCATGATTTGTGTAACTACATAGGATCACTTTTGACATTCAATATGAACATGAACAATTTACACTCAATTGGACGTTGCTTGCTCTTCATGTTAACGAGCCTGTAGGTTGGAAAGCAGGTGGGCGCGGCCGGGTTCTGTGTGGAAAGAACCACTAAGCCCAAACAGGACAGGTATTATTGGCTGCGCTCCGCTCCCGCTCCGGCTGCACGCCGGCCTACTAAGGCCACATGCGTCGCAAGCTCACCACAAGCATTGACATTGCAAACCTGCGACAACATCCAGAATGGAGTGGATGCGCTTCCTCAAGGATCTGTGTCTGAATCCCAGACACACAGTATGGGTCGCACCACTTCTGGTATTAGGCGACGCCTTCCTGTGCACCCTCATCATCTGGAAGATCCCTTGTATGTTTCTGCTAAAGTACTTGCTTGCATGGACCTCCCGAAGCTAACCTTCTCTCGCGCTGTCCACGCCAGATACCGAGATCGATTGGTCTACGTACATGCAGCAGATAGCCCTCTATCTTGCCGGCGAGCGCGACTACACCCAGATCAAAGGCTCCACGGGCCCGCTCGTCTACCCTGCCGCCCATGTCTACAGTTACAGCTTCCTCTACCACCTCACGGACGAAGGTCGGGACATTTTCTTCGGCCAGGTCCTGTTCGCGGCGCTGTACCTGGCGACCCTCCTCGTCGTGCTGGCTTGCTACAGGCAGTCCGGTGCGCCGCCGTATCTGTTGCCGCTCCTCGTCCTATCCAAGCGGCTGCACAGCATCTTCGTCCTCCGGCTCTTCAATGATGGGCTGGCGGCCTTGGCCATGTGGCTCGCTGTCTTGTTGTTCCAGAATCGGAAGTGGACGGCGGCCGTCGCCGTCTGGTCGGTCGGGGTAGGCATCAAGATGACCTTGTTACTTCTGGCCCCGGCCGTTGCAGTGATTACGGTCCTGAGTTTGTCCCTCGGGCCTAGCATCAGGCTGGGTGTGGTGGCATTGCTTATCCAGGTATGTATCCTACGGCCAATCTGACATCGGGGTTCATTCTGCAGGCGAAATTTTATGAGAGGCGCAATGCTAAGAGAGAATACAGGTTTTGTTGGCGATTCCGTTCCTACAACAAAACCCAGCAGGATATGTTGCGCGAGCTTTCGAGCTGACCAGGCAGTTTATGTTTAAATGGACGGTCAATTGGCGATTTGTGGGTGAAGAACTTTTCCTATCCAGAAAGTTCTCCTTGACATTGCTTGCTATCCACTTTGTCTTGCTGGTGCTATTCATTGCCTTTGGCTGGCTCAAACCGGTCAATTCTCGCCGGCCGGAGTTCATCCAGAACCTGCTCACGGGTCGACACCGCCCCGTCCCACTGTCCAGATCGTATATCATGACCGCGTTGCTGTCATCGCTTGCGATTGGTCTATTGTGTGCAAGGTCGCTCCATTACCAGTTCTTCGCCTATCTCTCCTGGGCAACGCCGTTCCTTCTCTGGCAATCGGGCCTCCACCCCGTTCTGCTGTACGCCGTTTGGGCAGCTCAGGAATGGTCGTGGAACACATACCCAAGCACCAACACGAGTTCCATCGTTGTCGTCCTCTCCCTTGCGATTCAAGTCTTGGGTGTTCTCGCGAAAGGCACCAACGCCTTCGCCGCTACGCATGCGAAGCCAGGCAGAAAGGAGCATCTCCAATAAACGAACTGGATCCGAACAGTTGTGAGAGCCCGGTTATAGTGCGCAGGTGCCAGGGTGTGTCGTAATGTCTCCGGAGAAGCCGGTTCAGATCAACGCTCGTCCGCCGGATTGCGACGAGAGCGATAGCGCAGCAAAGGTCTCCAAGCGTGGAGTCTATTCCCAATGGGAAGAGCATCATCACGCATCAGATTCGTCGTCCGAAGGCGGCAGTTTACCAACATTAGACTCCTCCTCGGATTCCTCGTCGTCCGAAGCAGCAACAACTTGCTTGGTGAATTCCTTGGGCCTGCCACAGCATTAATAGTAATTCAAAGCACTCTCCATGAGGGTAAACCAACCAGAATGGAGCCTTGCGCCATGCCTTCTCGTCCCGGACGATGTTGATAATCTCGCCCTTCAGCTTGTTGTCGCGGCCCTCAAGAGCATTGGTGTCGATCACCACGTAAGATCCACGCTTGATCCAGATGGTCGAACGGAATCGCGAAGGCAACTCGACCAGGGCCGACTCCTTGGATGGCGTCTCAACCAGGTAGACGTTGTTTCCGGTAGCTTTGATGACCCGCGTAATCAAGTGTCCCTGGGCAAGCTCATCCGGCGGGACCATCGTCTCTTCCGCCGTGGCAAGTACCTTGCGCCGAGGAGGGCCCATATCGATCAATTGGTGCTGTAACCGCGAGGGGTAATCGGGCTGATATTTTGGATAAAGAATAGAATGCGGGTGACTCTGGATGGTCAGACAGGTGACAATGAGTATCCGTGATGGAGAATCAAAGTGGATGACGGAAGCTCTGATGGGACCTTAGGCAAAGATTTTTTTTTCTCCGAGTTGAGGAAATTCCCCAGTGCGGAGGGGGAAGTGGGCCTTGCCCGATTCGGTAATTGACTGTTTCCCCCGGAATGCACTGCCAGCTGCCTGAGTGCTCCTGAACCCTCCCCTCTCCGCTTTAAATCCAACTTGGCGCCGCTTTTTGCTCATTGAGCGGCCCGGGGCGTGGGGGAGCACAGAAGTGCGTGTTCCGAGCAATCCTTGAGCGATCCAGCTATACTGTGCACGGCTAAAATCCTGTATCATACTTTAGCATCCTTTTAAGTTGGCATGCTGAAGTTGAAGTCATACAGTATCGATTTCCTCAACTTATCTCCCGAACTACCGTAATCACATGCCCTCTGCCAGAGAAATACAGTATGTGATTGTTGTGGGTATCTTACTCTCTCACTTCAGCACTATATACAAAGTAGCTCAGGTACAGTACAACATCTGCAGACTGAGATGATTGCAGGGCAGTAATGATGGGGTCGATCGTAAGTGCAGTGCACGACAGCAGTGCTAAATGACATACATAAGCATGGTGTGAACCACCACGCAACCACCTACCGCCTCAGAAGGAGCTGCGTCTGGCATTACTAGTCGCAGTGCTGAGCGCATGGCGAGCCTGAAGGCTTGACTTGCAGCTACCGAAGGGTCGGGCCTGGGCCGAGACGATGTCAAACCAGCGCCGTAACCGAGCAATTTCTGCCTCCTCCGCAGACATCTCGACCTCCTCTCCCTGAACCTTGAGATCGTCCTTGCACTGTTGCACCTGTTCATCAATCTCGTCCAGGCACTGTTGTGCCTCCTTTTGGATCTCCTTCACACACTCGTTGGCTGTCATGCGGACCTCGATATTACACTCCTCGACCTGCTCGCGGAACTCGGTCTCGTGCATTTTACAGGCGTCGAAGACCTGGTCCACCCCCTTGCTCACCATGTCCTCGAAGACCGTCTGGATGTTGTCCGACTGGAAGTGGGCCGCAATCGCCCGGTCGATGTATGCTTGGACACTGGGATCGATCCGCTCTTTCTCGAATCTGCATGACAGGTTGCAGCTCTCTACGGGTGCAGGGGTAGGCCGCTGACAACGGCATCCCAGGCGAGTCAATAGGTGGCGGATGAGATTATCGGAGGCTCCCTGGAGCAGATTTTCAATACGTGCAAGGGTATCGTGTTCTATGCGGTCAAGGGAGGAAGCACGCGTAAAGTGGGTGGGCTGGATTGAGGCCGATACTGGGGATGGAACGCTCGGTGTATTGGGTTCGGTGGAATAACACGAGGGTTCTGGAGATGTAAGAACATGTCTTGTTCGTCTGTCATCCTCGGGTGGGATTGAGGAGTGATCTATATGGAATCAATAAACTACTGAGGGAAAGTGGGATGTACACGAGACAGCGATATAGTAGAATACCTCGGCGCCGTTTTCCACCCACGTGCACTCCTTTTAAGTGGTGTTTGTATGAGGGTAGGTCCTCTCCCTTCTTCGTCTGTTCGGGCTCGGAATCCTCGGAGTATGGGGGAGGATCAAGCATCTTCCCAAAGACATGGCCGTCTCGCTCGATTCTGCCTTTGCGCGCATGGTTGAAAACCTTCGGCCGGAGTCCTTCTTTTAGTGTGAAGAAGAAAGTCTTGAGCCGATCGAGTTCACCGTTGTTGAATTGTCGCTGAGTAAAGTGTATATAGAGTGAACTGGATTTGCAGATCTTTTCAAACGCGGCGAGATTGGAGTCTTCTTGATCCGGGGGCTGGATGAGAGGCGGTCCAGCAACAGTACCCATTTCATGCAGCTGAAGTGTCAGTGTTACGACCGTCGAGATACAATGCGTCTGGGCTGGGAGTTCCGCCAAAAAGGATTCCGGAAAAAGTGTTTCGGTGGTGGGCTGTACAACTTTGTACCTTTCGACTGCGCTTGGTGGGATATTCAATGAGAATTGCTCTAGTTTGCCTTTCGAGTTAGCCAGTACGTTTGCTTTGAAATTGAGTGATACGGTGCCTTGATTAGCTTCTCCATCGTAGTCAATGTAAAGCTTGGCCAAACAAGGACTATCGCCCTGAGGCAAAGAAACAAGGACTTGCTTCTTCAAGGCCCAGGAGGGCTTTGGGAATGCTGTAGTCATTTCGGTGTTGTAAGATCAGCTAGATAGAAGAAAACCCCCTCGATGATGAATCGAGTAGCCCTCCCACCCGGGCTTTTGAGTAACGATAAGCAGCCCTGACTTTGATCATATAAAGAATCAACGATGAGGAGACAAGATAGTAAAGTGGTGAAAGCTCTTGCGGCCTGGTCACGAGTACGTGCCCAATCCAAAGTCAACAAGTGAAATTGAAAAGTCCTATGAAAACACAGGAATGGCAGGACGGCGGCGAGGACAGCAAGAGCAGACACTTCCTTTACGTAAGAATGGAATTCGCGATCAGAGAGTGAAGAGAGAGAGAAGAAAGGAGAGGAGAGAGGAGAGAGGAGAGAAGAGAGAAGAGAGAAGAGAGAAGAGAGAAGAGAGAAGAGAGAAGAGGAGTAGGTCCGGGCGGGGGCTGGAGATCGGCGACGTTCCTGGAAGCTACGGTGGGCTACTCGACCTTCCTACGTATTTGGGTAAGACGGGCCCGCCCCACCGCCTTGGCAACAAATAGCTTGCCGTAGAAGCGGATTTACATTCCTCCCTGCGTCGAGACAAATTCTCGGCCCACCGTATTTGGCTGTTCATTCACTTTGGCAGTGTTGACATGACAGCATCCACTAACATGGAACTACTCAGTAGGTTTGTCAAAAGCAAAAGGTGTTTTCCTTCAAAAGTAAAGAGTCCTCTGGATCGTGGGTATCCGTCAAGGTCCCACACATATGTTTGTATCAGTACCACAGATCTCGATGAGCGTTGCGCACGGTTTAAGGTACACGGTTTAGAGAGCCTGTTCTAGTCGCGTGAATTACCGCAGTGAGCGGCCAGTCAACTACCCTCTCTATCACTGCATGAACGTGCTGTCAATTCGAATACGTGGGTGTGTGTATTCCCTGTGCACTATATTCGTACCGTTAATATTTCATGTGGTTACATCTGCCCGCTGCTGAAGCTTTCACATGCAAAGCCGACTGCTATCTACTCCGTGCTCAACCCACTCTCCGTCATCGCAACATGCAGACTATCCGGCCAGTCATCGAGTTTTATTACGAGTCATGTCCAGATTTCCATGCAGAGCAGCCAAGAAGAGCCTTGGTGCCAGCAGAGGCCAATCCACAAAGTCGAGCCAAGACCAGCGTGATCTTGCTGAATGTGCTGATCTGACCGACTCCGCATTGCTTCTGGCCCACGCCTTTTGGCCCGCACCTTCTGGCCCGCACCTTCTGGCCCGCGCCTTCTGGCCCGCGCCTTCTGGGGATCACTGAACGTGCGAAGGGAACATGTCATGTCCACGTACTTCTGTGAGCCTGATTGGTTCTCGGGATTTGAATTCCTATACGACTTTAGCCGATGGACTACGATTTATCAGCTGGCGGGGCCCCAGAAGAATTAGTCAGTCTATCTAGTCTACAAAAGACCACTGGGCGGACGGCCAAAGGCGACGATCCATCAAAACGTGTTTGTGATCCAGCCAAAGTATAGAGCTCCGTCCTAGCGTGCCCTTACTCTTCCGAACCCTGCAGCATGTCAGCCTCGGCATTTGGCGCCCTGGTAGAGTCTCAGAGCCCAGCTTCTATCGCCAGTCCGGCTGCCGTTGTGCGTAGAGATAAGCAAGGCATCGCACACACCCCATCCGATCATGAGTTGGTTGAGCTACAGCAAGGGCGTCCACAGCCTGTCAATGGGGTATCATCGAATACTGCCACCGATGTGCAGACTCCTATCACCCCAGGTGAACTCGAAAGTCACTCAGCCTCCCCTGGAGAGAATGAGGCTTCCGGTCCGGCACCGACTTTCAGCAACCCATCCAAGACCAAATGGCGCTTCTTGAGTACCTGTTTGATAAATTTCGCGCAGGGATTGAACGACAGCGCCCCTGGTGCTTTGATCCCTTACATGGAGAAAGACTACAATATCGGTTATGCGGTCGTATCTCTGATCTTCGTTACCAATGCCTTGGGCTTCATACTCGCAGCCTTGATCACACATCCACTAGAGATGAAGCTTGGTCGCGCCAAGTGTTATGCTCTGTCCATGAGCCTGTTAGTGGCCGGATTCGTGATCATCATCTGCAAACCTCCATTTCCCGCGGTCGTTGCAAGTTTCTTTCTTCTTGGTTTGGGGATGGCCGTCTGTCTAGCGCTGAACAATGTTTACTGCGCGAACCTCGCCAACAGTACCGCGGCTTTGGGTGGTCTTCATGGGTCTTATGGAGTCGGGGGCGTCGTGGGACCGCTTGTGGCAACTGCTATGGCATCACATGGAGTTCGTTGGTCCCTTTTCTACTGTATCAACCTCGCGCTGTCGTTGTTCAACCTGGCCTTTGCGGTATGGTCGTTCGCGAATTACGAGAAAGAGCTTCCAGCACAGCTTCTGGGCGCATTACAGCAGACCGCATCCCGGCAAGCAAGCGGCGGCGAGTCAAGAAGCCGAAGCCGTCTTCTCAAGCAAGTGGTCAAGGATAAGACCACCCTGCTTGGGGCTCTGTTCATCTTTGCCTATCAGGGCGCCGAGGTCTCAATCTCTGGGTGGGTGGTGTCGTTCCTCATCAGCTATCGCCATGGGGACCCGTCACACGTCGGTTATGTTAGTGCCGGCTTCTGGGCTGGGATTACTCTCGGTCGCTTCTTCTTATCGCATCCTGCCCACTTTATCGGAGAAAAGCTTTCTGTCATTCTCCTTGTGATCGGATCCATCGCATTTCAGCTTATGACCTGGCTCATTCCCAACATCATCGGGGATGCCGTCGCTGTCGCGATCGTGGGTCTCCTCCTAGGCCCCGTTTACCCGTGCGCCACTGCGGTATTCAGCAAGCTGCTGCCCCGGTCGATGCAGACGTCGAGCTTGAGTTTCATTAGTGCGTTGGGAAGCAGCGGGGGTGCCGCCTCGCCCTTCTTTACGGGGTTGTTGGCGCAAAATGTGGGCACTTACGTGCTGCATCCGATCTGCGTTGGATTGTATGGAGTGATGCTTGTGGCCTGGGCGTCTCTGCCGCGTATCGCAAAGAGGTCGGAATGATTCCTCTTTCCAGGTTGTTATCCACCCCTATGCTTTACAAGGGCGTGTTGTGCTGCGACTTGAACTCTCGCAGTGGTGTTCTTGTTCGGTTTGTCAAGGCATTGGGCGGATGCATATTTTGCTTGGAGATGAAATCACATCGGTCAAGGTGGAATGCGGGGGTGGCAGATGACCTTTGCGATGCAGTTGTGGAGTATCAGCAGAGCTGACGCAAGCAAGGGGAGCGACCTCTCCCGCCCGCAAGACCATTAGTGTAGCGTCATGAACCCGATTTACCCCGTCCTACTGTATCGCTGCTGGATTTCGGTGGGATGAGCCTTCTCCGTAGGAAGTGATGTCAACAACATATGCATGCTAGTGTATCCATAGGGGTGGCTAGGACGTGGTATGTGTGTTGTGTTTTATTTCTTTGGGTAATGCGGGTAGATGGAATGAAAAGAAGAGTCGCAAGAGTCATTCATTGTATGGGTAGGAAGGTAGGTGATCTTGTATAGATATGGGGGAATGTCACGTCAGAAGAAGGCAGGCAGGCGTGAGTGATTGATGCCTCAGAATGAAAGGCAACAACATTGATCATGATTCATGATTCCCTCAGGCGGTCAGAAACCAAACGAAATCCAGAGGCTCTGCCCATACCCTTAATGCACGACTTGGTATTCATCAAATGACCCTTTCAGTCCTGATCATACATGGGATCTTGAAACTTGAATGAAGATGTGACATGCTGCCTCTCAGTACTACGAAATTGGTAGTTGTAGCTGAAGGTAGACGGTTTACACAATTAGTAACTCGTTGGGTCGGAAAAAGCAAGAGAGCGAGAGACACGAGGAGCAAGTTAGTTGTTAATCATCCATCAGCACGGGGAGGCCGTCTTTCTCTGGACTCTCTGGACTCTCTGGACTACTCCGTACTAGTCCGTCCATTCTTGTCTCACTCAACCCGTGGTTCGTTTCCCGATTGACTGCATGGATTGATTGATGATTGATGGATTGATTGACGGCCTTGACTGACTGACGACGGTTTTTGCCAGACTCCCTACTCACTACCTCACTCAATCAATGAGCTGACCTGGAATGGACTGGACTGGACTGGCTTGCTTCCATGAATTGACTGACATTCCATCTCATCCACCATCATTCATGCTATCCGTATGATATCTATCTCATCTTGTGCTTGTTTGTGTCTTCTTTCTACCTTCCCTGGTTTTTCTTAATTAAGTCCTTTGCATTTCTGTGCTCTTTTTCTTTCCTCCCCTCCTTCTTTTCTTCCTTCCCCCCTGCAAATTGCAACTGTCAACAAAAGTAAGAGCCCCGCGATCGCCAACTCTTGTTATTGTTGTCGATTTTCTTTCCCTTCCTTCTTTCTGTCTTCCATCCCTCGTCCCTCCGTCTTCTCCCTCCCTCCCCCCACTTTCCTCCTTCCTTCCCTTTCCCCTCTCCGCCTCCCTCCTTCACTCCCGTCATCTCTTTCCCTTCCCTTCTCTCTCACTATCACTTTTTGAATTCCCCCATCTCCCTCCCCCCTCTCCTTCCTCCTCCTCCTCCTGCTCCCCGCCCCTCCCCCTCTCCCCTCCCCCTCCTCATCTCTCCTGGCTGCCTTCTAATCGCAGCAGGACCCGTTCATAACCACCCTTCTCACGGGTTTCTTGGTTTCTTGTCGACCTCCCAATAGTTCTCCCCGGCTATTTCTACCTTCACCATGGACGGGGACGAGCTCATCGCCTCGGTCTACCGCAAGATCGAGCGGGAGAAGGCCCTCATCGCCGCCGCTTCGAACATGCGACAGTCGACCGATAATCCTCTCGTGCAGCAAAGGGTCGACGCCAACATTCGCGATGGGCAGAAGAATATTGCTTACCTCGAGGAGAAGATGCGGGAACTGCAGTTGCGCCAAGAACGAGGCCAGGCATCCCCGACCGATCGACGCATCCCCTCGGGTGACGGTGCACCTGTGCCACCGCAGAAGGATTACGGCAATGAGTATGGCGAAGGGGCCGGTCAATATCCGCAGGGAGGATCAGGGTCCATGCCGTCAGGTGCCCCATACGCAGACCCTCGCCCTTTTGCTCCCGTGCCCAAGGCTCGCCCCAATTACACAAAGCTCGGTAGGCATTTCACATTCCCGGTCGCCGGGATGGGAGCGATCGAGACCTACATCCCGGGTGCGACTCGAAGCAAGGCTGACTTGATCATCTGCAGACTTGATCAAATATGACACTCAGTACCTGGGACCCAAGATCCAGCTCATGCTGTCCCAGCTGGAGTTCAAGCTGAGTGTAGAGAAGCAATACAAGGCTGGTATCGAGAAGATGGTTCGCTTGTATCAGGATGAGGGAGATCGCAAGAGTCGTGCCGATGCTGAAGGCCGGCGGATTGAGAGTAACCAGAAGATCCAGTTGCTGAAGCAGGCCCTGAAGCGATATGAGGATCTTCACGTCGACATCGAATCAGCAGACAGCCCTGATGGTCAGTCGCATAATCACCGACGCCATCTTTCACCCCTGTTTCGTAGCTAACCCTTCGTTTCTGCCAGATGAGAGCCTAAGCACACCAAACCTGCGTAAGCCGCTCACAGGTCTGCTAACCATGCGCATCCATGCCGTGCAAGATGTAGATCATGCCACCAGCTCCCGATTCTCGCGCGGCCCGGAGACTTTTGTGGTTCTGAAAGTGGAGGATACCATTAAAGCGCGCACGAAGCCGACTCGCACAGATAGATGGCAGGATGAAACTTTCAACTTGGAGATTGACAAGGCCAACGAAATCGAACTCACCGTATATGATAAATCTGGAGATCGGCCTACCCCGATCGGCATGCTCTGGGTGCGCATTTCGGACATTGCCGAGGAGATGCGTCGGAAAAAGATCGAAACGGAGTTCAATGCATCGGGATGGGTTTCTGCGGAAAAGATGGGACATGGAGGACAGCCCGGACGGCCCGATACTGCAGGAGGAATGGGTGCATCTCATCAAGGTGGCCCCGGGGGTCCTGCAGGGCCGGGTGGTCAGGGTGGTGCGGCCGGCGCACCGGGTGCTGGCCAGGTCATCATTGATTCTTGGTTTGCGTTGGAACCAGTTGGGCGTATCCAGCTGTCCATGAGTTTCGGTGAGTTTGAAATCGCTCTATTGCGCGACTGGCTATTGGACTGACATCATCCACAGCTAAGCAACTGAAAGACCGACGTCCGTTCGATATTGGTCTCAATCGTCAAGGTGCTGTTCGGCAGAAGAAGGAGGAGGTCCACGAGAAGCAAGGCCACAAGTTCGTCACGCAGCAGTTTTACAACATCATGCGCTGCGCGCTTTGCGGCGATTTCCTGAAATATGCCGCCGGCATGCAGTGTGCTGACTGCAAGTACACCTGCCATAAGAAGTGCTATCCCAAGGTCGTCACCAAGTGTATCAGCAAAGCCAACTATGAGACGGACCCGGACGAAGAGAAGATCAACCACCGGATTCCGCACCGTTTCGAGGGTTTCTCCAACCTTTCAGCCAACTGGTGTTGCCACTGTGGATACTTGCTGCCTTTCGGACGCAAGAACGCAAAACGCTGTACAGGTAGGTGAACCCTCTAAAGCCCGAAAGTCTGGCAGGAACTGACATGCGACGCTTTACTACAGAGTGTGGTCTCACGAGTCACGCCCACTGTACTCATCTCGTGCCCGACTTCTGTGGCATGTCCATGGAAGCAGCTAACCAGATCTTGGAAACTCTTATTCGGGCAAAGGTTCATAATAAGTCTCCATCGGTCAGCTCTACCAGCCGCCTGAGCGACCGCACCTTGCGCGCTCCTCAGACTCCGCAGGACCATACATCCATGGCCTACCCGTCAAAGCCTGTCGAGCAGTACGAGCCAGCACGGCCCGCCGCTCGGGATGCCGTGAGCGCTGCGTCTATGTCATATAAGCCTCCGCAGTCTCCAACTACCCCTCAAGCATCTCAGACATCTCCCAGAAGCTCGGCTTCGGCCGATCTCGCAAGCCATGCCGCCGCAGCCGCGGCAAATACTCGTCCTCCCCAGGCGATGCCAGGTATGTTCATTTCACAGGGTGAGGATCAACTTCTAGGCGGCAACTAACTCAATTTACCTACAGAACCAAGCCGCCCTGTGCAGCCCCAGCCACCCCAGCATGCTCGCTATGATCCTTCGGCTTATCCCATGTTTGAAGGAGGAGGCATGCCACATCAGCAGATGCAGAATGTCGGTGCCCCTGGTCCGTATGGCGTTCAGCAGCAGCAGCAGCAGCAGCCGCCGCCGCCACCGCAACAGAGTATGGCAGTGGCACAAAAGCAAGCACCTGAGGCGCCTCAGCAACAACCGAAGGTCAGAATCGGACTGGATCATTTCAACTTCCTGGCGGTTTTGGGTAAGGGTAACTTTGGTAAGGTCATGCTGGCGGAGACCAAGAGCACAAAGAAGCTTTATGCGATCAAGGTCCTGAAGAAGGAGTTCATCATCGAGAATGATGAAGTCGAAAGCACCAAGTCTGAAAAGCGGGTCTTCTTGATCGCCAACAAAGAGCGTCACCCCTTCCTCCTTAACCTCCACGCCTGTTTCCAGACCGAGACGCGCGTGTACTTCGTTATGGAATATATCAGTGGTGGTGATCTGATGCTCCACATTCAGCGCGGCCAGTTTGGTCTCAAGCGAGCACAGTAAGTGATTCTCGTCATTTAACCATAGCCAGGATGCTGACTTTCGTGCGCGTAGGTTCTATGCTTCCGAGGTTTTGCTCGCGCTGAAGTATTTCCACGAGAATGGTGTCATCTATCGTGACTTGAAGCTTGATAACATTCTTTTGACTCTGGATGGCCATATCAAGATTGCGGATTACGGTCTCTGCAAGGAAAACATGTGGTATGGTGCAACAACCAGCACCTTCTGTGGTACGCCCGAATTTATGGCACCCGAGGTAAGATATTCTTGTCTGTGCTTCTCCTTGGATTGTGTCTAACAGTTTGGATCAGATTCTCCTGGATAAGAAGTACGGACGTGCTGTCGATTGGTGGGCATTCGGTGTCCTTATCTACCAGATGCTTCTTCAGCAATCCCCCTTCCGTGGTGAGGATGAGGACGAAATCTATGACGCCATTCTCGCCGACGAGCCGCTGTATCCCATCCACATGCCCCGCGACTCGGTCTCTATCCTGCAGAAACTGCTTACTCGTGAGCCCGAGCTGAGATTGGGCTCGGGTCCTACCGATGCCCAAGAAGTCATGTCCCATGCATTCTTCAGGAACGTCAACTGGGATGATATCTACCACAAGCGTGTGCCACCACCCTTCATGCCCACCATCACCAGCCCGACAGATACCAGCAATTTCGATCAGGAATTCACAAGTGTGACTCCTGTCCTGACGCCTGTGCAGTCCGGTAAGGCACCAATCCAGTATGCAAGGTTATTTCACAGCAGGCTAACACCTCTTCTTAGTCCTTTCTCAAGCTATGCAGGAAGAGTTCCGCGGCTTCTCCTACACTGCCGACTTCGCATAAACATTCTCCGCGTAACTTCTCGACCGCCTGTGCTGATTGCGCGTTTGTCTTGTCTCTACTTTGGCCTGATGTGTTTCTCGGATTCTTGATGTTGCCGGTCTTTGGGCACCGTTTGCGCCGGTGTCTTTCACATACCCATAAGTGTTTTGAGTGCCAGTGTAAGCGTGGTGATAGCTTTTGTGAATGCAGATGGATTGATGGCTTCGACGGTGTTTTATTCTACGACATTATATCCTGTTTCTGCAACCCGAGGCTTTTGGTTGTCTTCTAATTTCTGTTTCTTTGTGGGCGTAATTGACGTGCTCGGAATATAACTCTGCTCCAGGGACTATCTATTCTCATGACTATTGCAGTATATTTTGTGGCACGGTCACTCGAAGGATGCTGCTCTTGTGTTAGAATGGTTTATGAGGATAGAAGCTGTGTTGCGCCGGCTGACACAAGTATAATCTTACTTCACCTTCCTGTCGCTCAAGTAGTGCCTACTCGCTGCCGGTTGAGGATTTTGACGCTACCTCCCCCGAGGTGAAACATGCCGTGTACAAACCACCTCTTTTCGCAGGATGCTCTTTGTTCGGGCCATGCCTTCTCGAGGGTGGAGTGAATGTATCACTTGTAGCCAGAAATAGGGTGATGATCTCTCATTTGACTTTTACTTTCACCAGGAACAAGTCTTTGTTTAATCCTGAGCCATATTCAATCACCTTCCTCCCTCCCCCTACTCTCCATACTCGGTAATCTGTCTCTTCTTCCCCTCCCTTTGTCTTCCACCACTCACCCCCCTCAAGTCAGACAAAGGACAAGGACAAGGACAGAGAAAAGAAGATAAACGGACGATTGATAACTGCCAAACACACAAAGAACAAGATGGCTTCTGACATCCACCGCAATTTATTGCCCTTCTCGCCGCCGCCTCCATGTCCACGTCTGACTCCAGATGACTCCCGACATACTTCGGACGAACTACGATTGCTGCAAATTGCTTCCAACGACGCAGACGACGACAGAACTGTTGCCTGTGTAGCCTCTACTCTGGGGATTCAGTCAGAATCACCCCATCTTGCCACCAATACTGACGGTACCAACAAAGACGTGAGCCCCGAAGCGCCGACAGTAACACCTGCTACTTCTACTACTCCTAAGACTCAGGCCACCACCCCGAGCCCGACCCGACGCATCTACAATTTCCTCTGCTCAGCACTCACCGAGATGGCTCGAGCCAGAAAACGAGTCCAGGCCAAATCCACCAGGGCCAAGCAAGCGAAGAGAGACCCGGACTACGATCCATCCAAGGAGGACCACCGAGACGAAGAGGAGGAATACCGGTATGGCGCCAACCTGATGAAGATCGAAGCCGAACATCTGGGGAAATACCTGCACGAGACCATCTCCGGCCCCCGGCGAGGGAAGAGAAGCTTGGAATTGCAGATTCCCGTCAAGGTTGAGGAACAGGATGAGGGGGTCACGTATCCTACTCCTCCTGCTGAGAAGAACACCACTTCATTGTCAATCCAGACGACCGTCAGCAAGAGGCCGCTGGACGCTGACGCCATCAGTCCTGCAATCAAGAGGCTCAAGCTGGAGGAATCGCACGAGTCGATCCTGTCCTCTCTACAAGACACCCCAGCGCCGGAGTTGAGATTCGACCACCGCCATAATGCATTGGCCGAGTCGGCGGCGGCAGGCAATCCGAGTACGCCGACGACGAATAGCTCTCGCGCGGGTTCACCGCTGCGAACTCAAAGTACCCCGGGTTCCTTGTCGCCGGAGCTGAGTCCAGGTGGTGACGGGGTTGATGTTGCTATGGATGATACGCCTTCGTCGCCTAACTTGAGCCCAGTTGCTCGGGTGGGCTTTGTTGTGGATGAAGAGCAGTCGCCAACTGTGAATCTAGGTAGTCTGCAGGACGTCGTCGTGGATGACAAGCGGCCCAAACCATCTCGATCTCGGCGCCAGTCGCGCGGCAAATCGCAGGGCAAATCGGGAGGCAAATCGCGCAGGCGGACAAGAACCTATTCACCCTCGGCGGATGAGAGGTTTGACTCGCCTTCGGACAGCGAGAATGACGAGAGTCTTGATGAGTTCGAGATGTATCGCATCAAGCCCCAAGAGAAGACGGGGATCGTGTTTGACTTTTCGTCTGAACGAGCTGCGCGCTGGGCAACGGCCATCAATCTGCCCGAAGGCCTGTACAACAGTGAAGAGCAGGACCTTTTCTTCCGGCTCGCTATGCGTGGCTTTGAGCCGCTCGTGCCCCAGCTCTGGCGACACGACTTCCCGACGCTGCCGGAATCGTTGTATCCACCGACCTCGGGCCCTTCTTTCCGACCTCTTTTTCAGGTTCGCAGAAGCTCCAATCTGTATGGTAAGTGCTACTGCCGTTAGACTGTTGACTTGTGAGTTGCTGATTCCGTCCCCAGCCACCAAAGCCCTAGCCAACCTGTTCAATGTCGGGGGCCGCGTCCGGGACTGCGACATCTTGGGCCAACGACCCGAGAAAGTGATCAAGACCGCCATCAAGCAGTACTTCCGCTGGGCGCTGTTCGATGCCGATCTCCACACCACTGACGACTCGATCCCCGTGTATGCGGTCTACGCGCAGAGGAAAGGCGAGACGACGCTCCAGGCCGTGCGGCGCCTCAACCGCCGCCTGCGCTATCTGACCGCGAAGTACCACGAGGCTCTCGGGCTGACCCAGGGGCCGACGCAGACCGAGGCGCCGGTGCAGACGGAGGATCAGGATCCGATGCAGATCGCAGAGCCAGAGCCGGAGCCGCAGGAGAAAATCCACGACTCCATCGAGACTCCGCGCAGCTTCCCGCTGCTCATGGGGTTCATCATCTGCGGTCCCATCGTCGCGATCGTGACGCACAGCACGGATCCCCAGGAGGCCGAGGCCAGCTTCGATGGCAAGTTCATCTCGCAGTTTGACCTGTCGGAGCGGGGCCAGGACGTGTGGAACTCGCTGGCGATTGCGATTGCGGTGATGCATACGCGGCGGACGATGATCGGGTTGGCGGAGAAGGGACTGGGCGGGTTTACTTTCTTCGATACGGCGCAGCCGGCGTCGGATCGGGATTTGTAGTTTGCGTTTGATACTTATGGTGTGCTGTTCAAGGGGTGGTTTGCGCTCTCAAGTGGTGTTGTCCTGAGGGTTTCATTCTTCGATATGTTTTATTCCTGGTTTAGTGCTTCATCTGGGAGGGGAGATGGGTTGTCGTTTGTTTTTACTTTTACTGTATCTTTAGGGATATTCTATTTTCTTCGTATGTCGACTAAGAAATAGCTGGGGTGTATCTGATATTCTAATTCAAGTACGTCTCCTTTCCGAGGTGTTGGGGAGCATAGGGCTTCGCGGTATATATCCATATTACTTACTGTCTTGATCCTCACTGACAGTTGAGCAGAAGGATATCCCACCCCACATAAAACCAATAGGTGATACTCAAAAACCTGCTCAAATTCCATCCAAAATGAGCATTAATGAGCGTTAACTCCCAGTTGCAGTAATCAATCCATGCTGAACAAACAGTCAAACCAGAACAAGTCACATGACCAACAGCGGGCTCTCTCCCCAGCGATTCCCCGCCGGTCTCCCCAACTACTTACTCACTAACCCATCACTCTCAATCAACAGCCCTACTCTCATCGTCTGAAAAGCCAGAGGCCAAGAAAAATCGAGCTTCCAGCATGGACGCGGCCGAAGACCGCGAGGTCAAGCTCCAGCGCGCCTCCGGCGACCTCGTCAAGGAGTTCTCCGCCAAACTACCCTCCTTGCTGTGGAAGTCCGGCCCGAAGCACAACAGCCGAGTCCCACGCCGCTGGACCCCGGCGGCCAAGACGGAGAGACTCGTTGCGTTGGTGAGTTGGATCTCCAGCTTTCCCCCAAAAGCAATAGAATCGGCTTTTTTTCGGGGGCCGAAAGTGAGTTCATAGACCAGCCCAGCTAATGCGAGTAAACAGCTGGAACCCTTCCAAGAATGGCCCCAACTCCTGGACCCGCACCTGCAATCCCTCCTCCCGCCCCTGGTGGACGCCTTCCTGGCCTACCTGCTCAAGTACCGTGAGGAGTACGCTGGTGCTGGTGCTGTTGCTAATGCTGATGCTACTGCGGCTGCCCCGCGCGATTCTGCGGTGCATCAACACTCCGCGTACCCGCTCCCCCGCGCGATCAGCCGCCTCCTCTACACCTTCTGCAAGGTGCGGGGCGTGAAAGTCATCAGCCGGTTCTTGAATAATGAGCCGAAGTATCTGGATCCGTTGCTGCGGGCGTTCATTGCCTGGGATGCGGATGCTGCTGATCAGACTGAGGCGCGGCCGTGGGATGTGCCCCGGAGGATGGTGTGGGAGGAGCGCTATGTTATGCTGATGTGGTTGGCGCATTTGTTGCTGGCGCCGTTTGATTTGGCGTTTTTGTCGTCGGAGGATTTGGTTGTGCCGTTTGGGAATCTCCAGCAGGTGGGTGTGGGTGGGTTGATGGTGAGTAAAGAGGGGGAGGGGGCAGCGGCAGGGACAGAGCAAACACCCAGGCTGGCCAGGGCGCTGCTTTCGCTGGCGTTGGAGTATGTGCATGTGGCTGGGAAGGAGCGCGAGGCTGCCACGGTGTTGTTGGCGCGGTTGGTTCTCCGGCGGGATATGCAGGCGTTGGGGCTTTTGGGGGCGCTGGTGAAGTGGGCTTTTGGGGTTTTGCTGCCTGCTGCTGCTGCTGCTGCTGGAAGTACGGATTCTACGACTACTCCTATGTCGGTCTATACGTGTATCGGCGTGTTGTCGTTTCTGGCCCGCTTGGCCGCGTCCGCCCAGGTGGAGGACTTTGCCCCCTTGATTATGCCCGTCTTTCAGCAGACGCTGCGCATCGTGCAGGGCACCTCGGAGGTGTCGCAGGTCATTCGGTCGTCGGCGTCGGCGAGGAAGATTGTCATCAAGATCCTGCGCGCGCTGACGGTCATGGCGCTGGCAGCCGGCGAGCGGGCAACCTGTGCACTGACCGAGGATGAGGTCTCGAGTATCCTGGAGGACTCCATCGATCACTTCCTCGTCTCGCTGGCGGATAAGGACACCCCCGTTCGCTTTGCGGCCAGCAAGGCGCTGAGTATCATCACCCTCAAGCTGCACCCGGAGATGGCGGCCGAGGTCATCGAGGCGGTCACCGGCTCGCTGGAAGAGAACATCCTGTACCAGAAGCCGGACGGCGCCATCGTGACCCTCCTCGAGGCCCGTCGCATCGGCATGAGCAGCCTCAAACGCAACCTAAGTGCCGTTGACGCCCAACGATGGCAGGGCCTGGTCCTCACCCTGGGCCACCTGCTCTTCCGTCGCGCGCCCCCCACCACCCAGCTGCCCGCCGTGCTGCAGCCGCTGGTCTCGGGGCTGGACTTCGAGCAGCGATCCTCGACGGGCAGCTCGGTGGGCACCGGCGTTCGCGACGCCGCCTGTTTCGGCATCTGGGCGCTGTCGCGGAAGTACACCACCCAGGAGCTCCTCGCTCTGACGACACAAACCACCATCAGTACTCCCAGTGTCCAGGGAGAGCAGAACACCACCACCTTGCAGATGCTGGCGATTGAGTTGGTCTGCGCGGCCTGCGTGGACCCCTCGGGCAATATCCGGCGGGGCGCCTCGGCGGCCTTGCAGGAGCTGATCGGCCGTCATCCGAACACGATCGCGGAGGGCATCCCGCTGGTCCAGGTGGTGGACTACCATGCGGTCGCGCGACGCTCGAGGGCGATGAATGAGATCGCGGGCGCCACGGCCGCGCTGAGCCATCACTACTGGAGTCCGCTGGTGGAGGCTCTGATGCAGTGGCGTGGAATCGGCTCGCCCGACGCCGAGTCGAGACGGCAAGCTGCGCGGGCTATTGGAGGGTTGAGCGCCCAGGGCTCCTACCGGACGATGCAGCAGGTGCTGGAGCGGTTGCTCGCGCGACTCCAGGGGATTCCGCACGGTGAGGTGGAGACGAGACACGGTTGTTTCCTGGCCATTGCCGCCACGGTCGATGCGTTCCACGACCAGCGGGCGAAGACTAAGACAGGCAGTGAAGCGGTGGCCGTCGCCGGTCTGTTGGATCGGGTCTGGGGTGTGTTCGATTCGCCTCTCGGACCGACGAGGGATGACCTGACGCTGCAGAGCTGGCGGCCCGAGCTGACTGCCGAAGCGTCGGCGTGTCTGATCTACTCGCTCTCGCGAGCGACGTCCTCCCAAGCCGAGCCACGGCCCCCACCACCGTCTGCCACCGTCTTGGACAAGGCCCGCGAGGTGCTTCTGCTGTGCATATCGCGGAGCGAGGATATCTCGATCGAGACGTCCTCGCAAGCCATCTCGGAGCTGTGGCCTCTGCTGTCGTCGGAGACGCAGAGGGGGATCCTGGAGGCGTGGTTCTCCCATCTCAGCACCACCTGGAACCTGCCCACCGGACGCGGTCAGATCGCTGCGTTGGGGGCGGTGTTCAGACGGCTGCCGCCGGACAGTCCCCTGCGGAAGTCGGTGATTGAGAATTTGGTCCGGTGTGCTGAGAAGGAGGAGCTGATCGAGAAGCGGGTCTCGGCTGTGAAGAGCCTGACGAGCGGTATTCTGCCGCATATTGGTATGTTTGTGGATGCGAGTGTGTGGATATGAGTTTGTGGGTGAGCCGCTGACAATTTGATACTGCTATAGACATCACGGACAGTCTGGTGAACCACCTGGTCAGACTCTTGAACGATTACACGACCGACCGCCGCGGCGACGTGGGCTCCCTGGTCCGCCTCGAGGCCATCCAGGCCGCGGGCATCATCCTCCCCAAGAATTCTAGCAGTAGTCGAGATCAATTCCGGGACATTGTAGGCTGTCTCTGCCGCCTGGCGGCCGAGAAATTGGACAAAGTCCGCATCGCGGCCTGGCTCTGTTTGCAGAGTTTCTGGGAGACGGCCGAGGAGTTTCCCCCGCTGCTGAAGTACGTCCCTCCCGTCCCTGGTGTGTGGAGATGATAGATTTGTTTCTGACTTGGGGTGATGATAGTAAATTCGACCACTTCAGCCACGTTTCGACGGCGGAATACTTCCTCCAACTCCTGAGTCTCCAGCAAATCCCCTGGCTGCGGACCCCCCTGTTCCAGGGTCTAGCGACCTCCGCGGTGGCAGGAAGCGAGGGACTCATCCGTGCTAGTCGGGCAGCGCTGGTCAGGAGTTACTGTCTGCAGCAACAGGGATACCTCCTCGCCCTCCTCACCGACCTCAGCAGAATTCTGGCGACGAATCTACAGGACGACCGCTACGCGATCCCCGTGATGGAGTTTGTGGGGTTTATTCTCGATGGTTTCGAGTTTCGGGATTTTGGGGATGTAGATGGTGTTGGCTTGAGGTATGTCCCCTTTGCTAAAGGCGCTCGAAAGCTTGGGAATACGCTAACTCTGTTCGATGGTTTTCTTTTTGGGGGGAGTAGGGACGTCCTGAAGGATCTCTTCGTGCTCATCCAAAAAGCCCACTTCAAATCCCCCAATCTGGCCCGTCTGGAGGCCGCGGTCAGAGTCTACGCGCCGCTGTCGAGGGTTGCTGGGGATGTTTCTGGGGTTGTGCCTGCCGCTGCGGGGGCGGTGCTGCAGAAGGATGTTCGCAAGAAGATGACGGGGTTGCTTTTGCATCCTTTTCCGAGGGTAAGTTTCTCCTTCCTGTTTCTTAGTGAGGTATTATGTGGTGGATGGCTTCTGGCCTCCAGAGGGCCTGGGGCCTGAGGCTACCGGGCTACTCAGGGACGATTCAAGCACTTTCTTTTCAACGCGTCATGCTAACTCTGTTCTTCTGTTTCGGGCAGGTCCGTTCCCTCACGGCGGAGTATCTGTTCATGGAGACCGGGGCGGAGGTGGTCAAGGTGGAGGACTGGACGCGGCCGAATCGCGAGTTGAAGGGGGTGGTTGAGGTGGTGAGGGGGGTTGTTTTGTGAATACTCAGATCCGTCCGGGTTCCAGGTGTAAATTAAGTGTTGGTTGGTGATGAGGTTACACCCTTTCAGCGGGTTGTTTAATATGAGGACTTTTCCCTATTCTACTTTGCTGCTGTTGCTGGTGCTGTTGCTGGTGCTGTTGCTGGTGCTGTTGCTGGTGCTGTTGCTGGTGCTGTTGCTGGTGCTGTTACTGGTGCTGTTGCTGTTGCTGGTGCTGTTGCTGGTGCTGTTGCTGGTGCTGTTGCTGGTGCTGTTACTGGTGCTGTTGCTGTTGCTGTTATTCTTGTCTTAGGTAAGGGTCGTAGTGTAAGTTGGTTGGTTTGTTGCTGCTGGATGCTTTTTGTTGTGGTTATAATTACCTTATAGGGATTGTAATTCTAGTGATTGCTGTTATGGTTATGATTGTGGTTACGCTAAGGATTATGGTAAGATGAGTGGTTGATAAGAGCGGTGTTGTACTCATACATCAAGGGTGGTAATTCAGGAACGATGCTGTATTCCGGAATATTCTCATGTCCCATCGCCGGAGATTCGAATCATCCTTCCGTTGGATGAGCTCGAGGAATTTGGAGGGGGGGGGGGGGGAGGAACCGGAAAGAAAGCTCCGGCCTCAATGCAGGAGTGCCAGATTAGTCCCAGAAAACTAATTATAAACCACACACCACACTACACTACACTACACAACACAACACAACACAACACAACACAACACAACACAACACTGCCCTACGCAGCCTGGTCACACTCACGCTGACGGGGCTGACTACTGGACCCTCCAACTTCAAATCAAGCTTCAAGCTTCAAGCCTCGAACAACGACTCTTGCCCCAGCTGGAATGGGTCCTTATGAAAGTCCCACTGGTATGTAAGTTACAGTACGGTATTATCTACCCCACAATCCCTATAACATCCCTATAGCTGGGCTGATGGGAAAGCAAATATCCCACCGTTTGTCTACATCGAAGAACTGGGTTACGTTTGGTAGGCTAGGGAATGGGAGTTGTATTGAGCCCAGCCCTGGGATGATATCCATATTCCAATGTCAACCAAGGTCAAGATCAGATGAGATATAAGGTAAGAAGGTAAGATAAGATGGACGGAATATTCGGATACAGGGCGCGATGATGCGCGTGGAATAGAAAAGATGAAATGGGTAGAGGACAAAGAAGATCGATGGGTTCTTGGGTGGGTTGTAGGTTGTGGGTAGGTAGGTAGGTAGTAGGTAGGTCAAGGTCAAGTGTGTTTGTTGTACATTTGTGGAATGGATGTGGGAGTTTGCGGTGGGGCGGGAGAGGTTGGAGACCGCTAAGATAGAGGCTTGGAGTTGGTTCATCTATGCAACTGGCTGATATGCAAGCAAAAATGTCATCACTACCTAGGCGGTCACTAGTCGTCCATTTCATCATCCAAATCAATCGCGTCCGGGTTGACGGGCGCCGCGACAGCGCCACCAGCACCCACAGGTTGCTGCTCGGGCCGGTTGCCTCCCTCCGGTCCGGTGCTGGCCGCCACAAAGCCCACGGGGGCCCGCGCCTGTCTCTCCAGCGCGGCCATGGCGTCGGCGTGTTCGGCCGCCGCGGCCGAGTCTTCGTCTCCGTCGCCGTTCTCGAGGGGCTTGTCCCCGGCTTGCGTGCGTTGTTGGCTGCGGGCGATGGCCTGGGAGGCGATGAAGTTGACGTCGGTGCTGGTACAGTTAGCTACATGATTCACCAAAAAGAGGGACAGAATACATACTTATACTGAGCTTGGACACTGCGCTTGATCCGCAACATCTCCTTGAAGGTATCCTCGTTGCCGTGCTGCACCTCGAAGGCCTCCCATTTCTGCCAGAAGCCGGCATTGGTCCGCGGATCGCAGAACTGCGAGGCATGCCCGTAGATGGCGCGCGCCCGGTCGATCTCGCCCAGGCGGCGCTCCATCTCCGCGAACTTGAGACACATCTCCTTGGCTTCTTGGTCCGGCAGGGCGGCAATGGCGCGCTCGTAGATGGGCCGCGTGGACGTCAGGCCGAAGTTGGAGGCCGACTTGGTGATGTAGAACTCGAACATCTCGAAGCGGTCCTCGTCCGACACCGCGCGCGTCGCCCGCTCGTAGATCCGCATCGCGTGGCGGGCCAACCCGCGCTCCTCCTCCAGGTTGCCGTACATCAGATACAGCGGCTTGGCGAACTTGGGCGGGCAGCCGTCCAGGGCCTGCTCGAAGAGGTCGCGCAGTCGCTCGATGCCGATCTTGCGGTCGACCGCCTTGGTCAGGTACAAATTCCACAGTTCGAAGGCCACGGGGTAGCTAAACAGATCCAGGCCGCGCTCGTAGACCTTGAACGAGTCCTCGAAGTATTTGTGCTCCTCCAGCAGGTTGGCGTAGTTGACCACCGTCTGAGGCGTGGCGATGCGGAGCTCGAAGATGCGCTCGTACACCGCTTTCGTCTCCTCGATCGTGGACACACTCTCCACCAGATCGACGTAGAAACTCCACAGCTTCCAGCTTTTGTGCACCCGTTGTTGGGGCGAGAGCGTCTCATCGAAATAGTCCACGGTCGAGCGCTTGGGCGCCTGGGTTGCCTTGGCCATGATCTCGACCGCTTTGTCGAAGTTCTCACTCCGAAGCTCCATCTCTGCCCATTCGCACCACGTCTCGGCCAGCTCCGCCACGGATTTGAACGGAACCTTGACGGCCTTCTCCATGATGACCCGTGCGGTATCCAGATCGCCGCCGTTTTCGTAGAACTTGGCGTAGTTGACCCAGAGCTCCGAGAACTTCCCGTGGGCCTTCTTCGGGTTGATCGCGGCAATCGCTGCGGTGTAGGTCTGCACGATTTCGTGCTTGTTGTCGCCCCAAAGCGCGACGCGCTTCTCCCATTCGATGACGTTGTTGGGGTTCTGTCGCAGTAGCACATCGTTGACGAGGAATGGTCGTCGATCCATCAGCTGTTCAAACCGCAGCATGCGCAGATCGAGGTCGAAATCGGCCTCCTCGTCGCTCTGGCCGTTATCCGTGCGCGCCGCCGCCGACTCCATCAGACTCCCGATGATGGACTCCTCGAACTCCACGTACGCATCGAAGACCAGAGTGAAGTCGCGGACCGTCATGACGGTGGTGATACCCTCCTCGAAGACGTCTCTCGCCTTTTCGAAATTGCCGCGTGTGATCCAGTAGGTCGCCAGGCCCGCCCACAGCTTACCTCTCTGATCGGCAAAACGGTCGATTCCGCTGCGCAGGATGGCGTCCACATCGATCCCGACACGGGGGCCGGTCTCGATCTGTTTCGCCTTGGAGACCAGCAGGTCCACCATCTCGGTCCACAGCTGGAAGTTGCTCTTCCCCTCTTTGGACTGGAAGCGCGAGTCATCGAGAATCTGCATGTATTTCTTGACGGCCTCGGTGTAGTGGCCCATGTCGACCAGCAGGGCGATGTACTCTTCGGCATTCTCCGGATGGATCTGCATGTAGCGCGCCCAGATCTTCACGGCCGTGAGGCCCGACGCGGACCGCGCGAACGTCTTGTAGATCCGCCAGATGCGGTTGTGTTGGGTGATGGGGAGGGCGCGGAGGGCGCGGTCGAAGGTGCGGCGCGTCTGCGTCACCAGTGGCTGCTGCAGAAGGAACGAGAGGTACAGCTCCCAGATGCGCGGCATCTTGTTGAGCAGGATGAGGGCCCGCTCGAAGAGCGCGTTCACCTTCTGGTATTCGGCCTTGTAGACTGTCGCATTGCGGCCTCGGAGGTGGTTCGTCCGGAACTCGAGATACTTGGGGGGTGTCAGTTCAGCGTTGATCATCGGTTAAAAAAAGAATCCATACCAGTTTCCACAACTTGTACGATCTCGGCAGTTGTCTGCAAGCGCGTTCCATAACCTGCGATCATCATCAGTTCCTGTCCCAAACGACACTCGATGCCCGATTCTGAGAATACATACAAACGCCTGCTCATACAGCGTTCCATTCTGTTGTTTGTATTCGATATACGCGAGCCATGGCTTGACGCTGCCGGGATTGCGCAGAAGATCCTGCTCGTACACGGTATCCTGATCGGCCTTGACGCAAAAATTAGTTTCAGCTCTTTCTGCAGATCTCTCCCCTCGACTTTCGACTTACAATCAGGTAGAAGTCCGGCCCGGAGGCCGAGGAACGGTCCATCTGTGCGTGTTGCCGGTGGGATCTCGGGGGCAGGATTGTCCCTGGCATTGCGCCACTCAAACTGAGCGGGACCGACTCACACGGAAATCAACGCAGTAACACCCGGCGAGGTGAGTGTCGCATATGCAGATAGTCAAAAAAAAGAAGCCCTCGTCGCTGCTGGAAGGGAGAGGAGGGGTTTGGGGATATGCGGTTTCCAAGCTTGCGGGCGATGGAGGTCGCAAGCAGGGCACGTGACCGGGTGTCATGCGCCCCGGCGGGCACGGGTTGGTCCGAGCTTTGGGACATTTGTTGCTGCGGATTGACTTGACTTATCAGTTGAGTTAATCGTCATGGCTTGAGCCGCTCTCCGTCCCTATCGGTTCATTCCTCCTCCTTCCTTCTCGACGCTATCCGTGGCCTGGCCCTTGTCTTTTGCTTATTTCTTCCCTCAGTGCTCTCAATCATGTCGGGTGCGGTGGTATGTGAATTCTTTACTTCAGTCTTACTATCAAGCTTGGTCACTTATGTTGCTTTTACATAGGGCCGTGAGGCAGTCTTCCCGACTCGCCAGTCCCTCGGGTTGATGAAGGGGAAATTGAAGGGCGCCGAGACCGGTCACAGTTTACTGAAGCGCAAATCCGAAGCTCTTACCAAGTGAGATCTCCTGCTGTTTGTTTATGATCTGGAGACCCCTTTGACAGAAACTGACTTTGTATATACTTGTGTCCACAGACGTTTCCGCGGTATGGTTGCCCCTGCCCCCGGGGAATTCCCCTTTCCAACCCCTCTTACCTAAAGAGCTCCCAATATATCCGCGCGCACTTCCGCCTCAAGTTTGATGCGAAACTCCCTTCCCCCCACTAACGAACGCCTCAGAGATCACCCGCCGCATCGACGAAGCCAAGCAGAAGATGGGCCGCGTGATGCAGATCGCCGCCTTCTCGCTGGCGGAGGTGAGCTACGCCGTGGGCGGCGACATCGGCTACCAGGTGCAGGAGTCGGCCAAGCAGGCGCGGTTCCGCGTGCGCGCCAAGCAGGAGAACGTGTCCGGCGTGCTGCTGCCGCACTTCGAGAGCTACACCGAGGACTCGATCAACGACTTCGGGCTGACGGGGTTGGGTAAAGGTGGGCAGCAGGTCCAGCGGTGTCGGGAGACGTACGCGCGGGCCGTGGAGACGCTGGTGGAGTTGGCGAGTTTACAGGTATGTTTTTTTGGGTTGAGGCTTTAGGCATAGAGTTGCTGATGTGTGGTCGGCTGGTGTCATAGACTGCGTTTGTGATTCTGGATGAGGTGATTAAGGTGGTTAATCGCAGAGGTATGTTTCCCAGAAAAGAGGAGGGGGGGTTTATGCTAATGCTGAGATTATCGACTGCTAGTGAATGCTATGTAAGATCTTATTATGCTGTGCTGAATAGCCGCGGCAAAGGATGCTAATCATAGCTGCAGTGAGCACGTTATTATCCCCCGCACGGAGAACACGATCAAATGTCAGTCACCACCTTTGGCTCTTCTCTGGATGAAGGCAAATAACTAAATATTCCCAGATATCAACTCCGAACTCGACGAACTCGACAGAGAGGAGTTCTACCGTCTCAAGAAGGTCTCCGGCAAGAAACAGCGAGACACCGCTGCCGCCGACGCCGAGATCCTGGCTGCGCGGGAGAAGGCCAAGGCCAAGGCGGAGGCTGCCGCCGCTGCCGCCGCCGCCGCTGCAGCCAACGGAGAGGAACCGCCCGCCGAGGAGGTAGCAGAAGAGAAAGCGGCCGCAGAAGAAGAAGAAGAAGCCCCCGAGGCACCGGACGTGCTCGGCGAGCAGGAAGATGCCGACGTGATTTTCTAAGTATAGCGCAGCGATGCCCCCCTCTTTGTCCCTGTTATGTAACTAGTATACTTCCGAGCATGTAGCTGTTATTGTCTTCACTTGAGAATTTGTGTTTTTTTTAGTCATATCCCCAATGGAAGCAAAGATGAGCATTGGCATAAGCAGATGATGATGATGATGATTATGATGCAAGACAAAAACCCGTGAACCCCCCGCAAAACGCCAACAGACATGAAACCACCAACAACCACCCACTCATTGTCTCTGGTACGTGACCCGGATGGGTTTCCCGGTCTCGCCCATCGGCATCCCCGACGTCGCCTCCTTGGCACTGATGGCGCCGGACTCGTTCTCGTACTCGACGAAGGCAATCCCCTTGCGGCCGGGCACCAGCCGCACCTCCTGGAACCCCTCGAACCGCGCAAACACCGCGGTGAGGCTGTCCTGGTCGGCGGTGTCCGGCAGGTCCCGCAGGAACAAGATCTTGTTGGGCGGCAGGTACTCGTCCGGGATGACGGTCGCAGCGGCGCCGCTGGTGGGCTTGAGGCCGGCGCCCTTGGCCGCCTTGGCCGGGCGGCCGGAGGGGTCGTTGGGCGCCACCACCGCGCCGGGAGGGCGTTTGAGTTTCTTTTGCGCTTCGAGAGCCTCGTGCGCTTGTTTGCGCTCTGCCAAACCACAAAGTATTAGCATCCCATCAGCCCCAGGCAGTAGTCCTCCGCTTTAACGCCCCCAAGTAAAAACCCCCATAGCACCCCCACCCCCACCCCCCAAGAAAGAAAGAAAAAAAACAAACCTTTCTCCGCCCCGCGCCGCCGCTTATGCGCCTCGAGCTCCTCCTCGCCGCCCTCGCGCAGCACGGTCGCGTCGCTGCGCGTGCGCGCGTAGTCCAGCACCATGGGCTTGTCGAATAGCTCGAAGCCGTTGATCTCGTCGATGGCGCGGCCGGCCGCCTCGACCGAGTCGAAGACCACGAACGCCTGGCCCTTGGCCTTCAGGTTGGTCTTGGCCACGATCTCGATCACATTGCCGTATTCCGAGAAGATCTCTTCCAGGGATTCCTTCAGTTGGTCGATCTTGATGCGTTCTTCGAGGTTGCGGACCTTTTTCGCGGTGTTAGTGGGGTTGAGGGGGTTTGGGGTTGGGGTTGGGTTGGGCGTACGTAGACTCTGTGGGTTGCGTTAGCTTTGAATCTCCTGTTGGGTTGGGGGGTAGAGGGGGGAAGGGTAGGTAGGGTATCATGAGGAGAGTGTAAATCTGCGGGTGTGGTTAGGCGGAGATAAACTTACGTGCAGTTGGGGGGAGTTGTTGTGGGCGCTGCGACAGCGGCCATTTTGTGTTGCTGGTGCACCTGAGTGCCTTTCGTGTTGGCTGTGTAGGTGGTAGAGGAGGAATTGAGGGGTTAAGGTGTCGAGAATAACAGGAAATGCGCGCGGTAATGGTGAGGTGTAGATGATGGAGCTTCCGTTCTGTAAACTTGCGTAGCGGCCGGCGGAGGAGGAGGCTGTCCGAGAGGAAGCGGTGCCGCTTTAGTGGACGGGTGGCGGTCAGGTCAGGTGATCTGATTCTAGATCCGCGGGTGGGTTTGCTCAAGTATACCTCACCTCGACTGCCACTACAACTCATACGAGCAAGCAACACAGATAACAATGGCCAGAGATGAAGTTCTGTCGCTGGGCGATGCGCTCCCAAGGAAGGGATCTGAAGCTACGGAGCTCAGGCTTTCTTTTTCTCAAAAGGTCTGTCTGTCTCTTCCATCCCACCGTCTGACAAGTGTTTATCTAAATGTGGAAAGCTCCAGTTCGGCTAGAGTCCTACCAGAAACTACAGTTCAAAGCATTTGAGAAACCAAAAAGAACGTCTGCTTGACATGTCGTTTCACTGAGACACAGAAGAATGATGATAGATACATACATACCCTCGCTCCAAGACCCATGATACTGCCCTTCTACCACCAACGAACTATGATTGGCCATCCAGTTGTAGACTTAGTACTATCTTCCGTCGGAAATGGGAGACTCAGGCTCATTATCTGATCTGTCCCCCTCTTCATGAGTCAGCAATGGCCGCGAGATTATAGTTGAGAGACGGCATACCAAGCACAGAGGTGGGCAAAACTACTCGACGACGCCGGAGCAGGCCATACCGCCGCTCAGACTGCAGTTCATCTCGTTGACAGCAGTCCCAGCCGGCGCAGCCATGACGCCACAGGAGGCGAAGAAGATAGTAAGAATGGTCTGAGGCTTCATTTCGGCGATGGATCGATTCCCAATCATATTGGTACGGTGGCAAATGGCAGTGTGGGATTGAGCCGAAGAATCACGAGGATCGTTGATGAGGCACAGTTCTGATGAGAAGCAAAGGATAAGATAGATTCCACGCCGTACTTATAGGCTCGAGGGATCTTCGGCGAAGGGACTCTTGATCTAGGTACGTTGCATGGAAGCTTTCCTCTCTCACATTGAGGAACTAGAGTATAACTTGGAATTTCAATGATGCTGGGGGCCCTGCGTAGTCAGAGAAAAGGAAGCCATGTATCTCCGAAGTACCAAGTAAGATGCCTCTGGAAATTCGAGCGATCTCGGCGTAGTACTGAGCAAGTTCCTCGATATCTTGCATATTCCATTTCAAATCGGCTCATGCAATCCCCGCGACTACTGCTGTGGGTGGTTTTGCATTAAAGACGGGAGGCCACGCCTTCATTCCCTCTCCCCCAAGCCCACCCGTGCAGTGCAAGCGCAGCGTGTATGAAAAGAAAGTCAATCTCCCCTCTCAACCTCAGACTACAAGATTTCCAGGAGTTCCGAAGGCGAAGCGCACCGTACTAACACCAGTTCAACCCGGTCATGCGCTCCAGCGTCCGCCGAATCACAGGCAGGAGACTCCGAAACCGTCGAGACAACCGAGGCTAGGCCTTCCTACAGAGCCTGGCCGCAAAAGCCAAAGAGAAACTGAGCCGAGGCGAAACTGCTCTGGAGGGTTGTTGTGGAATCGGGAACTGGGCTCGAGGACTAACCCGCAATACAACGCCGGCCGAGGATCGGCTCTCAACGTCGACGTGGTTCCGTGAAGTAAATAGACACGAAACCACTTCCTCCTGCCTCTTTCTTCTAGTAGCGGTGCAACACAACCGCCGCCCTGTTAACGCAATCATGGCACTTAGAAGCAGCCGTGTTAGACGGCCGGACTGGACTAGTCGATACCGCGCTGCAAGCGCGCCTGCAGCGCACCCGGAACCCGACCAAACTCGGGAGGTGGTGGTGGATGAGTTTCAGTTTTGTTGGGGGTGGATCTGAGGCGGTGGTGGCGGCGATGGTGGTAGTTGTGGATGAGGGAGGGGGATAGTGCGCGACGAGGTGTTGCGGGATGGTTAGTTTGCCGGTGCCGGGGAAGCCGTTGATGTGGATTATAGGAAGGGGCTTGGGGGGTGGAGTGGGCATTGTTCTCATGAAGTATATGTGGGGTAGAGGAGGGAGTTGCTGTGCGACGGTTGGGTTGGATGAGACGGTGCTGTTGGAATCTGAAGTGTAGCAGGTCAAGGCAGAGAGGGAAGAGAGGAGTGAGCTGGGTTTCGGTATCGGAGATTGATTGTCGTCCGATTTGTGAATAAGAGTGGGAGATGTCTGTTTAGCTCAAAGTAAAATGCAAATGATGCAGAGATTTAGGAGCTGATGGCTGAGAGAGAGAGAGAGAGAGAAGTTTCAGAATTATTTATGCAATCCGGATTGTCGGCGTGGAGAGGATTTATACTGGGTGAGGATGAAGTGCACTCACTCTACATAGAAGAAAGTATCTGGCAGAGAGACCCGGTGGATATCATTCTCCTTAATTAAGAAATCAGTATTATTCGAAGAATCCAGGGCCAAAAATGGTAGCGATCAATTAATCAGTAGGAATTTGTCAACTTTTTCCAGAGAGTAAATCACTTATCTCTGCAACAATACTGCAAGCTTATTCCCGATTAATAGAACATAAAATGAAATGAAGTATGAACCCACTCTCAGGACTTGGCTTCTACATGGCATAAAGAGTAGATTTTTCCCAATTTAAGAATTCTTACTATCAAAGGAGGCATATATTAATCTGGATCAGAATCAAAGTGCTATGGATTGTCCCCAATGCACTTAAGCCACACCTTCAGTCTCGCCGCTCCCCCGTCAAACTATGAAGACAAAATCACTGGGTTTCTCCCCTCACTTCCTAGCACGGTCACGATATAGTCATACCAGTATGAGCCAAGACCCACAATCCAATATCTTCCCTTCTCATCTGCAAGGTCTTTCTGCGCTTGCTTCATGATTTGTTGACACTCGTCGTGTCGACCAATCCGTGATAAGATTTGAGCGATGGAGTACAAAACAACACCATGATTGAAACCCTGATCCCAACCTGATTTTCTCAATAATTCTGATGCACGCTGCCAACGCGCAAGTGCAGTGTCTAGGTGACCTTGGAGATGTGAGATTCTTGCCAGTCCGACCCACACGCGAAAATGCTGGGTAGTCTGGCTGACATCTGGATCAGTAATTCGCTCGACGACTGACAAAAGCTCTGTCAAGCATTTTTCAGCTCTCATAAGCAATCCACATCGAATAAAGCTTTCTATGAGGCCGAGCCGTAATTGTCTCCCTGTACTGATGTTATACCATCCATTTTTGAAACTTATTTCAAGCGGTTTCTCGATAATTTTTTCTGCTTCCTTTGGTCTTCCAACCTCGCAGTACAATGCGGTGATATTTGAGATTAGATTCATCTGCCAACCAGTACTTACGTAGTAATCCTCTGCTGAAAATCGACTGAGGATTTGCTCCAAGTATGGCAGCGCCTCTTGAAATCGACCCTGGTTTCGTAATATTCTCCCGATCATCACATCACGACTTTGTAAAACCAGAAGCTCCATCGATGATGGAGCATCTGGATGAATGGGCTGCCAGACATTGAGCTTTTCTTGGGCCCGTTGGAGATCGCCTTCTCTGATAAGAGTCTCTGCAAAAGAGACTACGATATCTCCTTTCGTGGCATTCCATCTCACATCTGAAACCAGAGCTTCGTCAAGCCCCGGCAAAGCTATGATGTTGATATGGTTTTCGAGAACTGTATATGACTGCTTGAACTTGCCTTGCAAACGAAGAATTTTGCTCTCGACACAGGTAGCCCATCCTTTCAGATAACAATCTTTCTCATTCGACAGAAGATTTTTAATTCTGTCAATGCATTCGTTTTTCCACGGAAAGTAGCGGAATCTTGCAGCAGAAAGAAGCATAATAGTAACAGCTTTCTTGAGAGCAGGGTAATTATCACAGACAGATGAGTCTAATTGGTCGAAAATCTTCAATATCCGAGGGATATGAACAAACATCTCTCGTCCAACAGCACCAAAACTATGACTTGTGAGCAGCGAATCTAAGTGGTTAAAAGGAGACATACTCATCGTCAACATATACACTGAAAGGAAATGCATGAGCGACGAGCAAAATAGCCTGTATCTGCCATTTAACACGCTCTTTGTGAGCAACTCTATGAGTTGCACAGTCCTGAACGAGGGGGTGAACTGATATCGCCTTTCCTTCAGTTCCCGTGGTATTTCTCTGGATCAATGAGAATCCAAGCAGATGCCCAAGCTCTTCATCCAGTTGCATTTCATCCCCGAGGAGAGCGGTCAATTCTTGGTTAAGACCTGTCTCTTTGGGTGTGATATGGGCGATTTCCCCGTCGCGGCCCCACACCTTTTTCACTGAGCATGCTCTGCGGAGCATTGTATCGGTGATATTACCGCCCTCGAGATATGAGAAAAGTATTAAAAGGCCTGAAGCTCGTGGAGCGTCTCTTTCAAGTTGACGAAAGTTCAGCTCCCAGACAGTCGCCACGGTGTTATCATAACCACTTATTCCAGGATTGATCTTGAGTATTTCGTACTGCTTTTCTTGAAAGAGGCGCTGATAGTCTCTCAGCGACTTCTGTCGTCTCCGGATAAAAGCACCAGCTTGATCAATTGCCAGAGGAAGGTATCCCAGCTTTCTTACAATAGCATTAGCCTGGTCGAGATTATCCTGCGTTATATCACTGATAGCAGCTTTTTCAAGGAGTAAACCTATAGCAGCATGCTCATCCAGGGATTCCACGGCTTGACCTGCAGGAGCAAGGACACCGACGGCTACTGGATCGCGACTTGTGATGATAATGTGACCCCAAGAACAGACCGGAAAATATTTTGAGAGTGAGACAGAGTTCAGATCATCTGCGCCATCGAAGATCATGAGCCAGTGAGTATTTCTGGGTCTGGCGAACCACTTTCTCAAGAATTCTATCTTGTCAGGTGTGCTACCCAGGTGCAGTAAGTCACAGATACGCTGGAAATCGGCCATCAATGTAGTGTTTGAAGTGGCATTGAAAAACACCACACCATCTTTATATCTAAACCGATTACGCAGAGCGTACTGCAATGCGCTGTGTGTTTTACCAGTTCCACCTGCTCCGAATTAGCAAAACTAGACCTTCAAATGATGTAAGTGTGAAATACCGAGGCCAGTCAGTGCATATATCAACTGTCTATCCGAACTAGACTGACTGAAATACTTGTCCATATTGTCTAGAAGTTGTTGTCTTCCTCGGAATGAAGTACACCTATCGAACGGCACATCAAATACAAGTTCTGTGTCTATATCAAGTTTCGAAACTATTATATTGGTTAGTCATGCGCCGTAATTTGTCAAAGAACTTATGACTGACATTGCTCTTCTCGCGAGCAACTAGCGGGACTAGTAAGTGCCCTTGTGATATCTTGTTTGAACTTGAGTAGGCGAGTGACTACCGGTCTGTAATTTCGGTCCTTCACAGATGAGAATCGTGCAATATTTCGATGATCAGCGAATTGGCCGATCGGGATCTCATTTGGGATGTTGAGGATTGCCGACCGCTGCTCAACAACCTAAACTGGACAGTCAGACCTATCACCTAATTCAACTTTATTGGCGTACCATTCGTTTAAAAATCCCAATGCTTGTCATTTCCATCTCGAAGAATGATACAATTTGTAACTTCCCTGCTTTCTCCACAAAGTCTTCTGTGATTTCAAATAGCACTTTGGAATCTTTGCGAAGCAAGCTTAGCAGTCCGCGAGCCGGCCGGAAAGGGGAACAAGCATGGATTATATTCGCTATGACCTTTCCTGTATCGGCAACACCACTGCCACTATGAGGGGTTGCTACGTCATTAGCATGATTGAAATTGAATGGCAGATATTGCAATATACCTAGAAAAATGACTCCGTAGGCGGCATCTTGTACATGTTGCTGCTCTCTTGGGCACCGTATGAGAAGGGCCTAGGAGCAGGATTAGCCAACTTCATTGAGGTTTAAACAGTTTCGTACCTTCTTCACAACAATTCCACCAAGGCTATGACAAATATAGATAATAGGTCTCTTACATTCCTGCTTGGTTGTAAGCAAACGCTAGCGTGTCTCAGCTGGAAATCAAACCTTTTCCGTCTTCCTCAAATCGACCAGCTCTGACAGAAGTTTCATGGATATATTTCTAAGATCCTGGTGTCCAGTAAAATTGTTGAACCGTGCATTGTATCCGTATGTCATGATACGGATATTTGGCAACTCCTGTGGCAATAGATCACGAAGCCACATGACTCCACTCTGCTTGTGGGTCCAAGTCTCTATTGCATCTCCGTTGAGCCCGTGAACCGCGATGAGGCTGGATTTGGATGAGTATAATAATTTATAAAGGATACTTGCTTAGTCCTTACTCATATGTGATATCGTCCTGGCTAGGCGGTTGGTAGAGGACTGTTAGTCCGTATTCAGTACTTGTGTTCATTCTAGGCGGTTTGTTTCGAGACGTGCTTGACCATCTGTTGGGTAAAGCTCTGATGGATAACAGAGAGCTTGATTTCGAAGGGAACATCTGTCCTTTAAGTACTGGCATGATGTGCTGCCTCGGAAACTAAAATAGTCACAGGACTACAGGCGAGAAAATCTCACCAATAGAGGGAGGAGTGCAAGCGCCTGTGCCTAATATGACAGTAATAACGTAAGACTTCCAATAGGCACCCAGGGTGCACGATAAGACTTTGCGGTTCGGATCGCAGGAGTGGTGGGGCAGATGAGGGGTAACTTTGTGTACCTTGGTCATATCGGTTTAGTATAATTTATCTTACTCCATGGTGAAGCGAGAATCCAGCTATTGGCTATAAAGGCAAGCTACCTCCCACGCAAAGTTAGTGGTTTTTGACCGTTCCCAGTTACAAAATCATCTGCTACTAAATTCACAAAGATGATTAAGTCTACACCGAATTACATTGTACTACATTGCATTCCAATCTCCGGTGATACCAACTGATATAGAATTGATTAGGAAGCTATACGGAAATTAAATACCACGCAAACTGGTTTTAAAATATTACGAGATCGGATTCAGTCAAAAAAACTCCTCAATGAATCGGCTTTGATTCAAATGCGAAATTGGGTTCAACGTCTAGGCTACTCGGTAAGCATACCTACTCACTGCTCACCGAGCATGTCTGATATAGTAGACACAACCTAAATAGATTAGTGATCTTGACAGACTCAATGTAGTCCATGTTGCTGGTACTAAAGGAAAAGGCACTACTTGCGCTTACACAAACTCTATCCTTCAACAACATCGCCTTTCACTTGGGACTCCTCAAAAGATTGGGCTTTATACTTCACCCCATTTAACAACTGTGCGCGAGAGAATTCAGATCAACTCAGAGCCATTATCGGAGGAGAAATTCGCCAAGTACTTCTTTGAAGTCTGGGATGCTCTTGAACTTGAAGATCTCAACTCGGCTATCAGACCATCTTACTTTCGATTCCTGACTCTTATGTCATTTCATGTCTTCATGCAAGAGGATGTTACCACGGCCATTTACGAGGTCGGCGTTGGAGGCGAACTAGATTCAACTAATATTATTGCCAGCCCTGCTGTTACTGGTATTACTACACTCGGTATCGATCACGTTACTATGCTTGGTGATACAATTGACAAGATAGCATGGCACAAAGCAGGGATCTTCAAGAAAGGATGTCCTGCGTTCACTGTACCTCAGGTATCTGATGCGATGGAGGTCTTAAAGGAACGTGCAGCTGAAAAAGGAGCTTGTCTGAGTATAGTTGAGGAATATCAGGCGGTCTATGAGATTGACATTAAACCAGCAGAACCTTTCCAACGGACGAATGTTTTTCTAGCTATCAAATTGGCAGAAACCGTTCTGAAAAAGCTTGGAGTTGTCACAAGTTTCAGGGGTAGTGAACTGTCTACCCTATTTATCCAAGGGCTTGAAGATACTTTATGCCGAGGGAGATGCCAAGAACTAGTCATGGGTCATGAACATTGGTATCTTGATGGTGCGCACACTCAAGAAAGTCTCGAAGCAGCCTGCTCTTGGTTTGGAAGAATATCGGGTATCAGGTTGGTTTCTCTCCAATTCACTGTTAGACTGGAATGCTCACTGAAATTCGGCAGTCTTCCGCGCGTTCTTATATTTAATCAACAATCTTCGAGAGACGCCATTTCGCTTCTCAAAACCGTCTATAATACTCTAGACAGAAGTTTCGGTCTCAAATTCACATGCGCCATCTTCTGCACAAATAGCATGAATAGACTGAAGCCGAGTAATATCGGTGCGTATCATCATCTAGCACCTACAATTTATGCAATGAAGTAACCGAAAAAAAAATATACTGGGACTAACCTGTGTGAACTCAAGAATTTATGAATCAAAACGTCGACCCAGATGCGGTCCAGAATTTATCTTTGCAAAGAGAATTAGCGCAAACCTGGAAAGAGCTGAACCCCGGAGATGAAGTGATCTGCTTGCCCTCGATAGAAGCCGCTGTTGACCATGCGAGAGCGATTGCCAGAGAAAACCGCGAATTGAAAGAGACCGAGATATTTGTCACAGGAAGTTTCCATCTTGTCGGCGGTGTGCTGTCTATATTGCAAGAAGGCTAAGAGATTTAGGAGCGTGCACGGTGCGAGAGATTGGATTCTTTCGGAATTTTTTCCAAGGCATAATGAAGCAGACTTGCTTGGTTTGACTTGGCTAGGCTGGTCTTCATTTTACAGTTCTGAGCAAATAGTTCCCTCCTCTCTACCCGACCCCGGCACCTTCACCTTCTAGTTCAAGCTGTTACTCGTCCATTTTCCTTTTTGGCTTCACTAGGCAAGAGTCTTGCCCGAAATATCCGCAAAAGCTAGAATGGCAGCTACATGCTATTATCCCGACCCTCAGACATCTAAAATATAGCCACAGGGCTTAGTTGCAATCAATTCGTTCCTACGATCACGTTTACCTCAACTGTCTTGATTGGTGAATTGATCAGGCTTACGAGTTGACAAGGTTCTTATTGACATGGCTAGTCGTCATTATCGTTTAAATTAGGCCATTTGGATGCCAATGGCCGATTCACTTGGCCGCTAGCTGATTAATTGTGAGCGAAATTAATAATGTGCGGCTCAAGTCTTCAAATTCTTCTTCCTATAACGAGGCATTCTACACGGTTTTGCATTAATGAAATACAATCAATTTGTCTACTTGTGCTTGGCTTACGAATATGTATGGATAAGCAATCAGTAAGGCGGTCTTCGGATGTAGCACAAGACAATATGGCGCATCTGGTTTTGCCGCGTGGGGTCTCCTTAGCTGCCCCTCACAATCCCCGCTTTGCGCATCCGTGTTTCTTGAATAGATCATGTGACTTACGGGGACAAGGGCAGGCACCGCCGATTGAATTTCACCGCCGCGAGCTTCAACACAAATCGTCTCTACGCGAATGACTTTACCCTAAATATCTTGAAAATTGGATCTTGCTTCAGCTTTGTGCAAGTCTGCTTGCAGTCAGCCTCGTGGTCTATCTATTATTCGTGCCAGCATCAATGCTGAGGCACATTCAGCCGCCCTGCTCATTCCGTCTTAAGCCACGTTTCCCAACCTCGAATTTTTGCGGACGCGCGACCCTTCTAGCGCCGTTGAAGGCGCCCAAATTATCATTTACTACAATGTCCTCAAAAAGATTGACAAAGAGGAGTTCTGATCACGATGAATCGATTTACCCCTCAGAGGCACAGCAATCTGCACAGCGCAGACTGGAACTCGATCTTCATAAATTACGTTGCCTAGCCTCATCTCTTCTCGACGGCAATCCCATTTGCGTACACGTGGATAAGCTAAACAGTGAATTTAGTAGAGGCTTTCTGCTTACTATGGATAATGGGTGTAAACTCATTGCAAAAATACCACGCACACACACAGAACAAGCCTTCCTCGCGACTGAGGTAGCGACTCTCAAATACCGTATGCTTCATATCATGTTAGACAAACTCTTTGAAGCTGAAATCTTCTAGTGCGCCAATATACATCCCTTCCAGTTCCAACTGTCCTCGCCTGGAACCCAGATAAGACAAATGAGATTGGTTCGGAATATTTGATCATAGAGAAGACTCCTGGTGTTGCTCTAAAAGACTTGTGGGGAAATCTAAGTACCCTGGATCGCTACAGCATAATTGAGAAGATTGTCGCTATGGAGACTGAGCTTGCAAATCTGGATTTTCCAGCCTTCGGTGCTCTCTACTTGCGGGGTTCGGCATCTGCTCAACCGAAGTATTATCCGTTGGCGTCTGAACGCGACTGTGGTGAATCTTTCTGCGTTGGACCAATATATAAGTTGGCAGAAGCAGATGACAACACGGAATCGTCTGGAGATTTAAAGTCTTTCGGGCCTTGTCAGTCTATTTCTCGCATCCACGTTATTCCTTTATATTTGTTATTGGCCATCAACATTGTTCTAACCATCCTTTCAACCTACTGTAGGGTTATCTTTTGAAGATTTCGCCTCGTGCTTCGGTCAACAACAGGCGATTACCCAAACAATTCGCCAGAGTGTCGAAAATAAGTTCCAAGCTATGACTCAAGTTCATTTCGACCCTATCGATGAAAATAGAGCCCTGCTAGAAAAGGCCTCGACTTTGACGCCTATTTTGACCTCGGACAATCGAGTCCAGCGAGTCTCGAAACCAACTTTATGGCATAGTGGTTTACCTCTTGACGACATCCTGGTTTCTGCGGCACAACCTACAAATATTCTTGAAATTATCGGTTGGCAGTCAGCTAAAATACTTCCTTTATTTCTACAAGCACAGTTCCCCAAATTTCTTGGAACTTCCAGATCTCATAAACTTGGCGATTCTATGCCTAGCCTCTCTGGTTTTGCTGGACTTAGTCCCGAACAGAAGCAAAGCGTACTTCAGAACCAAGACACAGCCGCCCGTACCAGATATTACGAAATGTGCATATTTGACTACAATAACCCAGTTTATGAGGCATTGAATCTTGACCCAAAACTGACTGAACTGTATCGATACCACGATTTATCCACAGAGGGTGATATACTAGGCCTTTACAGCTACCTGATCTCTGTCTCGGCAGAATGGGATAGTTTGGGATTATCTGGCGATTGCCCATTTCAATTCACCCCGGAGGAGTTAGTGCAGTTCCAGAAGCAGCATGCTCAATTTCGCGATGCTTTGAACACAAGGAGCTCATGAACTATGACCGTTTATTGGTGGTGATGCGAGTCAAAAAGTGGCGGACAAAGATGCCAGGGATTTCTGGAAAGAGTTTGTTTGTTAGGTATAATACTTTACCAGTATGCTATTTGTTATTTAATAATGATAGAAGTATGAATTCAGTAAATATTGGGTACTTAGAGAAGTATATTTCTTAGTCTGGTATTAGATATAAGTATTCTAATTCTTTTTATACTATGATATAGTATTTCTTAATAATAATAAATAACAAGCCAGTAAGCCGAGTATTATTACCAACTTCTGTAGGACTATGAGGAATGATCAGAGAAAATAAGTAAAAGAATAACTAAAAATATTTACCGGCGACGATCTAGTGGCCTGGGGGAGTTGAGGAAATATTAGTAATTAATTAGATTTGGGCACAGTTGAGAGAAAGCGTGTCTAGGATAAATTAAGTAGAGATTAAAGTATAATATAGTTGTCGGGGAAGTAAGTTGATTGCAAGGTGTTTTATAGAGATGGAGCAGTGACTTTAATTTATATTTATAATCTTCGTTCTTTTTTTAAAAAGAGATATAATCAAGCTTAGTGTTATTTTGTGTATGCGGGATATTGAAAGGACTTAAAAGTCGAAAATTATCTTAAAGTAGTTGATCGAGTGAGGAGTATGGTAAAGTAAGTAGATAATTTCGGCCCACGGTATACCGATCTTGTAGAAAGATAACGCAGTTGATACGGCAGGCATAGCAAGCACTCCACAGACGTAAGTATAGTGGATGGTGAGAAAGGGCTGTGGAGATAAGGTCTGTAAAATAGTTATAAATAGTCATAGACATTTCTAGATAGATATCAATATCTGAGAACCATGTTTTTCTTTTCCCCCATATGGCAAAGAAGCAGCTTGAACCACCTGAGAGACTAGCCCTCCACGAAAGAGGACCACGCCGTGGCGAACGGATGCTTTATTATGATGCGCTCGCTGGGGGTGTTCGTGGCTGTCGCTGCGGGGACGACGACCTTGCAGAATGTTTTTGAGGGGGCGGTGGCAACAGCACAGCAGACGATCGAGGGGTCATCTCAAGAGGTGTGTACGCGATGCTCTAGCTTATTCTTCGGGTCTACACCCAAACGTGACATTGGCCTATTAACGCCCACGTTTCGGTCCAGATGATCGATTCGGCCCGCCACACGATCGAGATGATACCTACGCTGCCGGAGCCGGAGCGCTCAATTGGTATGTGTTGAGTTACTTACAAGCTACCTTGTCTACCTATCTACCGATCGACCGATCGACCGATCGACCGATCTACCAACGTGTTGGGATCCACGGCATACGCTAATTCTCACTGGTAGTGGTCGATGCCTACGCCGCAGCCTTCGCAGCCCTATTCGGTATCTGCGTGATCTCGGCCGGCTTAATCGTGCTCAGCCTGAAAGGGGTCCGTGTGCAGGTACTTGGATTCGGAGAGTATGGCAAGCAAGCTGGGTCTGAGACCGCTGAAGAAGAGGGGAGCTTTGAGATGGAGAGAGCCAGGCCATAGAGTGGGAGTTTCAAGTTGTTTCCTTGCTTGGAGGTGGGTTGTCTCGTGCTGGGTACAGTTAGTACGGTACACACTATCTACCTATCTACCTATCTGTCTATCTGTCTATATATCCATCCATCCATTGGCGTTTGATGAATCTCATGCACCAACTATAAGCCCGGTCTTCCGCGCCGTGCCAAACGAAAAAGGTGGGAGGGGAAGGGGGTCTTGCTTGGATAGATAGGCCTTGCAGTGAGAATCCACAAGTAGAATAAGTAAGTATGTATGTAAATTGTACAGTTCCATTGCGGTGTGTGTCTCGGGCAAGGCAGAGCAGAGCAGACGCTCAGCCGAGGGTGACACGCCAGCTTTCTTCTTCTTAGCATCATATCATATCGATGAGCCCCGGCAATCAAACCCCTACAGCCGCTGGGAGGTGAGGTACTGTACATGTATGCATGCATCCATTACACATAGCTTCAACAGGATTAGATCTATTAGCGCGGGGTGGGGGACGAAGATCGAGTATATTTACAAGAGTATGCACACATAGATAAAAACCTCAACCACTACCCATACCGGACACACATCGCGTCGCGTCGCGTCGCGTCGCGTCCCCGAACGGCCAGGATGAGAAATCCACCAACCACAGAAAATCATACACCGACGCTTATGGAAAGGCCCGAAGCTATATACTTATACATAACCCCAAGCTGGGCTGCAGTGGAAATGTGTCAAATCAACTCAAGTGCCGGTCTGGATTAGTTTGTTCCCCTCAAGATGGAAAGAAAGAGGTCTAGGTCTACAGCACGTCTGCATGCTCTCTAGAGGCATGATGGACTGGATGGTGCTTGGCGTTGCCGGTCTAATCGGCCTTCTTGCCCTTGTCGACGGGCAAGGGAGCCTCGCTGGGCGCTTCGGGTTCGTGTTCTTCAGCGCCGGTTGCAACATCAGCAGCTGCTGGCTCGTCGTTGGCGACGGCAACTTCCGCCTCGGGCTCGACGTTCGTCTCTGGTGCGGGCGACGGCACCGCCGAGGCAGGCGCCGACGCGGCGGCCTTCGTTTCATCCAGCGGAGGGAAGATCTCCTGGAACAGGTCCGGCAGGAACCGGTCGAGGCGCTTCTTGGTCTCGGTCCAGATCTTTTCTCGGGTTGCGTCCTGGGACGGCGGCACGAGGTATCCGCCGTCGGCCATGACCAGTAGAATGTTCTTGAGACTCTCGGGGATGGCTTCTTGCTGTGGGATTGTTAGTCTTGCTTCTGTGACTCCCAAAGGAAAGAACCTACCAAACTGTCGCCCTGGCCGCTGTTCATCATCCGATCCAGAATGTCTAAGATCCGCAGCCAGAGGTCGAGCATCCCGTCCCAGTTGGGAAGCTGGTCCAGATACCGCAGGAAGATCTTGCACACCAGCGTGGCCACCTGCACGCGCGTCTCGCCCATCCCCACGGGGTCCGAGTGGTAGATTTCGGGTTTCAGGAGGCGGAGGATCAGAGGGAAGAGCACCTGGTCGAAGATCGCGGTCCATTCCTTCTCGTCGGTGGCGCTGATCTGGAGAGAAAGGAGCGTTCGTTGCAATGTCGAAACGGCGTGGTGACGGATGTCTCGGCAGGGGTTGATGCATTGGGCCGTTAAAGACTGGAAAATCGGAGACCAGTAGGCTGACCAGGCTGTTTTTGTGTCAATCGGTGTTTTCGACTGGCTGAGCTGGCTACATACCTTCGTTCTCTTCGAGGTGCGATTGCTTGATCAGCGCTGGGATGCGGTTTGTCAAATGGAAGACAAATTTGATGGCCTTGACTCCCCTCGCAACCACCTCGTTCTCGGGACTAGATCTCGGATGCTTGACAGCCTTGCGTCGGCCGTGTGCATCCCTCTGTCGCTCTTCAATGTAGCCCACACTGCCAGCGCTGATGAAGTCGTTCGCCAGGCCAACAGCAGACTCGTAGTTATCAGCCGTGACAATTGGTGGGTTCGATTCCACAATGGTCTGCAGCAGGCTGAACACCAGCGGAGCCGCTTCCTGGTGCTGGTGCAGCCTCTGCAAAATGGACCAGAAGTCCGGCGAGGCGGAGACCTCATTCCGCAGAGCCTCCGCATCAGACATGCATCGTGAAAGACTCTTGACTACAGGAATGGCAATGCTTTCAAGAATGTCCTGGTCAAAGCCAGAAATCCCATGGAGAATCACCGGCACACGCATATAAGGCTGGTCCTATCGTCCGTCAGACTTGTATGATGAATGTTAGCAAAGGGGGCCATACATAGCTCAAGCGCAGCAAGTTCATGAGGTAGTAAATGATCCGTGACAGCGCCAAAGAGTGGATGTTCCGGGCATCTCGGACAAAAGCTTGCAGAGAGGTCAAAAGTCTTTCGCCAAGGGTTTCCAATGTCTCGGAATCCCGGAGAGTAAGGACAGTGGCCAATTCCAAGAGGTAGAGCATGCCCGGATCGTACTTCGGCTTACTGGCATTGACTCTGCCGTTAGCCGCCCTGGGTCCAGCTGCCGGACGCTCCGACTTAACAACAATAACGGCCGGGGCGCTTTCTTCAGGGAGTTGGTCCAAAAGGGCTTCCACCAGTATCGTCACCGTCTCCAAGGGAAGGGTCCTGAAACGTTAGTACACAACAACCACAAACGGATGCATTTGACTCACTTGATGTTGGCCAGAATTTCATCGATGGAACAAGCTGAGATGCAGTCAACCGTACATAATGTGTTATCCAGCTCCTCATCCGACGGCTCGGGAGGCTCATCCGCTGCGTAGCTGGATAGATATGAGGTGAATGCAGACAGCAGACCCGTCTCAGCGCCTCGTCCGTCGCGCTCCACGACTTGCGAGGGGTTCTGCAGCGGAATCGGAGACAGCTCGAGCTCCGCGTTGAGACTAGAACTGAAGGGGGAAATAAGAGCGTTGATGAAAAGATTGTTGAGAATGCGGATTACATGGGTCCAGCCCTCTTGAACCGTAGCCTCATTGCCCGCGAGAACTCGGAAGAGGACCACCGCGGCCAACTGAGCTCGGAAGTCGCGTCCAAATTTGACGGCCAATTCGCTGACCATCACACTCTTCTCTCCAGCCTGCACCTCTGTGTTGAGGGCGGTGCTGGGAGGATTCTCCGTGGCTAGAGTGCTGATCGAAGCCAAACAGAAGACAATGCGGTCGAAGGCAGCCGTCAGACCATAGCGGGCAGCGATCTGCGCACACTGGTCGAAGCCCGTCACCACGCGAGAATAGACGGCATCGTCCGAGGCGGACATGAAGACATACGACAGCGTCGCAATCACGGGCCTCCAGGTAGCTTCGAACATCTCCGCATCATAGATGTTCGTCTCGCCCACCACAAGCTCGCCTGCCGAAGAAGACTTCAGCAGTAGCTCCCGCCATGCATAATCGAATGCATGCTGGTTATCATGCTCCTCAGGCAGGATAATCTCATTCTGCTTAATAGAGTCATAGACGCCTTGCAGGAACTCTGGCGCAAAGTCCTGGCCTGCGTTGACACCCCGCAGGTTTCGAGAGAAATCCGTACAGGACATGCGATTCTGCGATCTGATATTCGAATTGTATAGATCGGTGTTCAGCATAATGATACCATAAGTCAGCACGAAGAGGGCATCCTTGTCCGCAATCTCGGTAGGCTTAGCCTTTTGCATGTACTTGTCTGTAAAGGTGGTAACGATACGCTCGATCAGCGGCGATTCACCGGGCAGGCGGAACGCACCCAGGAGATCGCGAAGGGCGTCGACCACACTCTGGCCGGAGAAATCGAAGAGATCGACGAAGGCATCGAGCAGCTTTTCGTTCGAACGTTTGGAGATGAATTCGCCCAGAACCTTCTTTGACAATCGAGTGGTCCCTTTCAAGAAACGAGCGATGAGGACCGGATCGTCGGGATTTTCGACAATCCCCTGAGAGGCTAGGTAGGCGATTCCCGCCTTGGGGTCCTCGTTGAATTTCTGAGCTCCTTTGATAATAATCTTCTTAGTCCGACGCTGGTGATGAAGTTCATCCTTGGATGGAAAGCCCTCTGTCGGAAAATCCTCGTCTAAGCGATCGTAGATAAATTGAACATAGCCCAGGAGAGCATCCAAGCACAGAGGTGGCACATTGGTCGTGCTCCAGGTGGCTGAATCGGGAAAAGCACTCCGCGAAAGCAACCCAATCATGTCCTCGCAGAGATCCGCGCGGTCGATATCGCAGTCGTAGTTGATAAACAACTCCACCATGAAACTTGGGATCCGTGCCAGCACGCCGATACTCTCCACCATCGCCTCCCGAGTTTCTGGCTTCCGAGAGCCTCCTTCGAGACCAAGCTTCTGGCGGTCTTTCACAGGGACCGGGGTCGAGCGGCCACTGTTCGACTGCGAAGGAGAGGGCTTCACCAACTTGGGCCTTTGGGGTACCCCATCGTACAGAGCCGGGTTGATTCCTGGCTCCTTGGGTATTTCTACCTTGGGATGGAGACAGGCGACCAGGTACGACAGATAAAGCTCCTGCTGAAGCTTCAGCACCGAGCGACAAGTCAGTAGCAAAGTGCCTGCCACCCTGAGCGATCCCGTCAGAATGGCAATGTTCTCGGACCGGACCAGCTGGAAGAGATAGCGACACAAATCATCTTGTGCCAAGTTGGCTAGACTCGGATGCTTCGCGATGGAGGGACCAGCAACCTCCAGGGCCACGTCAATGATTCGGAGGGCCATCACCTTCATTGGCTCGGTATGCTGGCGGTTGTGCGGGTCCAACAGATCGATCAAAACTCGGAACAATTCGCGGATGGAGGGCAGTGAATATGGTTTGATATCTTCGCCATCATCATCTTGAGGACTGGGAGGGGCGGTCACGGCGGCTCCGCTCAGCGACTGATCGGGAGTACTGTCTCGACTGCTGCGTTCCCGCTCGGCAACGGCCGTGTCCGAACCTATGGCGGACGGGTGCTGAGAAGTCACTGTGTCTCCATCGACGGAAGGATCCATTTTGAGATTCACCTGCTCCGGGTCTTTGGGTACCCGGGTCTCCAAGTCTGTTTCCAGGGTTTGCGAGACGTCCAGGTGTGTCAACCGGGAGAAGATGACCTGGCACATGTTGACCATTGCCATTTCAGCCGATCTCCGCAGGACCTCCGATAGACGGACCTGACAGCACATACTTAGGCCGGTCTCCATCATCTCACAGACACTCTCATCTCCCAGCAAGTCCCCTTCCGGTCGCGACAGCATGCCTTCCATCAATTTGAGGATGCGCAGCAAGACAATCTCATCGGCGGCGGAGTCGCTGGCCTCGAAGCGGCAGTGGGTAATGGCGGCGGAGAGGAGTTGCATGGCCATGGGCAGCCTGGGTGAAACGCGACTGATGATCTCGTAGGCGAAGAATTTGGTGAGGGCCACCAGGGCCAGGGAGGTGATTGCGGCCGAGGTGGACGAGGAACGGACGACCTGGAGGAACGGATGCAGCAAGGCGGGGGCATCGAAGGTTCGGATATCTTTGCAGCCCTTGAGATCGCTCCGTAATCTGGCGAAGGCGGAGATTAGAGGGTTATCTTGCATGCTCTTGCCTTTCTTCCCTCTCAGGCCCCATCGGTTGGCTAAGGCATGATCATCGTCGGCGGAGGATAGGCGGGAGGATGGACGAGTGGGCGTATTGCCATTCCGCGGGCTCGGAGGGGTCGAGGTATCACGGTCGTAGACTCGTGAGACAGCGCCCCCTCCCAGAATGGCCGAAACGGAAGAATGAGCCCAGCGGGTGTGCTTCCGCATGGCGGAGGTAACGGTGATACATTCTGTGATCACCAGCGCGACCGGGTCGACCGCGATGGGAAGGGTTGAGGACGACATAACGAGTGGGGGGAGTAGGGGGGAGAAGGGGGAGAGGATGTCGAGGTCGAATGAAAGAGAGCGGAAGGAGATTGCTCAGCGAAGGAGCAATGTCAAACCATGGCCCTACTAGAGGGGAAGAAGTTCAGCAAGAAGAGAGCAACCAAGAGCAAGAGAGAGAGAGAAAGAGAGAGAGAGAGAGAGAGAGAGAGAGAGAGAGAGAGAGAGAGAGAGAGATGGAGATAGAGAGCAAGGGCATGTATGCGGGCGGGAACTCAACAGCTGGTCAGTATTCTGCTGCTCCGAGGCGGAGAGATCGCGGCAGTCCCAATTGGGATTAGCGCCATGGGCTACCCCGGGGAAGACATCGGAGGTACTGCACCGTACAAATTTACATCGAGAGTGACTTACTCAGTGACTTATCAGATTGTGCATTGAAGTTCAATTATCGCAACTGACTACTAGATATCCTACTGACACGCAGTACAGACCACTTATCACTGAACTCATTACCCCCTGTCATATATCCACCTCACCAAGTCCTGTCATCATCATCCTCCTCCTCCCCCACCATGCAGGCATCACTGGAGTAACGTACTAACCCCGAAGAAATAAGCAAGGATGGCAGCTTGTGTCTCGAAATAGTTCCATATTTTCCTTACATGGGGGCCGAAACGCGTGTTGCAGGCGAAAGCCGATGACGGAACGGATTGAATCAAGTCAGAACTCAGCTCGGGATGACGAAGTTATTCCCAGCCTCCCAGCCTCCTCAAAAATCGGGTGGAAATAAGATTGTCTGGACGCCAAGGGCGCATCCATGGTTGAAGGAAGAAGCAACCAGGCTGAAGGCGGTCGGCCGCTTTTTTTCTTTTTTTTTTTTCTTTCTTTTTTTTTTGCGGCTCCACCATCGATTACCCTTTCTAACGTCGACTCCGTCTCTTCACAAGCTCACCAGTCACTATCCCGTTACTGTCAGAAACCCGTCGGGCAAAGCTGCCATTTCAGCCCGGCGTAGGGCAGTCAGGGCAGTCAGGGCAGTCAGGGCAGTCAGGGCAGTCACCAGTTGAGTTGAACCAGTTGAACCAGTTGAACCCCTGCAGTCGGAAAATGATGTCAAGCCCGTCACTTATCCACTTCTTCTAGACCGTTGTGTGTTGACACTTTTGTTGGTTCTACACGTGTCGCGTCCGTGTCCATGGATACACTTCTGTCAGGGACACTGCAACAAGCAGTAGTTAGTCAATAACTGTTCAATCTGTTTACTATGACAAGTGACTATTTCGAGTACAATCAGCGCTCGACAATCTACACTAAATTTAATACAATAATCTCCATACTATCTATCTGCCGCTTGTAATCCGACCCAATCAGCACTAGTCCATCGGCCAGATCCATGCGGAGCTGAGCTGAAGGCCAGCCACTCGGCCTTGTTAGAGACACTCAAGACACTCCAGACACTCACTCACTCAATCACATCCATCCATCCATCAATCATCAATCATCAATCAATCAGTTCGGGTCTGGCCTTGTCTTGCCCCTCTTCTTCTTCTTCCTCCTCCTCCTCCTCCTCCTCCTCTCCACTAGTTATCACTCGTACTGCCACTTCCTTTCACACTGCCCACTTCTCCGGCTTCTTGCTTTGCGCCCGCCGAGAAACGCGTCCCCCTCTCCACCTCCACCTCGAACTGCTGGCTGCAGTTCAGGTTGTCACCCAACCTTCCCGGCTTCGTCCTGCGTCCTGCGTCCTGCATTCTCCTCTTCTCCGATTACTTTCGCACTCTCTTCCCTTCCTCTTCCTCTTCCTCTTCCTCTTCCTCTTCTTCTCTTTCTCTCACCCTACCTTGTTCCTTCTCTTCATCTCTTCTTCTTATCTCCTGCCCATGGAGGGGTGTCCTTCTCTCGTCCTTCGCATTGTATAACGCCTGTCCTTCGTTTCTTTTCCTTTGCGCCACACCCAATAGTATTATGTCTTTGGTCAATCTTTCGCTTGTCATCGACCCTCTTTAATTGTTCCCCTCTCCGACTACCCTGGACTTGTCGTCCAGCACCAACTGCCGTGACTAACCGTCTCAACATTTTCTCTTGTCCTCATCATCTATAATCATTTGCAGACTTATACTTTTTGTGTCTAATCTAATTTTGTCGTGCTTGTGTGATTTCGCTCCTTCCTCCGCCCGCGGTTGTATGCGATTTCAGCTCCTGCCATCTCCGCCAACATGGCGACTGTCACCAACGCCCCCGCGGACCTGCCGCTCGAGCAGTTGTCGCTCTACCACGCCTCCGACCCCTACATTGCCTCCGTCTTCGTCTTTTACGGCCCCGTCGCGACCGCAAATGCCACCGTCAGCAGCTCGCGCATCCAGGCGCATATCGTGACCCCCGCCGGCTTCCAGAGCTATCCCCGCATCACCATCTCTCCCGCCGCCCCGCTGTACGCCGCCGTCAACCACCTGCCCCGCGAGAAGCAAGGTGACGAGGTCAGTCGCGGCCTGGCCGTCAGCATGCTGAAGTACTTCGCAGAGCTGTCCGATCCAGCCAAAGAATGCCTACAGGCCATGGCTCGCGCGGGGAAACCAGGTGTCAAGGTTCCCAAACTCTTCGACGAGATGCATGCGGCCGATTTGGCGAATCGAATGACAAAAGTTGAACATGCCTCCGAGTTGGTGCGCGACATCCGAGGCGCCTTTCAGGAGCGCAAGGTGCCCTGGGTCGATATCGATGTTGTTTTGCCCGCCGGGACGATCAAAGCTCCCGAGCCCGATACTGATGATAATGTTTATGATGGTAATGCAGACTTCTATGACGGCCCCGACCTCCGATACGGCCCATATACCGCCCTTATTCAGACCCTGGGCGCCCCCATGTTCCTTCCCACCTCCCGACTCAAGCGCGCACCTTCCCAGCCAACCAACGTGAGCAGATCGAAGATATTCTCCGCCAGTCAAAAACAGGCTCTGCGATTGACCATGTGCGAGCTGGTGGATACGGAGGAGCGCTACGTCAACAAGCTTTACACCCTCGTCTGCCAGGTGGCGGAGGAATACCGAATGAAAGCCCAATTGCGCCTGTCATCGAGTACGAGTCCGGACGAGGCTGATCTAGCGACTCTGTTCCCCCCGTGCTTGAATGAAATCCTTCAGGTGAACATGGGTTTTTTGAGTGTGATTCGTCAAGTCTTGGAAGAGACAGAGAAGGACGCCATTGCAGATATGACTGAAGATACGGAGCTTTCATCGTCCATGTCGCAGCGGACATCGTCCAAGGAGGACAAAGACACTATCGGTGCTGTGGCATTTGCGGACGCACTCCTGGACTGGTTCCCACAATTCTCCGAGCCATATGCGGACTACATGCGGGCCCATACCGGCTTCACTCAGACGTTGAACTCGTTCATGAAAGATAAGAATTCCAGTTTCTCCAAGCGCGTATATGAGACCGGGGAACAGAAACTCCGCTCACTCCTCATGGAGCCTGTCCAGCGTCTACCCCGTTATAGTCTCCTCATCGACACCATGACCAGTAGTCTGCCGTTGGTACACCCGGCCGTGCGCCCACTGCTGAAGGCGCGTGATGTCATCAAAGACATCTGCTCCCTCGACGATGCCTCGACCGCCAACCATGATCAGAGTTTCCGGCGGCTGAAGGAGCTGGTCGACGGCTGGCCATCCACCATACTGCCAGCCGGCCGTCTCATCACAGCGGTGGATTTCAACGAGCTGTCGCCTCCGTACCATCTCGATCTTGCAGAGGAGCCCAGCCCCGGGATCATGCTGATTTATAAGAACTGCCTGGTGTTGTTGTCTAAAGCGATGGGAGGTCGAACAACCGCGCGTGGTCTCCTGGCGGACCTGGACAACGCCGCATCAGCCACTCCGGCAGCCACCAATATTCCATTGGTACCTGAGCTGCGGGTGGTCCAAGTGTATGATCTGCACAATGTTCGATGCATGCAGTCTAACTGTGGACGTATTCTGTTCCTGGCGCCCATGTCGGTGAAGTCGCGACCCAATCAAAACACCACCGTCGACTTGCTTGCGCTGGAGCCCGTGTCCATGTATGAAGGACGCGCCAGTCGCATCATCGAGGAAATTGTGAAGGCCAAGATCGAAGGTCGATTCTCAGAAAGTGAGCGGGAGAATGGAAAGTGGACATTGCGCAGTCCATCCGGGACGGTGGCCAATCTTGGTGTTTTGGCATGTGTGTTCGAGGAGGAAGAGACGGCCGCCAAAAGACCCAGTGCATCGAAAATCCGGATAGTTTTCAATACTCCCCGCGCAGTCTGCAGCCAAACATTATCAAATTCCGATCTCGAGGTTATTGTGTCGGTCTCCGCGTCGAGCGAGGACCAGTTTCGCGTGGACATTGACTCCGTCGTCGGCCATGCATCCTCCGATCTTGTGACCGCGGACAGCTTCGTTGCAGTACTGTCTAAGCGCCGTAAGTATAATCAATACCTGCATGTGAGATTGTTTGCTGACCGCAGTTAGTGTCTAATGTGCTACTCCCGCTGCATGGCCCGCAGAACCGCACGATGACTGAATCGATAGTGCATTCCAACTTCGAAATTCTGCGGTATCTCGCCGGTCATCTCATGGCCAATTTCAAGGTCCCGCGGGGATTCCGACCGCCATCAGCCTCGAAGCTACTGTCGAGTCTGCTGGGAAGCCACCAACCCAAGGAAAACAGCGCGGGCAGCATAAAAATGCCCAGCTCAGCAGCGCTGCTGGGGGAATTCCCTCGCATGCCGCCGCCTCGAGGGAATATTCCGCGTTCCAATACGCTGCCTTCGGCGTTTCCAGGGAAGGAAGAGAGTCCGGTCAAGATTTCGGTGGTTGGCGCGCCGCCTTCGAGGGGCCAGGAAAGCCCGTTCAGCGCCCTGGAGCAGACCTTTGCCGCGTTCGCTCTCGCCCTGCAATCGCGGAGTGGAAACATTGTTGGACGCTCTCTACGAGGCCGAGACAACGTGGACCGCTCGTCCGTCAATGAGCTGTACAATATCCTCCTGGAAGACCCCGGCAAGATCCAAGCTGCGGCCGAGGTGTCGGTCGATACATTGTTCGTGGCTTTTGAGACGTTCATGGCCAATGCATGGCGCGAACACATGGGGCCCGTAATTGATTCTTCTTCATTGAACTCGTTGCAGAGCCAATTTGACAGCATGTTCCCGCGAGATTTCGAGGAGAGCTTCCGCAGATTTCTTGCCGACATGAGCCCCCAAAATCGCCGTGCGCTCGCTTCTATGATTCGGTTGCTTGCAGAGCTTCTTGATGCCTCGGGGAATGACGGCGACCGTGGTGCGTTAACGGCAGCCTTTGCAGAGGTCCTGACGGTCGAAGGAGATCCGATGCAGTACATCTCCCTGTTGGATCGTCTTGTCGATGACTTTGATAATTTGTTTGACGAATATATCCCCGGAGGCGCCGACTTGGAAGGCACGCTCAATTGCGACCAAACCAAATCGGTGTCCCAGACGGCAGGCTCGATGAACTCCAATGCGTCGTCGTTTCGGAAGCGTTTCGGATTCAGCCTGCACCGCGATAACTCCAAGTCGGAAACAGAGAGTAAAGTGTCGTCCATTTTGCGAACGCTGAGCAAAAGTAAAGGATCGGGCGATTCTGAGCCCGGGACGCCGCGCGGGTCACTGCTGCTCCGGTCCAAGTCCATCGATGTCGACACGGGGCTGGTCTCGTTACTGCGGCCAGGCTCCCGCGATCGCCCGGGTGCGTCCACGTCACAGGAGCATCTTCGTCGTCCTGGAAGCTCTCAGGATGAGGCTTCCTCGTTATCCTCAATTCGAGGTATTTCTACTAATGGGGTGGTCAGGATCAGGAGGAGACGGCGGAGTTCTCTGTCCGACATCAGACCAGGCACGGCGTCATCTGATGTGTCGATCTTGTCTACCAGCCAAGGACAGAGACCCATGACTCCGTCATCGTCGCTTCCCACCCAGCCGCGAGCGGAGGCGATGACGCCAGCGGGCCAGACACGGCCGCAAACAAGTCACGGCTCGGGCTCGGTCCGCAGCACGTCCCCTGCAAAGAGTGCCTCGCCCACGCGGCTGGCGTCTCCAACCCGCCGATCCCCGACCCGCCCCGTCACACCCAGTCGCAAGGAGAATATTGACCCCAAATTACCGCAAACCGACCGGGCCCCGAGAAAGAAGGCCGACGCAACGGGCTCTCCTCCCCCGGATATCAAGAGACGATCGCGGGCAACCAGCATCCCTTCCTCTAGAGTGCCTGGCTTGAAGGAGCGACCGATGCAAATCAATGGCTCCGACGCGAGACGCTTACAACCGACCCTAGGCTCACAGAAGACGCCGAAACTACGTCTGCAGAGTCCACAGAAGGTGAGCTTCTTCTTATGTTGTGTGTGGTACTCTTCTAACAGCTGCAGCTCCGGGATCGCCTCAACAGCGAGAAGAAGGCCCAAAATATCGCTTCCTTGGGACTGAAGGATGAGCTCGAGCTTATCGGCGCGGAACTCAATGCATTGAGACTGAACCCGACGCCGTACAAGGGCGATGGCAAGGTCCACTCCCTTGAAGAGCCGTTTGCCCCTTCGACCGCCAACGCCGCGCTGGCCTCCCGGGTCCGTAGCCTCGAGACGAGATTCGAGACGTTCTCGGAGGAGATGAATGGCCGGACTGCCTCGATCGAAAGAGACTTGGAGTCATCGTTGGTGGTGAGTGAGCGACGGGCCAAGAAGCTGGACGAGCTCTACCGGGAGGCCAGCGCCGAGAACGAGGCTCTGTATGATCGGTTCAATACGGAGCTGGAGAAGATCGCCAAAGACATGCGGACGGGGAACGGGGAAGAGTCGCTGAAGTCGCAACTGTCGTCGGCGCTGGAGGAGATTGGCCGCTTGAAGAAGGAGAATTTCCGACTGAAGCGTGAGGTGGGAGGGTTGCGTGCGCAGCAGGCGGCCGTTGCCTTGCTGAAGGCGAGTGAGTAGATATTTTCTGTCTTGTGTCACCATCAGGCCAATCGCCTGATTTTCTTGTTTATCGAACTGGTGCATCGACCTGGGTCTTTCCTTGAACAACTTTTCTTGTGTGCGTCTATGTGTCTATAGGGCATTGTTTTGTTGGATGGGGCATAGCATCCGTGTCTTTGATTTTTTTGAGTCTGGGGGCAATGGCGGGGTTTGATTTTCTGGGGGCCGGGTTCTTGGGGCTTTTCAACCATCGCATGGTCACGGAGTGTATCGCCTTATGGGTGTCGAAATTTCTTGATACTTCTGGTGTGTTAATCAGAATCCAGAGGTCTTTTTTTATGGGGGGTTGTTATTGTAGATGCAGGTTGTTTGCTGCTGGTAGGTTCTGCGATGCGTATCATCAACTGAGCATGATATCTTGATATTCCCGGGACATTTCGTAGAAGTTCCTAAGGTACTATCTTGGATTAAGCAGAGTTTGTAAATGATATACAGAGATTATACAGTGGGTACAGGACAGTAATAGGTGAAGTGAAGTGACTAGGTGAAGCGACTACTCCTCCGATTCCCACCCCATTAATCGAAGCGTCCCCGTCCGATCCACCATCTTATACCGCCATTCCCAGCGTAGGCTCTTCCCCTCCGGCCATTCTTGTTGTTTGGATGCCGGCGAGGAAGGAAGCCACAGATCCAGCGTCGGGAGGGCGAGGGGGATTTCTTCCTCTTCTGCCGCTGGTGGTGGCGGTGGTGGTGTCTGTGTCTTGGCCGTGTTCCACCTCTGTTGCGAGTTGGGAATATGGTTTGGGGATTGGGATGGGGATGGGGATGGTGGGGAAGTTGGATTTGGATGTGAAGTCGGATTTGTGTTTGTTGCGGTAGTCGGAGGTGGAGGTGAGTTTGGGGTTGTGCTTGTGCTTGTATGTGTGTGTGTTGTTGTTGTCGTTGTCGTCGTATCCGAGACCGGGGCCGCGACTGTCGAGATATCTACCTCCTCTTGCCCATCCTCGACAGTGACGGTTTGCTGCTGCTGCTTCTGCTGCTGCTGCTGCTGCTGCTGCCGAACAAGCACCTGCACCAGCACGGGGATAGTGAATCGCGTGCGTCCGGGGCCGACCTGCGCGAGGAGGCGGGTGAGGGCTTTGGGGTCTGCTATTCTTCCCTGCTGGTTTGCGTTTTGTACATCATCGCTATCACCATCGGTGTTAGTATCACTATCTGTTTTCGTTTCCGACTGGGAAAGGGTATGCTCCCCGTCGGTCTTGTTGATGTGCTTGCTGAGATCGTGGTGGTGGGCGGTTTGTGTTGGGATTAACTGGCGGAGGATGTTGAGGTCTGATTTCTGGAGGGGGCGGATGCGGATGTGGATTTTCGGGGGTTCGGGGTTTTGAGAACTGATTCCGGGGTTGGGGTTGGGGTTGGGGTGGGGGATTGATTTTGGTGGTGTGGTGCTGCTGCTGCTGCTGCTGCTGCTGCTGCTGCTGCTGCTGGACCAGCCCACGCGGAACCAGTATCTGTTATCCCAGAGGTGCCATTGCTCTTGCTCCTGCTCCTGCTCCTGCTCCTGCCGTTCAGTAGTGGTGACAGATCCCTCCGTGCAGAGGTGGAAATCCAGAACCGGGAGCCGGTTCTTCATGTACGGTTGGCGGGAGAGGAGCCATGTGTTTTGGATGTTGCCGTTGCTGTTCTTGGGGGCATCAGACCCCTGGGCGTGAGCTGCAGCAGCTCTCAGAAATAAACTCTCCTCGCCCTTCTTCTTCTGGGCCTGGGACAACGACAGGGGCTGGAACAGGACGCCGCCCAGCGTGAACGGCTGCTCCTGGTGCTCCTGCTCCTGCTCCTGCTTGCCCCGAAACACCCTCGCCACAAACGGCTCGAACGCGCGCAGCGGGAAGTGATTATCCGGGAACGGGGAGACGAGCTCCGTGATGCGGCGGAGGGCGAGGGCTTGTATTTGGGTGTGTACACTTCGTTCAACAGCAGCATCACCCTGACCATCACCCTCACCCTCACCAACAGAATCACCACAAGATGCAAGCGAAGGAAACCTAACACCCAGGATCCCCGTCTCCGGCACGAACCCCCCAACCCCACACAACCGCAACAGCCGCTCCGACTCCTCCTCAGCCGTCCTGATAAGTCGACGACTCGCCCCCATCAACCCCAACACGGACCCCTCGCGCAGCGCCCGCGGCAGTTTCTGTTGTGCCAACAGACTCCGTATGGCATTGCGGGGCGTCAGCGTGGGATCGAAATTCGTCGGGTCGGAGACGAACGGGATTCCGTGAGTGGCGCAGGTAGCCAGGAGGTCGGATTTGGGGAAGGCGAGGAGCGGGCGGATGATGGGGAGGGTTCCGGTGGCCATTGGCGCTGTCTGCTGCTGCTGCTGCTGCTGCTGCTGGCCAGAGCCCACCTGGGAATGGGAATGGGAAGGAAAAGGGCCAGGGTATGCGGATGTCAACAACTCCACCCCCCGACTCCCCACCACCCCAAACATCCCATGACACTCGGGGATGCCCGTGCATTCCGGAATCCCGGCGAGCCCGGCGCCGCGCGCGCCCGTGCAGAGCCGCCACAGCGTGGTCTCGACGGCGTCGTCGCGGTGGTGGCCCGTCAGGAGGGCGTCGATGTGCGCGGCGCGGCCGGCGCGGCCCAGGGCTTGGAAGCGGAGGCGGCGGGCGTGGGTCTCGAAGGCGGGCAGGGTCTGCGGACTCGTGGTCAGGCTGGACCAGTCGAGCGGCAGGATGTGCGTGGTGATGTTCATGTCTGCGAGCCAGGAGGCGACGGTGGCGGCCTCGCGCGAGCTCTCCGCGCGCGCGCGGTGGTCCACGATGAAGGCTGTCACGGTCACCTCAGGAGTGGATTTCTCCCATTCGCGGCACAGGTAGGCCAGCGCCATGCTGTCGGCGCCGCCGCTGATGGCCAGGCCTGTACAGTATTTTGTTAGTTCCTCTTTGGCCAAGTGGAGGCTGGGGAGGGACGCACCTAGTCGGGATGGGAAACGGATGTCCCGCGCTCGCTGGCCCCCGCGCGTCCTTGAGTCGTGCCATATTCGCTGGAAGGAGTTCACGAACTGCGAGACGGTTATTGCAGTGGGTTTCTTGTGGTGCAGTAGTTCGGAAATGGCCATGGCTGGCCAAGGGACCAAACACTCAAAATGTTGATGGGGAGGATGACGGAAGAGCGGAAGGGCGAAGTTGATAGTGTATGATTTGATATGATAAGATTGCCGCTCTTGGCATCATTTATCGCTGCATTCTATAGTTAACCTACTATGCAGTGTCACAACTACAAGTTCCGAGTACTGTATGTTTATAATCCAACGCACACAACATCAAAATCAATTCGCTGCGCAGATCGCACAATATCTTGGTATCGCAAATCCACAGGTGTATGTACCGGCCCATCATCAGACGAGCCCGACCAACTATTAACAGGAAATCCTCCACCCCTCCCCCCCCCCCCCCCCCCCCCCTAAGCATTGCTGACCGAGACCGCCGAGCCCGAAGCCGCGTGCGACCGAATACTAGCCGGCGGCGCACTGCCCGCCTCGCCATTCAGCGCCAACGCCGTCCCAAACCCAGTCCCAGTCTCCTTCTCTTCCTCCGGCGCCGGCATGCGGATCTCCTTCTTCCCGTTGGCCTTGTAGTACAGGACCATGTCGCCTGAGGACCGCCAGATGTGCGCCCGGATCGTCGCCAGAGTCATGTTCGGGGGGATTGGCTGGGCCCGTTAGCCATGTCGATGCGGTGACACCCGGGGGGGAAGAACGTACCATCCTCTGGCAATACAGCTCCAGATACTCCTCGGCTTTCATGGGGTTTGCTTCCGGCTCGTGGGGGTTGGGAGGATCGATCCGCTCCGCCACGTAGGCCAGGATCTTCTTGGCGCGCAGCATGCGATTCGCGTTGAGGCGATTGTTGTTGGCATTGGGGCTCCCGGGCGGCCTTTCTCATTAGCTTCGCTCGAACAAGACCAAAAAGGAGACATACTCTGGTTTGGCTACAGGGGGCAATAGATCATCGTATGGCTTCAGTGTGAAAGCAATTTTGACCGGTTCTTTCACTGGCACTTGGTTCTGCAGGTTGTTAGTCGCTGACCGGCAAATACTAGCTAAGTGCTTACCTTCAGGAGCAGCTCAGCAAGCCACAAGGGTATCGACTTCTCCAGCTTCTCAATCTCCTCGCTGATCCGGCCAACCGTCCCTCGGTACAGATCGGACGCCACAGCCGTATCACCCGATTCTTCTTGGATAAATACCACGGTGCGCGGGGGAATGTCCAGGACCGGAGTCTCATTATCTGGGCTCGGAGTGAACGCCGACGTCAACTCCCGGCCAGGGTTGGCAGACATGAACTCCTCATACTCGTGCCGCGTTCGCTCAATGAACCCTCCCAGGTTAGTCTCAAATACCTTCTCTTCCTTGATCGACGACTTATCCGACTCCTCCACCTTCTCCTCTGGGACCTGCGGCTTGACCTCCGATGAGGTCCGCCCCAGCTTCTTGGGGAAATCCATGCGGAACTTCTTCCCAAACAACGACGCACCGCGCTTCCGCTCCTCTTTGTCGGGCTCGACCGGAGACTGCGGGAGAGCCGTCGGGGTCGGCTCGCCTGGGGTAGTCGGTACCTTATCGGTGTCGAGCGAGCCCATACCCTGGTTTCGTGACGATGAAAAGTAGTCGCTGGAGCGGTCCGAGAAAGAGGCCCGGGTCATGTCCGCATTCTGCTGCGACTGCGACATGAGATATTCCGACGTCGAATCTCCAGGAGAGGTGCCCAGGTGACTCGCATTGTTGATGTAACTGGAAGTCCACATGGGTGATCCCATAGTCGCCGGGCTGCCGGCATACCCGATGCCGAACCCGCCGGGTGTCGTAGGGCTACCGATCGAATCGTAGCCAGACCTAAAAGTGGCTGTGAAGGGGTCTAGAGGCGACTGCAAGCCCAGCGCCCGCCTCGAGGGATCTGCCGATGGAATGTCGACCGGGGCTGACGCGCCAGTGCTGGTCAGGCGAGCCAGTTCTTCCGCCTTGGCTACCATCGCAGCACGGAACTGGGCGTCCCGTTGAACGTGCTCTTGCACCAGAGGTGCGAATAGCCAACGCAGAATCCATTTTCCAAGATTAACTATTATTGTCAGTACCTGGAACCCTGCGAAAGGAAAACGACTTACTCCTTTGGTCTTCCCGAAATTGCGACTGATCCGCCAGATCCGACTCGTCGGCATACACTTCAGCATCGAAGCAACGGCCAGGCTCCAGAATCACGGAAAGACGCCCGGTTCGAATGTCGATGGTACACCAGTGAGCGATGCTCTCGGTTGTGTTGATCTCGGACGCGACATCGTCCATATGTCTCTTACCGAAAGATTGGATTGGTTTACACTAGTGGTGGGTTAGAGCGGTCACCGCAATTGAAGAACTGGCGATAATACCTTGAGCAAATCCCACAGAACAACTTCACCAGCGGAGTCCTGAGTCAATGTCCGTTTCCGGTCGTTCAACATAGAGTATTTGATCAATCCATGTTGACCTTCGATGGTTTCCTCGGGCAATGCCTGTATAGGCAGCGTCAACCCCAACTCATCGTCGAGGTCAGGACCAGACAAGAGCCGGGGAGAAGCCGGCCCCGAGCGCGGCGTCTCATCGTCTAGGGGGCGCGCATTAGGGAAAGTGGAGGTAGGCGACAGCAACAGGACCGATTCATATGGGATCTTCTTGGGCCGGCCGTCTGATGGCGCAGACGTGGGCGCCTGAGTCTGCACATTGCGGTCTCGTACAGGGGGCTCAATCTCAGCCGTGGTGTCCACATCGCGCCAGCGATGAATACTCGACTTAGGGGTTGCCGTCCAAATGTAATCGCCCGCGGCTACAACGTTGACGACGCCCTCGTGCTCTTGCAGAGCCGCCACGCACGTGCCCTGCTCAATGTCCGGAGAATTCCGGGTGTCTGTTTTGGCGACGAGACCGGACCGGTCGCTGGAATAGAACACCGACAGTTGCGGGTGGTTGGAATACAGCGACCAGACGCTGTCATTATGCATGGTCAAGGTATGCATGCATCTTCCCGCGGTAAGAGACCAGATCTTGATGGTCTGGTCGGACGAGGCGGTCATGATGGTGTCACCATCGCGATTGATCAAGATATCGCGGATGTTATCTGTATGACCGACAAACTTGGTGATAAGCTTTCCGGATTTCGGATCCCACACGCGAACCACGTTTTCCGGACCGCCGCTCGCCAGGACGGAGGAGACCGCGCCCAAAGCATAAACGGAGCCCTTGGCCGTGCGATCATCCCCGGACGCATCGATCCCCAGCACCTCGCCGCCACCGTTCAGATCCCACAGGTAGAGCTTATGGTCCAGGCCGCCCGACGCGACCCACGACGAGTGGTTTCCGGGGGTGGCCAGGGCCTTGACATAGTCTGCGTGTTTGCCGATGGGAGCCGGCACCTCGGTGGATTCGGAGTGAGGGCGCCAGAGTCGGACGGTGGTGTCGGACGAGGCCGAGACTAGCGCGGAGTTATCCTTGGTCAGCACGATGTCGTTGATCCAATGGCTGTGCGCCTGGACCTGGTTGCGAAAGGTGGTTTTGCCGGGGTTGGAGGAGTCGGTGAGCGAGAAGTTGAGATCCCACGAGCAGACGACGCCGTCGCGACCTGCGGAGTAACTGGTGCGACCGGTGGTATTAGTGTTGTGGCGGGGACAAGGGGTTGCGCCGGGCGCATGCGGTACTAGGCAACCGAGCGATCCGAGAGACGCAGGTAGTGGTGCTTACAGGATGGATTGGTCGGGGTCGACTGCCAGGCCATTGACACCTAGGCGATGGCCACCGGGTGCGTCAGGCAGAGGAAGCACTATAGAGCGGGGATGGTGGTTAGTTGGGATCTGCATTCCCCAGCATGCCAGGAGTGTCGGATAAGCGGGGGATTCAGATGATCAGAATCGATGGTGACATGGGGAAGGCAGCGGTCATTGAGGAACAAATCAATAAGAGGAGACATACCATACGTGACCCTCTGGTGGCTGAGTTTCCTCGCCATGCAGCAGGGTGGAGGCGGAGAAGAGCAGGATAACGAGGAAATGCGGAGGTCGATGCAGGATGCGGAGAGACGATCACTCGAGGGTCAGGGGTGGGGAATTCATCGGGGGGCGACTGTTTCAGACGAGAGATGGTATATGGGTCAGTAGATGACAGGAAGAAGCGCGAATGCTATTGAAGAGAAAGAAAGGTAGGAGGATTGGAGAAGTCGGGGAGATGGAGATGGAGAGAAACGGAGCCGGAGAAGGTGGAATGATGGGATGACGAGACGAAATTCAACCGCCGGCGGGTCGGCAACTGGTGGACTGCCAGCTGCAGCTGCCCCGTGTACGAGTACTATAGAAACTAACCACATGTAGAATGTATAATATATGCAGTTTTTAAGATTAGAAAAAGAATAGCTTAATACTAGTAATCTTTTTATTTCTGATCATATGAGATATTCTAAAAACATATATATATAAGTATATAATATATTAAAAAATATTTTAAAAAAATAGTTTTATTATTATAATCAAGTCTTCGCCTGTACTATAAAAACTTGAAGTAATTAGCTACTTAGAAGATTGAAAAATATTAACAATCTTAAAGCTTATTCAAACAGTTCCCGTGATTTAATACTGATGTTTGCCGTCTACTAATCAGTAACTAGACCTCGACTATTACAGCCTCTCTATCAAGCCAGCGCCCCCTTCTACACAGAGCCTTAAGTCTACCTAGGCGTACAACTAAAATGGCGGGACTCGAACGTAAACGCTCAAAGTTGCAAGGTGAAGGCTGGAGCAGGCTATGATCAGTTAAGTCAAACAATTTCCAAAATCTTCTTCATCCCAACAACTTATGTTTGACATGTTGTCTCTACAGCTTGGGTCACGTATGGAACCTGTCACAAATCGGTCAAGGCTCTCCTATAACAGCCGGGAAGGCCCTCTTTAAGTAGGAATTACCAGACCACGGAGATCATGTATTTGAGCTGATACCATAAATCTCGGACAGTGCATCGAGCAATTCACATGCTTCAAACCTTCTCAGTACCCTATCCGAGTGCGACGGAGCCAAAAGCCCTACTTAAGACCACTGGAAACGAATGACAACCTTGGTTTCCTGGTGCGCATTGAACCGTGCATAGGCCTGTGGTGCGTCCTCGATGCGGACTAGTGAGCTGATAACAAATCTCGGCTTAGCGAGACCACTGCTTATCAGTGGCAACAGTGTGGCAGCGTAGTCTGGAGGGTAGATAGCACCGACTTTGTACTGAAGGCTCTTCGAGAAGAATGTGCCAACAGGGAAGCTGATATCATTCATGACAGAGCTTCCTCGTGGAACCCCTGTGCTGTTATGCACGTCCGCGTAGATGCCGACACCACCTATTCCACCGTTTCTTGCGGTCAAATTGACCATCTGGCGAATGATGATGTCCGATTCCATTTGGAGCGTTTGATTGACTGCTTCGAATCCAACACAGTCCACGCTGCGAATGACGCCGTTCGGTTCTTGAGCAAGAATCTGCTCCACAGGGTCCGATGTCAAAAAGTTCACGGGCACAGCACCTATGGAACGAGCCAGCTCAAGCCGTTCGGGCACGTAATCCACGACGTATACCTTGGATGCCCCACGAAGCACCGCTGAATACGCCGACAGGAGGCCCACAGGGCCAGCCCCGAAGACGGCGACAGTATCACCTGGTTCAAAACCAGAGAAATCAAGGGCACCCCAGCCAGTAGCGAAGATGTCCGACAAAAACAGGTAGTCGATATCACTGTCTGACGGGATGGAAGTGTTCGACGGGATAGGAATCAAGTTCTGCTCGGCAAAAGGGACCCTCACATACTCGCCTGGACGGGGAAAGAACTAGTCAACAGAAGAAATTGAGGTTGTAAAGCAAAGCTTACTCTGACAGCCACCCAGATCCCCCCGGTCAGGCCCCATGCCAAAAGGAAAAGAGGTAGTAGGCTCTGTAACCACCTGCGCGTCGTGAACAGTGTCCGAGATCACTACTCGATCTCCCACCCGGAAATTGCTAACAGCATCCCCAAGGTCAGTGATGAAGCCAAGGGCCTCATGACCCATGGCCCACGGGACTGTTGCACTTCCATAATGGCCACGATAGGTATGCAGATCTGTACCACAAATGCCTGCGACTGAAACCCTTACAATTGCGTCTGTAGCGGACTGAAGAAGTGGAACCGGCAGTTCAACGACACTGACATTGAAAGGCGTTCCTGTCCAGACCACGCCCCGCATGAGGGCAGTAGTTGTCGGAAGGAAATCTGTAAAATTCATAGCTATCAAAGAAGTCATCAACACAAGTTTCAGAGGGAAAGTAGACGGCCGAGGAAAGCATTTCAACCCTTGACCAGAATGACAACAGCCTGTCCAGGACGTAGTTATTTATAGTGGATTGTTATCATCAGACGCAGGCGGGGTAAGACCCCCAATCCAGTCCGACGGTCAATTTGGCCGCCTCGGCATGAAGTCCCAGAGATAGCATGATCCCAGCGGTGATGCTGAGCCCTGCCATGTATGGTTTCGATGTCTCGACAGTACGGAGTACGCAGTACACATCGAGAGGTTCTGCCTGCAGTGTCACTCGGTGCTTACCACTTCCAGCTAGCGCCATAAGCGACCGTAGCTACTAGGGCCGCTATTTAATCATCGATGGCGGCTGATGGCTGAGCACGCTGCCGTAACCTGCCCGGGTTGTCTGACCAGCGAGCTGACACGGATTGAAACTTGTCATCGTCATTGTTCTCCGATTCTTATTGCCGACCCGATCAACGGCTTCCGCCGGCGATCCCCTCATGATGCCTATTTAGGCTAGCGCATCAGCAACCCCATCTCCGAGCAAAGCCCAAGGTAAGTTACCACTAACTTATCTTCCAGGAAATTCAAACTGCAAGGCTTCGATTTCGTCGCGACAACTGAGCCACCGTATAGAAAATGCACTCCAGAATGCTTGCTGATGCATCAGGACAGATCATAAAGCCCCAGTATTCTGCAATTGTATGTGAAGAAGAGACAGTATACTTCTCTAGCGACGGAGAGCATGCGGATACATTAGCCGACCTCTTGAATCGAATCGGTATAATAGATCCAAACTATATCAGGAGCTTACACTCTGAGGTGATGAAGAAACCCCAACCACGGGTGACGGGACCCCTTGGGATTGTATTGTGCGGGTTGCAAGTAAGGTAATAACGTCGAAGAAATTATGCCACCGAAACGTATCCGGGAAACAGTCTATCGTAAAAGGAGACCTCCTTGTACTTGAACGGATGAGACGAGTAATCTTTGAACCGCGGTGATTCATCACTATGAGCAGTATGAACGTGACTGAAAGCTGCGATTTCCACTAAACTGTACTGCTAATCTTATTCCAGAGATACCTGCAGCGGAACTGCAGACATCGCATCATACGTCGTCTCGCGCTAAGTCATAGATGCGATCCAGCTCTTCCCCTTGGGAGGCATCCAAACTCTTGCACACGGCCTCTTCCACGGCCTCCTCAATGTCCTTGGATCCCTTGTTGATATCAAACCATCCATTCGTGTCATTCCTTGATAGAAGGCTGATAGCTGTCAGGGCCACATCGCCCGGAGCAATTTGACCTAATGCTGTGGTGTGTCCCAACGTGATCTTGCCCGTCGGAGGTCTGCTGACGAACCACGTCGGCCTCAGAGAGATACCCTGGAAATGCTGGCCCTTTGCCTGCTTCGCATGTGCCACGGATAGCAAATATTCGTCCGTTTGCACCTTCATTTGGGCGGCGACAGGAAACATACTTTTTTCCTTCCGATGATCCGCCCACTCCTTGTCATTCCACCAAGGTGCCCGCCTCCGACGACTAGCAGGGAATGATATGACCAAGAATTTTCTCACGCTGGTGTGCCCCGCGGACACCTTGATTAGCATCTTGGCAGCGTTGCAGTCGATAGCTTCATAGTTCGCAGAACTGCCTATTTCAGGGTCAATTTGGAAGGACAGCATGAGAATTGGAGAGTTAGAAACACACTTGCGGTGAAAACAACGCAGTCCGGTTTGACTCGCTGGAAGATCTCCCCGGCTATTGTTTCAGAAAGACTCAGAAGGTCACAAACAACCACATCGGGGCTGTTCTCAAGGCCGTCTCCTAGTTGCAAGATTTCGACGCGCTGCCTAGGGTCTCTGACAACACATGTGACATGCCATGAGCGCTCCAGCATATACCTCGTCATTAAACGGCCGATTGTGCCGTTTCCACCAAAAACGATTGCCTTGAGGGTCATTGTCGCTCGTAATACGGACGCCTGACTAAGGAATCTGAGGTTCTTTGGGGATAAAGAGAAATTTGATGAAGGAGTTTTCGGACCTTCAAAATCTGATCGCGGCAATTGGAGTAATTATACTTGAAGAGAAATAGCTACGGCTGCTCCGGCGCGACCTCAAGTCAGCAATAGTAGAATTTGGGCGGGATTAGTGGACTTAGCGGAATTTAGCCTTGTCTGAAGCCCACTGATGATGCCTCTAGACAAAGGTCATGTTTGCCATGGCAGTCCGTCCTTGGTTGAGATTAGACGGGATGAGATGGCAACATCGAAGAAATTCCTCTGCAGGCTCTCATGCGGTAGTTTCAAACAAAGCTGCTACCCCCTGTAGTTGTTTTTTTTTTTTCGCGGTGCCAACCATCCCAGGGCGTTACTGGTCCACGATCGACCATGTTTCCCAGAGAAACAAAAACAGCCGCTCTTTGCGGGATAAGAGAGCAGGTAAAGTGGAGTGCATTCGAGATCTAAGGTCGTGCAGTACAGTTTTAATGCCCCACTCCCTATGTCATTCATGGTTCCCGGTCCGATTCCGGCTAATGCCATAAGCAATCTTTAGTCTCCAATCGCAGCGTGTTTAGGAAGTCAATCTAAGAACTTACATTTTGTTTGGTATCATGGAGACCCCTTTCGAGAAGGATTAAGTATTTTAACAGCGGAAGCAAAAAACAAACAGATTTTTCTAACAGAATTGCAAATAATAGCTTAGATCATATAGATCAATAAATCAGTTACTTCTGCTGTTAATATTTTGACATTCTATAAAAAAAATACTCTAAAACTTATAGAAGAGAATCGCCCGGCAATTATAACTATATATTATTAGCTAAACTATATCATATCCAGTTTGAATATTAGAAAGAATATTAGCTATCAGCATACCAAGTTTCAAGCCAGTGTCCAGCCTACCCTAGACACCCACCCGCAATGAATAACTCTCGGTTTTGTCCTCCAACTTAGGAGTCCAACAATCCATGCCAGGTGACCTCGACAAAACCAATCACAAGCATCACTCACACCAGGAGCCTGCGATATAAAGTGCCCAGTGCACAGTCAACTGTCCCAACAACAACTTAACTCATTGGTCCAAACAACACTAGAGTCGATATACCTACATCACTGCGGCTTTCTCCATACTGAGTGAACAGATCCCTGACCTAGAGATAGTATACCGCACAGAGTACTGTACCTGTCGTATGCCCGCATGTTCACGAATCACACCCAGTCCCCCACAAGCCATGCATCCATCCCGTCTTGCAGCCCCACAACAACCCTGATATCATCCTGATGCCACGTTCTGATCCGCCCCTTACTATAAGCTTAGTATACTAGTACTGTACAAGTATAAGATGACAGTTCCCTAAAACAAAGACAATAAAAATCCAATTTACCCTAAGATCACCACCCTCCACCACTACCATATCTCGAACTACCATACTTCTACCACCATATCTCAAACCACAGAGTATACACACTTCCCCCAACCATGCAAAACACTACCTCGAGAAGAGTACAATGCCCAATGCCCAATCCCAATCCCAATCCCCATCCCCAAACCCAAACCCTCCCCCCCCAAACCCCCCAAAACCCCCTCCCATACCCCCTCCACCCCCACCCCGAAGGCGGCTACTACCACCAAACCGACCGCCACCCCCTCACCCTGCCCACCCCGTGGCCTTCTCCCCAGGGAAGCTCCCGCTCCCTCAGCACAACAATCACCTACCTCCTCACCCCCTCCTCCGCGGTGGGCATCTTCCACCGCAACAAGGGGCGGACGGTGCATTCGCTGCATCGGGGACGGGGACGATACGTTCTGTTGCGGGAGGATGCATCGGTTACTGGGGATGAGGATGAGGTGAATGGGTCAGGGGCAAAGGGAGGGGGAAGGCGAAGCAAAAGCAACGGCCAAGCTGCCGTCGAAACCTTCGTGGTGGGTCAGGATACGCAGCATGGGGAGCGGATGCAGTGGGTGGTTGAGGGGGGGGTGTGGAAGGGGTGTTTTTTGGAGACACGGGACATTGACAGTGACGATGGGGAGGGGTTTGAGGGTATGTTGATTAGTGAGGTTCGTTTTTTCCTTTTCCTTTGGGGGTGTCAGGGTTAGCAGAGGAGTCAAGGTATAAGGGTGAGTCGAGCTGACAACACCCCAGACGGTCGTGCCTGGGTTCGAGATGGAGGACCACGAGTTCCTCTCGCGAAGGAAGATGGAGGAGATGCTCCCGGAGGAGCAGACCCAGGAACTCCAGTGGATGTTGCGGGAGGATCATCCCGAGGTACCGTCTTTCTAGCATACTAGTACTAGTACATGCATCCTGTATTCCAGGAAATAAAATATACATCTAACCCGTCTAAAACCCATCCATCCATCTATAAGATAATTCCACTCACTCAACCCACCCAACCAAACACCCACCAAAAAACCCTACAAAGCATCCCCCTCCCTCAGTACCCGCTGCTTCCTGCCCCCCTCCAACCCATTCCACGCCCACTGATAACTCCCCAAGAACACCGCCCCGCCGATCCCAATCCACGCGACGCGGGGCCCAATGCCCCTCCAGAACGCCGCGCCGCCGCCCTCCCGCGCAATCTCCTGCACCACCTCCCTCACCCGCACCTTGCCCTCCCCGGACGACCGTCTCGCCAGCATGACCCGCGTCTTGACCACATCCAACGGCGTCGTCAACCCCGCCGCAATCGCGCCCGCCACGCTGCCGAACATGGCGCTCGTGCTCGCGGGGACCATCTCCAGCCCCTTCCGCTTAGCGTACCCGTCCTTCATGCTCTCCCACATCGTGAACTGCAGCACCGTGAACGGGATCTCGCGCGCGATCGTGATCCCCGCGCCCCGGTAGAGTTCCCGCACCACTGACCCGTAGCCCGCGCCCGGCGCGTGCCGCAGCGCCAGGATGTCCTTGAGCGCCGCGGCGCTGGAGCCCCCGAAGAGACCTGCCTGCGCGCGCTGCTTGATCACCTCCGTTGGGACGCGGACGGCGCACGCGGCGATCTCGCCCATCGAGGAGGCGAGGGAGTGCGTGAGGAGGATGTGCGTGCGGGACGGGGAGGGGGCGGCGGCGGAGGAGTTAGTCGTAGCGGTAGGCGGCTCGAGGAGCAGGCGTTTCACCCCGTCGTACACGATAAAGAACGAGGCGGCCGAGGGGGCGGACCCGAAGAGCACCGAGGGGAGACCGGCGTAGATCCCGCGGATGGTTTGGCGGAGGGAGACCGCCGGGGCGGCGGCGGCGGCGGTACTGGCCGGCGTCGCGGTGCGCGCTTTCTGGAGGCGGGTTTTGATCGTGTCAAGGGGGTATAGGGAGCAGTCGACCGTGAGGCCGGCGATGGCTCCGGACTGGAACACAAGACATGGCATTAGTTGAAGAAGCAGTACCCGGGCAGGGAAAGCATACGATCAATGATCTCGTCCACAGCGAGACCAATGGCTCGGGTTCCTGCGCTGTAGCCATGGTGCTGGGGTCTGGGAAGGAAGTCGGCGGTCTGGCCAGAAATTTTAAGCCGATATACCCAGAGTAAATTGTGGCGACCCTGCAAGCGACTATGTTCGTCCCTCCCAATCACAAAGTTGAGAAAGTTGTTGAAAGGTGGTGGTGGTAGTGGTGTGCAAGCTCTGGCCGGGAAGTCGCCCGCCGAGAGAAGTCGGCGGATCGACAACCTCCGATTATCGGGCTAAACTCCGCAATCTCCGCCTTACGTCAAGCCCCAACTCCGCATGGTGATGCTCTCATTGATCCATGATAATATTTACTATGCCTATAACTGTCCTTCAACACAATCGAAACCTTGCAGGATGAAAACAGTCTGAGAAAAAGGCTCTGTCACAGCACAAGGCACAAGGAAGATTTCTAGCAGCTGACCCTCTATAGGGAAGAATGATTGCCTAAAGCAGCTCCGTTCCACGGACAGTGACCGCAACGCCTAGATCGAAAAGAAAACAAGAAACAACAACAAAAGACAACCCCCAGACCCTCTTTCCAACGCGGAGAGAGCCATGAGCACAGAATACCATCGATCACGCAGTTATATCTCACTGCACAGGAGCCCCGCCATGAAGCGCAAAAAAACAATCGACCGGATGGTGCCAGGTCACCGAGACAACCATCCTAGTCGAAGGGAATCAATGTAAAACAGACGAATCGAAGAAGACAGGGAAGAGGTAGTGTAGTCCGGGCGAGGAAGATTATAAGACATGTGGGACGTAAACACCCTTTTGCTCTGACAAAAAGAGAGAGAGGTAAAGGAAATAGGAAAAATAAGAATTATACAGTGGGGAATAGAGATAGATCACTGAAGAAGAGATCATTTAGCCTTGCTGGGAACTGGCACACTGGCCGAAGGGGGTTCCAAGACATGGGTGTGGCCTGGAGCATGGATGACCTCGCCGGTCAACTCCTGCCGACACGCCTTGATGTTGCGCACCCACTCATCAGTCAAGACATCATCCAGTGTAGCGCGCTCCTTCACCGACACCTTGAGCATCCGGCCAACAATGTACCGGCTCTCGCGGGGCAGGAGCCGGAGAAGGCGCCAGGGCCCCTTGATGACTTCCTGCCGCTGAGCCGCCGCCTGGGCGTTCGCCGGAAGTGGAGGGGCCTCTTTGCTCGTGGTACGGGAAGGCTTGTGAGTAGTAGCATTAGCATTCTTGCTATCCGTAGGTGCTTTGGTGACCAGCGGCTTGTCCTGAGGACTCTTCGGCGGCTGGTTTTCTTCGCCGGCAGCAGCAGGCTGTTGAGCTTGCTGCCCGTTCGCTTGGGAAGATTGTCCAGCGACGTCAGTATTGATACTGGGCTGGGCGGGTTTGCCTTCTTGGGCAGCGGTGATAAGATCAGGAGATGACTTGACGGCCCGGTGGCGTTTCGGGTCGACCTCAGGCACTGGAGTTCCAGGAGTGGGCGTGGAAACGAACAGTCGGTACGAGTTATCGCTGACACGGGGTTGTTTCCAAGGGAATCGGCGCAAAGTCATGCAGCAGAAGATGATGGCCAGGGACCAGATATCAGTCGGGCGAGGGTCATATTTCTTCTCGTCGTATACTTCGGGGGCGAGATATGGATCCGAGCCAACGATTCCTAACAAACCCTGTGAGCATGAACCTTCAAAGTACGTCATGACCAAACTTACCAGAAGAGAGGACGATATCATTCTCAAAAGGATATCGGAACACCACAGCGCTTCCGAAATCAATAAGCTTCATGATGCCATGCTCATTGACGACCACATTGTCCAACTTCAGATCACGATGGGCCAGGCCCATTCCGTGCAAGTAGGCGACTCCACTGAGGATCTGCTTGAAGGAGCAAGCAATCTCCTCCTTGACCATCTTTCCTGTCATGACGATGGCAAAAAGATCAAAGGGCGCATATTCCATGACTTCGTACCAATGGTTTCCTTCCTGAATAATGTCCAGCGTCTCGATGATATTGCCATGGTGGAGGGTAGACCCAATGCAAAATTCCGCAGTCACCTTCTTGGAGTATTCTTTCATAGTTTCCCATGAATGACGGTCTCGGAATTGCTTTACCGCAAAAGTCACCCCATCACTATTCCTCTTAAGCAACCGAACCGAGCCTCCGGCTCCCGACCCCAGCACCTTGCCCAACTTTCCATACTTCGAGTTAAGACCATGATCGTCTGCGAAGGGGACACTGTCGGCTGCCGCGTGGAATGGGCCGCCCTTGCCCGAGGTTCGACTCGATTTCTTGAATGGGATCGACGACGGTGAGTCACCTCGCTTGTGTTTGTTGTGGGTCCGCTTGAAGAAGCGCTTCAACTCTGACATATGGCCATGGGTCTTCCCCTCGGCATCCGGCTGTCGTGGTTCTCGCTTGGAATTGAAGAAGCCACTGCGCTTTTCACTGGACCGGAGATCCGTGGCACTGGAAGAACGAGGGCTCAATGGGCGCGAGAAGGCCGATGTCGTGGTGCGACGCTTGGAGTCCCGGCTGCCGAAGATGAAGCGCTGGTCAAGTTGGGCAAGGTTCTTCGGTTGCGGAGGACGCTTGCTACGAGCATACGGGTCATTCGGCTCACCCACCGGCGTGATCGCACCCGGAGGGGTATAGCTCTCGGGATCACCGCGAGGGGTGGCTGGTGGGCTTTCTTCCTGGGATCCATCAGTGGGGCCGATAAAGAACTGCGCCCGATGCCGCGCGCCGTGGTTCGGATGAGAAGAGGTCTGTGCCACTTGGTTCTGCTTCGACAGTTGATCGGTCGAGGATGGACGGGAGGAGGGGGCGCTTTGAGGAGCCTTATGTTGTGCGGCAGCGCTGGCTGGAGGGGAGGTTGCGGGAGTCATATGGGTGGACTGGGCGGCATTACCGGCCCGATCGGTGGTGTTGGATGTGGAAGAAGTATCAATCGACTTGGATTCCCGTGAATGTGTGGCTGCGGGCGTCAGCGGGGGTGATTGCATGGCGGACACTGGTGGGGAACCTCGGGGCGAGGGGAAGCCCGATCCATTTACTTCGCGTGCACTGCGGTCGCTCGATTCCCGGGAGGCAACCTGTAAGGAAGGATGCCTGTCAGCTTCTGGCCAGGTCTGGAATGGCTATGCAGGCTCGATGCGAGGAGAAAGCGATCCATGGAAATGGAATGTTCTTTGCTGTATGCTGCATGACCCCAGGCACCTATCACCGCTCAGGGATCGAGAATACATACTCTAGATGACGGCAACGAGATGGGATCGTAAGAGAACTGCCGCAATCGATTCTCCTGCAATTGGGACCGCTGCAAGCTGGCAGCTAGCGACCGCAGTTCCTCCTCATGCTGCGTATCCTTGATCGACTCTGCTCCAGGAGACTTGACGGAAGACGACGGATCGGTAGGCTCGATTTCCTCCGTTACCGTAGAGAACCGGACCTGCCCGGATTGAGGATTGAGGCTGGGGTTGACATCTCCCGAAGCCATGTTTGGACCAGGGGCCATCGGGCTGGAAGATTGGGGAGAGCGAGGTGCTAAAGATGAGAGCGAAATGGCATTAGAAGGGTGGTTGGAAGGCGGGGGAGGTTGCTTGGCCGCGAGTGGGAGAGTAGCTTACCAGGGTCGCTGGGATTGCTCGCTTGGGCAAAATCGGTCGCTTCAGACGTCATACTCGGCTCAAGACCACGCTGTGGGACGCATGCCCCTCCACGGTTGATGCCTGTGGAATCCCTTGACCACCGCGATTGGTAACCACCCCAGAACTAATTAAATAAATCGGAAATTCAGAAATGAAACACTCTTGCGACCAGCGGGCTGCTGTGAAAGGCGGGCGAGTAGGACAGAACGGGGGAGTTGCACGGAGGATTTCCCATGCACGACAACGGAGCAAATCTTTTGTCCAGAAACGGTCACCACTTTCACCCGGAGAACTTTGGACGCTGGACAGGAGATAGAAAGGATGAGGGAGATTTATCCCACTCGACAACCACAGGAATTATGATCCGAGAGTGGCCCTGTGACAAATTGAGAGGAAGTAGAAAAATGAGGAGAAGTTTAGAGAGGAGTGAGTTTGGGGGAGAAAGAGGAGGAAAAAGAGGAGGAGGGGAAGGTGGGAAGTGGAGAGAGGGTCTGGAAGTAGGTAGGAAACGGAGAGGGGAGGAGGGTTGGTTGGAAGAGGGAAGAAGGGGAAAGGCAGCAACAGGAATAAGACGGGGGGAGGAGGTTCCACCGGGCTAGAAGATGGAGAGAGTGGAAGAGGGAGAGCGAGAGAGAGAGAGAGAGAGAGAGAGAGAGAGAGAGAGAGAAGGAGAGAAGACAGAGCGAGACAAGAAACAGAGACCAGACTAGAGAGCCTAAAGAGAGAAGAGGAAGAGAAAGTCAGAAAGTCAGAAAGAGAAGCAGCCGTTCGGCGAAGGCAATCCAGCCGGGCGGCGGCAATAGCGGCGGCGGCACGGACTGAGTCTGCTTTCAACTCTACTACTTCATGTACAGTACTGTACCTGGTTCGTCGATAGTTCCTCACTTGAAGAAGACTAGATTCTACATATCTAGGGTGACTCAATATCGTCAAGCTAACTTAACGACCGATGATATTCCTCAGAATGGATGGAGTTGGAAAAGCTATTCTGGCTGCAATGGGAAAGTTGCCCGGGAATGGATTTCTTCCTCTCCAGCCGGTTCCGGTTCTAGAATCCTGGGGTTCCCAAAGGGGGAATCTATTATTATCGGGAGAGTAGAAGAGGGGGGGGGGAATGAATTGCGCCTGCATGCACGGTTCACCAACTTCTCTAAGTATTCAAGTACTTAATTCTCTCTATCTCCATCATCCTCATCGCAACTTGGAACACGATCAGCGACCCCGTGCGGAGAAGATTGGCCATGGAGAGACCGACCAGACCAGACCAGACCAGACCAAGACCAAGACCAAGACCGGCTCTGGGTTCGGGATTCTGCGGAGAGAACCATAAAATCGATCGATTCTTGGGGGTCACCCGATGAACTCTGGGATGTCGACATCATCTTGTTATCAGAGAGGAAGGGCAAGGAAAGTGTCATCTGGCCGGAGTTGGCAGTCAGCTGCTAATGGTTCCAATCATCATTGTTATCATGATTGTTAATAATGATGACTGGTGCCGAGTTGCCGGTTGATGGTACGTAGGTACCTAGTAGTCTACGGAGTACTAGGTAATCTGCGTACGTACCCCGCTAGATTCTTCTGGATCTTGACTGGCGTGGACTTAAAACCAGCCCCTTCCCTGCCATGCACATTATTATTTGACCGGTCCACCCCGCCGGAATGAACCATATTAGCCCGTCCCCACTGCTCCGTATCCATCGTACTATGTATCTAACTACTAACTATCTATGAGTCCATAAAAGATCCCATGTCAGAGCTTCAACTGGCAGCCCTAGCTGGGATCATGGGTCACCCCGGAAATAGGCATATTGTATGTGTAGACGATTCATGCTTGGTACTGATATTCATCGCGATTCCTCGCTATTTGATTGAGAAAGATTAATGTGTGAACATTTCTGGGTTGACATCTTTGTAACAATGATGACAGCACAAAACGCCAGTAAAAAAGGAAGATGGAAATTCGATGAATTCAGAGCGGGGATGCTGCTGCTGCTCAACGGCAGCCTTGGAGGCAAGGCCGGCATTGATTTGTTCGCATCGACAGGGAGAATCACCAGCAAACCCTGTCGTTGCGGATCCTTTTAGGCTATAATATCCCCATCTATCCTCCAGTCGATGACCAGGGTGCATCAACCACCAAAACTTTGGCAGAATGCGATAAGGCTGACCGATGTGGATTTCTGCCATTGCGCTGTAAGCCCTCTCATTACTCTTAATCAAATATCAACAAGACTGATTCGAGTTGCTGCAACACCAGCATACTCTGGATAGACCTCAGAACATTAACATGTCACTCTCCGACCATCTTTGGCCTTTCCGAATCGAGGCACTATCATAAAAAGGTAGGTTCGCTTCCTTGATCCCAATCAGCAGTCCAACCCTATCAAGCGGTAACTTAACAAGACCACTCTACTACTCAGCGACGATTCGAGTGCGATCGCCGCCCAGATTATGTCAAACCAGAAAATGCGGAGAACAAAGGAGCTGCAACGCCGCCGGAAATAGAGGCAGGAATGTGATCGACTCACTCTGACGCATCTCCGCAATCCCCCCTTGTAGAATGCCAAGCATCGCATCATCACCAAACTTGCATGCAAAGCAACATACAAGGGCTATTCCCGCCCTTGCCAAGCCCAAGTGGTTTAGCCCAGCCTGGAACGACTTGCACTGCCTCATTCTGCGACCCTCAAAATGACCAAGTCCGCTCGCTGTATCCTAGGTGATCGCGATTGATCGTCGACGGGATTGCTACACTTTGCGTACCCTCCTTGTCTTGGCCTGGCTCGGCAGAAATGGGGGATGACCGTTTCATGCCTCATCACCCCCGGTGCAGTCATTGTCCGCCTCTTGGCTCCTTGCGACTCGCACTTTCGCCTCCTGCTGTCTCCTCTTCCGCCCTCAGGTCGCACGATGGACGGCGGAAGGAGCTTGGCATAGTGACAGTAGCAGCCGTGCGGGTGACACGGAGGAGTCGCTTTGCTTGAGCCAAGACCGATGCCCTACTAGACCTACAACATCGGCGAGCATAGACGGTCTCTTAACAGTCCAGAGTAGCCAACTCGCTGACCCTGCCACCCACTCAATGGACTCTTACGGTTTGTGAAGCAGGATCGAGGTTGTTTGTGTAGAACGCTTCAGGCACCAGCCAACGCTTTCTATATCACATGCAATGCCTATTAATACAAATGACAACAGACCCAGTCTCCCAAGAACGCCATGATCATCAGTCCCAGACAGCTAGCAGCAGTAATCGCCCGGTAGCAAGGATCCCATATACAATACAGTCGACTTCCCCCTCGTCCGCCGTTCACGGCACCACCTCCACTCCAATCGACTTCGCCTGGGCGATGACACTCTTGCACATGCCCTGCAGACTCAGACCGGACAGTCGCGTCTCGGTGTGCTTGATCTTGGCGATTTCGTAGATGTGCTTGAGAGAGACCTTGCCCACAATCTCGTGGCCGGGGTTCTGGGCCCCGCGGATGCGGTTCTTGCGCGGCTCGACGTTGGCGGCTTGCAGGAGCAGATAGGTCGTAGTCGGGGTCCGGAGGTCAAACAGGAACGAACGGTCGGGACGGACGGTGACGAGGGCCGGGATAGGGACACCGGTGTTGATGTGCGCAGTGCGGGCGTTGAACTCCTGTATAGTGGTTGCCGTGAGCCATGTGTTCTCTTTCTTTCGGGCACCGGTATTTCGCTTCCCCAGGATACAGCCGGAATACCAATGAAAAAAAAAAAAAAGAAAAGCTTATTGTAATCGATCCAATATGGACATTCAACTCACCTTACAGAAATCCATACTCTTCACACCCTTACTACCCAGGGCCGGACCGACGGGGGGACTGGGGCTGGCCTGGCCAGCTCCCACGATCAGCTTCACGATCTGATCCTTGGGCAATGCCTTCTTCGCCATGATGAGTGATTATCGGAGGTGGATGACAGATATTCGAGATCAAGAAGAGGGGGCAATTGACAGGCTGCTCAGGTAGTCAACAATCTAATACTTTCGCGGCGGACCCGATGAATGCGGCATTGAGAACTGCAACTTTTCTTGGGGTTCCCAAAGGGGAAAGGGCGCGGCGGAGGCCGGAGTTTCTTGCCGTTTGGGCGACAAGCGAAACCATCCCGACTTTCAATGCGGACGTCATTCTTCGTCCCTTCGACGATCTATGAACCGCTTGATCCTCATTTCTGGTTCTTCGCCTGGTTCGCAGTGTTGGCATACCTCATAGTAGCTGGCACCAGCTAATTATCACTTGTACGAGAGATATCAGACAATCCTGACCACTGCGTCCTTCACCCAACTCTCGAAAGTACCTCTCGGGACCCAGACGGTGATCGACCCTTTTGGGCCCCGCCCGCTATCGATTTCCAGTTCCCGCCCACCTTCCAATCCTCCTGCTACTTTTCTCCCCCCCCACCGCTTGTGCTGCTTCATCCTCTCTTACCCATATTCCTCCCCCCTTTCACTCATACAAACACAGCCCACCATGAACTGGCTTAAGTCTACGTAAGTTGGTGGCTGGTGACTCTAGCGGCTGATAGCCATAGCATCGCCACATTTACTAACCACTTGCACTTTCTAGTCTCGCGAGCGTTGCTGGCACTCAGGAACCGATCTATGGCCCGGAGGCTATCAGATCGGTTGCCCAGCAGGCGCAAGAAACCCCTTACACCGAACTCACCAAGGATGATCTCCGTTGGCGTGCTCACCAATATACCAACGTCGAGACTCATGTCTTCTATGTCATGGGCGACAATGGTACCCTAGCACTGTGCCAGGTCATCTACAGCAACATTGTGTGAGTTTGGACGGATCTCTTTCGGTAGCTGCATCACTGACCTTGGGATGTGCTCGGACCAGTGGAATTCATACTACCGCCCAGTTCACTTCCAAGATCTTCAACCTCAAGGGTGACGCTCCCCACAACTGGCACTCCGACCCTCTCTCCAACTTCATGTTCGACGAGAGCATGCTTTCCTTTGGCGCCGACAACCTCGCCGTGACGCTGAATGAGGAAGGAGATACCTACACTATCAAGTCGGCGGTGAATGAGGACAGTCTGGTGAACTTGACCTTCAAGCGCACCGCTCCGGGCTTCGTTGTCGGCAAAGACGGTACTTCATACTTCGGCACGGATCCGCAGAACCCCTGGGGCTCTATGAGCCATGCCTTCTGGCCTCGTTGCGCCGTGGAAGGAACCATCACCACCAAGGAACAGAACTTCGACCTCAAGGGTCGCGGCCTGTTCATCCACGCGCTCCAGGGCATGAAGCCCCACCACGCGGGTAAGTCGGATCTGGGGTTGTCCATGGACCCTGCTGACAGGAAACAGCTGCGAGATGGAACTTCCTCAACTTCCAGACCCCTACTTACTCGGCCATCATGATGGAATACACTACCCCTCCCTCGTACGGATCCACCGTGGTCAACGTCGGTGGTATTGTCAAGGACGGCGAGATCGTCTATGCTGGTAGCACCAACACTGCCACCCACACGGAATCGAACCAGGATGCCGAGAGTGACTGGCCCGAGCCGAAGTCCATCAAGTGGGTCTGGGAGGGCAAGTCCAAGGATGGCAAGGAGGTTCACGCCGAGGTCGATGGAGCTCTGGGCAGCCGCCTGGACCGGATTGACGTGATGGCCGAGGTCCCGGGCTTCATCAAGACCATTGCTGGCAGTGTTGCCGGTACCCGGCCGTACATCTTCCAGGTATGTATCCTCCGAACTATGTGGAGTCAACATCAAACTAATCTTCGGACAGTACTCTCCCCAGGAGAAGCTATCTTTGAAGCTTAAGATCGGCGATGAAGAAATCACCGAAGAGGGTACTTTGTTCTCTGAGGCGACTTTTATCTCATAGAGGGAGGACATGATGCGGACATTGTCCCGGCGTTTTGAGTGGTGTTGAATTTTCACGCTCCCCTTTCATGCATCCATACGCACCGCAACGTGATATTGATTCTAATAGCCTATAAACTTACCACGATATCTAATGTTATGTCATGTGTTACCGTTTTCCAGCGTGTTCCCTTGCGTTTCAGTATGGGGTTTTGGGGGGGGGGCAACGCCGAGACTTCCCCTCGCCGACATAATCACCGCAGCACAACACATCACCAGATTCCCCTTTGGCTGTAGACCTCCAAGCTTCAACTCATGCCGACAATCACATCCCCTCACCCAAGACCGACGAAAGCATTACCCTCGCATTACCCCCAGCTAGTCATCATCCCGTCGCCCAGCCTATTCAAGATGGACCTCAATCTCCTCAAGGAGAGTGGCAAGCATCGGGCCTTCATGCCCAGACGCCGATTCCGGTACGCTTTATGCCTTCGCCTTGCTTGCTTTTGCCTTAGCTCTAGCTGCTGTTTTTGCCTACAGTACAGCCAGTGTCAATCTCCCAGCTACACTGCCACTAACCTCACTCTGAACCTCCCAGCAAATTGGCTCGAGACAACATCCAGGGTGTCAGTAAGTTGCAACTTTTGCTGCAAGCTATATGATGATACCTCCAGACTGACAGGAATCAGCTCGCCCCGCGATCCGGTATTCATCCCCCCATTTCCTTACCTCGCCACCGCAAAGCGAGTATCATATTGCTCAGCAGCATTGCAAACAACCAGCCCTGAAGCAGTCACTCATCTTGAAGCAAACCGCAAACTAACCCACTCCCATCCTAGCCGTCTCGCCCGCCGCGGTGGCGTCTATCGCATCGGCAACGAGATTTATGAGGAAGCGCGCAGGGCCCTCAAAGATCGTCTTACTGAAGTAAGCCCAGCCCAGCCCACAACACACTGGCAAACTCCAAACTCCAAACTCCAAACCCAGCCCTCAAACATATGATCCGAATCACGGGTTCCACAAACCCGTACCTCTCATCTCTTTCATCTAACTGTTCACTACAAGATCATCCGCCGCATTGTGCACGTTATGGACAGCGGAACCACTCCAGGCCATGAGCGTAAGGTAAGCTTTCCTCTTTTCATGTCATCTCATTTATAATTTCACTTTACCCCAGGAAGGAGAGAGAAGAGGAGAGGATCCTGACCTCACTCACTCACTTACGCACTCACTTGTACTGTACTGCACTGCACTGTCTTCTTAGCATCCATGCCCACCCCCCGGTCTTAGTTTCTTTTCATTTGTCTTTCCCTTGTATCAGAAGATATGATCAAAGCATGCCTTGCTCTACAGGGTAGTACACATCCACTAACCAAAACACTGGATAATTATAGGTGGTGACGACCAGAGATGTACGTCACTTTCCACTCTTCCCCCGATTCTCCCCTTCTACGCAATAATGCAGCATCCAGCAGCACAACCGGCAATCCCAACCCATAGAAGTGAAACGAGCTATGAGTTAACCCACACTGCTAATTCCTAACTGAAATACAGGTGACGTTTGTTTTGAACCAGGTAAGCAAGCACAAGCACAAGCACAAGCAAACCCTCCCAATCCCATACCTCCCCCATGCCCATGTCCATCCATCCCAGTCCCAGAGATACCACCAGAAACCAAACTAACCCCACGAAACCAAAAGATGGGTAATCCCATCTACGGCTTCCAGTAGCACCTCCAAAACCCCACCCGTCCAAACCCGAAACAAATCCACATCTCTCGCCCACTTTTTTCGTCACGACCTCTTTCTTTTTTCCATGGCTCCTACAGACAGTACATGTACATGTACCTCAACGACCAAACCAACAACCAGATCAACCCGACTTACGACTTACGATTTACAACTTACCCTTTCTCTGTCCCGTCCCGGTCCGTGGACCCATACATACCCATACCCATACCCATACCCATACCCATACCCATACCTATACCCTCAGAAGCTATCCGACCCCCCCTTTCGAAAAGCCAGAAGTCAGGAACACGTAACACAAGCCTCACGTACCTTGACCTGACCTGACTTGACTTGCCTGACGTGACCTTTCTCGCTGGGATATCGATGTTTTGGATCTAGCCTAAGGTTGGGTTCGTGAAAATGGCTTGGTCAGCGGTTTTGTGGACTACACTGGTCTGGGGTTCATCCTGTCTTGACAACTCAGCAGAGCGTAGCGGGGGTGGAGGGTTTAGTTGATGTTTGTGGTAAAGGGGCAGGCAGGTGGGGTTGGTTTGATTTGTCTTGTCTGGTGTGGTGGCGGTGCGGTGCTTGGTTGGTGTGGTGTGGTGTGGTGTGTTGGACTTTCAGCCTTCTGGTGGGAGTGAACTTTGTTTGGTCTGACTTTGTCTGGTCGTGGAAGAAGTTGACGATGACGGTGATGATGTTGGCTTGTATCTGGTTACTTTGAATGGGTTGGGAGCTTAGGAGCTGATGGAGGGATTAGGTTCTGGCCTGGGGACTAAGTGGGTTGGGTTGATCTGATGGCTGTTGCTCTGGGAATGATCATGTGTTGTTATTTGTCGATGCAGTGTCTTGCAATTCAGTGGTGATACTGACTCCCATAGTACTAAGTTTCGTTTTCCTCCGTGGTAAACATTGATGGCTTGTTCCTGGGTGGAGCTGCAACCTACGCAACGAGTCATAGTCTTGACCTCATATTCTCTGAACGGTACAAAGTAGTATTCCGTTCACGTTCATCTAGACCGCCCATTTCCTAAACATACAATATAATATTCCGTACACGTCTAAAATACAATCAACCACCTCGATATCGATCTATTTACCCCCCTCCTCTAAAGTACCCAGTCCACGAAACAAGTAAAATAAGAAGACAAGAAAAGAAGAGACCAGACTACTCCCTCACAGAGCAGAGCAAGTCAAACATACACAATCGAATCTTCCGCTCCCCATTCGTCACAAATTCTAGGATGAGTCCCACCAAACACAGACCAATTAGGCAGACTCAATCATCAACTGCTCCCCCTCATCCAACAAAGTCGTCACCTTAGCCAGATCGGAGATCATCTTGCGGCCGTGGCCCACCAGCAGCAGCTTCTCCGCGTTCGCCGGCAGACCCAGGTAGGTCGGCGGCTCGCGCTCGGGGAGCTTGTTGACCCAGTCGACGAAGTCGCGGATGCTGGTGCCGCCGGGCAACGTCAAACTGTCGCTGGGGCTGTCGCCGACTTCCGAAACGATCTTGTGCTCGTCCTCGAAGGCGGCCGGCGTGAGGAGATTGGTCACCAGCGACTCCAGCTGCGCGAAGTCCCCTTGGTCGTCGACCTTGCCGCCGTACGTCTCCGTCACCAGGGTGCGGATCATCTCCCAGGGGAGCTTCTGCGGGGCGACGTTAGAGCGGCCCTGGGCCACGGTGTCGACCCAGTAGTCGATAATGTGCGCGGAGCATTCGTACTGTACGGGGTTAGTGTGTGAACGAGAAAGAATACACAGCAACAAAACTTACATCGCTGTCGTTAAACTCCCAGAATCCCTTCCATCCCAAGTTTGGCGCATAGCGGAGCCGTTCTTGCACAACGGCATGCAAGAAGCACAGGAGCAGGTAGACACGGGCCTTCTCGACCGGCGCCTTGGAGGCTCGGGTAGACAACGAGGACAGAGAATCCTTCATGTTGGCCCGGACACCGGCGGGCTGCTCGTACATGAGAACGCGCGAGGCACGCAGAAGATTGACCGGGATCTTGGGACTGGATTCCATCGACAGGAAGAGTCGGAAATCCCTGTGCGGCTTGAGCGACTCCAGGCGTTTCTCCAGGCTCTGCAGCCAGGACGGCGCCAGGTGGACGTTCTTGACTTGGACCCAGGTGCCGGCCGCCGCGGCGTTGCTGATCGCTTTGTCGGCGCTCTGCAGACCTTCGTTCGATCCCATGGCAATGTTCGCGCAGGTAGCGTCCATCCGCTCGACAAGGGCGTCGACCTTGTAGCTCGCGTCGAAGCCAGGGCTCGAGCTCAGGGAAATTGGCGTGGTGGCGTTGACCTGCTCGACAATGTCCTTCAGATCCGTGCTTCCCTCGAATAGTTCCCGACCAAAGACTGCCTCAATGAAGCGCTCCGCAGTGGGAACAAATCTGTCCATGCGGCATAGCTTCACCAGCAACAGTGACCGAAGCAGCTTGTCGAGGTTCTCCATGTTGTCATCCCACACAGCAGGGATGAAGTTCTCCGCTAGCTCCTCGCCGAGGAACTGGTCCCACTGCTCAGGAGAAATGCCGGGGAAGGTTGACTTGAAGATTGACATGTTGGAGATCTTGTTGAGCACTTCATCCTTGCGCTCAGTCGCTGTAGACAGATCCACGCCCTCCATTGACTCATCAAGGATCATATCGATCAGACTCTTGTCCATCGGGTAGGGCGCAGCCTGAGCAAGGAGCATAGCGAGTGTGATCCGGTCTTTCTGGATCAACCCAAGCGAGGTACGCTGATAGGTCGTAACGAACAGGTCCCGAAGGATGATCTGGACTCGCGCAGCATGGTCCTTCTCCTGAGCAAGACGCTTGTTCTGGTACAAGACGGAGTTGAAAATATCAACAAAGAACTGCAAAGAAAACTGGTAGAAATGGTTGATATGGTGAAGCTGCTCCAAGACGGCAAAAACAGCACTGCAAGAGCGAGCAATGATGCTGTAGTTGAGGGTGATATTCTCGACCTCCGTCATGACGCCTTCGGTCTCCAGCATCTTCTTCGAAATCTCAGCCGCCTCCTTCTTCAATGTCTCGAGCGTTTCGATGACATTGTCATCGTCCAAGATATTGCCGCGAGACTCGTTCAGCGCTTGAAGAAGTCGCTTTTCGAGTTGACGAAGATGAATCTTGAACTCTCCCTGCAATTTGACCAGATCGGTACGCCGGGCATCGACGTCGGGGCGCTCAAACTTCAGGACCTCGTTCAGAGACTGCGTCTGCAAGCTGCTCTGCGTGACAGTGAAATTGACAAAGGTTGTTCGGCTGCAAACATCCGGAGGGAACGAGGCAGACGGATCTCGTGTGGAGAGGAATAGTTTGAACGAGGGCGAGAAATCAATCTCTTGCTTGCCAAGTTGGATAAGCACACGACCGCCAGTCTTCTGGTACTCCTTGTTGAGGACATGGTTCAGAATGGGGTCCAGATGTTCAGCGTCCTGAATGAGAATGGGATTGCCGAAACGCAGAGCACTTTCCAATTGCTTGACAAAGGAGTCGTCCAAGAAGCTCGTAACGGTGAGTTTTCGATCCGTGCTTTCCTTCTCCAGGAACTCCGTAACACGACCAGACGGGTCAATGATGAGGGGATATCTGTTGTAGCGCTTGAGGATGATGGCGTTTTCCGTGCAAAGGTCATCAACGGGCAACGAGTGATCCTGCCAAGTCAGGCGCTCGTCGGCGTTCGACAGGTACTCAGTGATGGGGTTGTGTGGCTTGAAGCCGATGCCCGACTGCTGCAGCTGATTGACCCACTCGTCGATCATGGCTTTGCGGAACTGTTGATCGTAGAAACCAGCATAGGCAAGGAAGGCTGCTGCGATGAGCACATCACCAACGAGCGTGCTAATCTGCGTCTCGAACGATTTGCTTCCCTCCTCCCATCTAATGCGTTCCGACGAGAGACTATCCAACAAACGGACACTGCGGTCGACCTTGAATTGCACTCTTTCCATTTCCGCCTTGATAGCCTGAGTCTCGGAGATGAGTGCCGCGTATTCCTCCTTGTAGGTGGCGATACTGCTCTCAAGGTCTCTGATAGTCTTGTCGATAGTCTGGGCCTCAGCTTTGGTCTGAAGAGCTTGTTCCTCCAGCTGGTCGACTTCCTCACGGAGGGGCCCAACACGGTCCAAGATCTCGGAATAATTGACTTGTGCTTCGACCCATTGCACCAAAGGACCACAGGCCTTACTGGCGCGGTTCACTCTCTCGTAGGTGAAGTCATCCTTGGAAAGGAATTCAGCTTGCATCTTCACCCTGAGCTGCTTCGTCATCTGCTTCTCATTGTCGTAGTTCACGATGCTTGCAATAAAATCATCTTTGCGGATGATTCCCTGGATGGTCTTCCAGCTATCGGGCCTATGGCCCAGTAGAGCGCAGACAGCTTCCAGAGCAAGCCGAACACTGGCAGGGGGATTGCCCATGGACCGGACTTCGGTCAAATGCTGACGCTTGATATTGCTGACACTCTTCTGAGCCTCCAAGACGGCCGGCTCGGCTCGAGCAAGGTCGTTCAGAACGACCTCTTTCCGGAGTGCAACCTCCTTCTCCTGCTTCTCCAAGGCTGCTTGTACTTCGAGAGAGACAGTCTTACGCTGCTCGGCCTCTCGTTGATCGGCAACCATACGCTGCAGCTTTTCATTGGCTTCCGTATCTTTCTTCTCTAGCTGCGTCTTCTTCTGCGCAAGACTGGCTCGAAGATCGCGAACCTTGTCGACCGTATCGCGCAACTTCTCAAGACCCACGTTCAAATGTCTTTGCTGCTCCTCGAGGTCCTCTCGCTTCTCATTGAAAAGCTTGACATATTGGGCGACGAAATCGAGGTAGTGGCGAGGAGTCAGGTACGTAGTCCGGTCTTGTTGCTTCTGCAGGCGCTGGTTGAATCTTTGTAGCGAGTAGTGAATGTACACCATAGAGTTGACAACAGCATCCCGATGAGATGCAGGTAGGCTGAGCTCGCGATAAGCAACAGGGATGCTATCAGGGGCAACAAAGTTGGGCTTGTCCAAGTCGACCGACTGCGTGAGCTCAGAACCAACTTGGAAGAGAGCCTGGTCCGACCAGTCGCCCATCCAGTTGAGAACGCATCTGTTGAACAGCGCGGGACTTGTTGCAGCCTTGGATGACAACCCTTCCTCTGGCGGGTTCATGGTAAACACGACGTGAAGGTTCTTGACGATTTGCTGCGTGAACCACTTGTACAATTCTTCCTGGCTGTCGAGCAGAAGACCTTGCCGCTGTGCGCCCTCCTTACAGGCTGTCATCAAGGAGGAGAATTCATCACCTTCAAACAGACCCGGAACCTCGGCATTGGCAAGTAGAGTGTTCATACGTTCAAGGAAACCCGAGTCGAGGACATTTGCTTCGTCCATAATGAAACAGATCTTTTCACCCCTGCATCCTGCGCGGCGAAGAACAGTCCGGAGGTCATCGTCGAAATCTTCAGAAGAGTACTTTCCGTGCACCTTGATTTGGAACACCTTCAAACCATTCATCCAGGCTACAAAACGAGACAGCGTGGTCTTACCACTGCCGCTGACACCGATAAGAATGAGATGGCCCTGAGGCTGACGGAATACGCGGTCAATGCGCAAGGCATGCTCGAGGACATCATTGAACAGGACGAGAGGCACGTCAACTTCTTCCTCACAGAATGTCTTGAGGCGTGCCTTAACAAAGTCACGCAGGCGCTCCTGCTCAACTGGAACATAGTTCTTGGAGAGCCAGTTGGAGAACAAGATCGGGCCCTTCAATGCTTGCTCTTCGTCGATTGTGGGGAAGTTGTCAAGCGCAATACGGCGCACAGCGTCCGCAGTCCAGCTTCGTTCCTCCTCGGTAGTAAGTCGATCCTGGAAGAGACGCAATGCTTCGTGTGCCCAAATCCGAACGAGACCCTCGACAGAAAGTGTTTCAAGCGGTTTAATAGCTTCGTAAACACCACGAACCCATCTGGTAAGTTCACGCGGCGAGTAAACGTAGTGGGGTTGGATTTGAGGCGTGAACCTGGTCTGCGACTCCAGGTAGAATCGAACCATGGCCTTTGTGAGTGATTCGGAGTATCCGCGCAACAAAGGAAGAATCTTGAGGATTGCAGAGTTGAAGGTTCCATAGATCTGCATGAGGGAGATCTCTCCCGGGTAATCGACCATGATAAGAGGAGCGTGACGCAAGAAACGTTCGGCCATGGGGGTACGTCCTGCATCGGTGGGAGGGTTACAAGCGCCGACAAACTGAATGCGATCGAGGGTGACCCATGTTTTGTCTGAGGTCCTCCAGAATCCATTTTGCTCCACAAGCTGGCGAAGGAAGGAAATTGCCCGCTGGGTTCCATATCTGTCGGGAGCAGGCAAGTTGATCTCATCACAGAAGATGACCAGCCAGCGGCCAATCTGGTTTGGAGACATGACAACACCGTTAAGAGTCTTCTTATACTCACAGTACTGCTCAAAGGTCTTGATCAAGAGATCAGGAGTAGTGGCGCTAGAGAAGTTGAGGCCGACAACCTCCATATTCGGCAGCTTTCGAAGGGCAGCGAACAGTGTCATGGTTTTACCGGAACCTGGAGGACCACACAGCAACAAAGGCTTGTGCTCCGCGAGCCAGGAGTACAGAACGTCTTCATGGCGAACAGTATCCACAGTAGGAATGACCACATCAGTTTGAGTGATGGAATGCGTGTTGATCTCCACGGAGGGCACTTGTGATTGCCAGCTTGCCCACTCAGCCTTGGGCAGAGTAATATCAAAGTCGATGATAGACGACGTTCCATCAGGTGGAAGATCAGTTGTCGTCAACGCAGACACAAATTGACCAAAGGCTTTGCGGTCTGCCAGGGGGCAGTCACCTGTGAAAGACCACACAAGCGCAAGGAGAAGCTTCTTCGAAATGTAGGCTTCGATCTGCTCAGAGTCCAAGGGGAAATCAACGTGTTGGATATTGTACTCGAGAATGTTGCGACAGGCCTTGTTGAGAAGACTGAACAGAGTGTTCAGTGCACGGATACTGGTAAACTCCATGATGTGATTGTAGTTCTTAGCTTCGTCGAGAGACTTCAAGACAAGCTCATCAGTCTGCAGCAGATGTTTGAGAATATTAGAAAGCATCTCCTGCGCATCCTGAGTTTTGATGGCAGCTTGGCCCGCGGGAGCACTGTCATCGTCCAGATCCTCGAAGGTTCGGGTCCTGAGCGACTCGACATAGTTCGAGATCATCATGGAAGGAGTAACCGTGTCGTCGTTGAACCAGACCATACCGCAACGACTGACCGTCGCCAGAGTCGCGTACTTCAAGCTTTCGACTTCAAACATGATACGCACGTTGGGTGGCAGGTTGAGACGCTCTCCGTTCGGAAGTGTCAGGAGCTTGTTGTCATCCAAGACACTGTTCAAGTTCTCTACCCATTCCGGATCGACATCACCATCGAAAACAATCCAGTGACGCTTCGCGTCTTCACCTCGAAGGTTGTCCACGATCTTTCTGAGGATACCAGTGAAGAGACCGTCGGTCCATTCTCTAGTCGTCGGATCCAAGCTCCCGTATAGTGCCTCCTTGGACATGACCTTGGAGTCAATAATGTGAGAAACGCTCTCGACATTTTCGATGCGCTGAAGAGCCTGCAGCAGAATCTTCCATGCAGCAGATTTACCAGACCCCGACTTACCCACCATCATCACACCGTGATGAATACTCTGGATCTGGAAGAGCTGCAGGGCCTTTGTAATCCACATCTCGCTGTCGACATAGTGTTGCTCGTTGGCGATTTCACGAGCGGCTGCAGTGAGCTTTTCATAGTTGGCAGGCACGTATTCGACTCCTGCGAAGTCTTGCCTTTGGATATCCAGCATTCTGTCGACATCCTCACGAACCAGCTTCGGGGCAATCGTTTCGCGCAGACTCTGGACAATGATCTGCGGCTCAATGATCTCATCAGGCCCCAGATCACCACCCGAGTTGGCTATTCTGGTACGCTTGAGACCTCCTGAACTGACCAAGACACTCTTGAGGGCACGAAGACCGAAGTCGTAGTGAGCCTGCTTGGACAACTGCGAGGAACAGTGGTCGAAGAAGGGAACGGTCTGTTTCGACAGACGCTTGGCTTGCTTGAAGCCCTGGGAGAAAAGCATCACCTCCGTGATCAATTCCTTGTCTGGCTTGGACATAGCCACGCTCCGGAAGAGTTTCTTCAAGTTGTCTGGGAGGTTGGAACGTCCCGCATATCCAGGGTTCATGGTGATGAAGATACCAGTGTTGGGGTTGACGGAGAGACGTCTACCGACCAGCTCTATCTGGGCCTTTTCGTCATCTTCACCTGTCCGAAGACCGATCTGGATATTCTGAATCTGCTGAGACACGGCCGACAGGATTCTCTCTTCGAGACGGTTGAACTCGTCAAAACAACCCCAGGCACCGACCTGACAGATACCCAGGAAGATGCGACCCATGGCCTGGAAATCGAAAGTGTCGTCACAGCAGAAAACGAGAGTGAATCTTCCGAGCTGGAGACCAAGTGCTTTAACTGACTCAGTCTTTCCGGTACCGGCGGGACCATAAGGAGAACCTCCCAGTCTTTGACACAGAGCCTGGGTGAGGGTGAGGAAACAACGATCGGTAAGAGGAGTGCGGACAAGCCGTTCAGGAACACCCAGATATTCGAAACCATAGTTCAGCTTAGCATTAGCCATGTGAACATACAATCTCTGGAGGAAGTCTCCTTCAGGATGGTAGACGTAGCGCATCTGAAGGAGCCATAAGTAGTGGGTCGGTGTGGAAGCATTCATGGAGATGAGTTTAGAGATGACATCTCGCTGGTGGACGAATTCCGTGATCATGTGCTCACACTTCTTTCTGGTGATTCCATCCAAATCGCCAAGGACCGTGGCGGCCAACAGCTCCAATACTCGGACTTGAGACTCAAACAATGCGGGAAGATTGCTTCCGCCGCCCTCCAAGGATCTCTGAACAGCACTGGTCCACACAACCTGACTGGCAAGAACCACGATTTGTGCGGGATAGTTGGCCAGGAAATCATTAAAGGCAGTGTGATCAACTTCTGGGGCATTGTAGAGCGGTTCAAATTGTTCCACCGCTTCCGCCAGAAGCTCGGCAAGGGTCAGCTTCATGTTGCTCTCAATAGCACTGAGCCAGTCGTTGATCCGAGGCGTCTTGACCAGGTTGATCTCCTTCTTGAGTCGAACCTCCTCACCTTCCTTGGAGGTAAAACCAATGATGTTGTTATCATCGTCCATCAAAACACCCGAGAGACCAGCGAACATCTTCTTGAAGTGTTTCGCGACGCGGAAAATGTCGTTGGAGTTACCAATGATCTCAAGCAGATCCTCATCACCAACGAAGTAGAAACGAGGGAAGGACACACGCTCCCGCTCGAGATACTCTCCCAGAGCCTTTTGGATCTTGTTCAGCAGCTCAGCCAAACGTTCGAGAGACTTCTGTACACCATTGATAGCGAGTACATCCAGCACGAAGGGCGACTTGTAGACCTTCTTCATGACGGCGAAGAATTCAGAATTGATGTTCTGGAAGCGACTAGATTCAAGTGGCAGCAGGTGCTTGATATCTGCATTACCAGTAAAAACCCCTTCAAGGTAAACCCACTGTCTTTGAACATCAATCCAGACGTCAAAAAGAACATGAACTCTGTTAAGCTTGTCCTCCCAAGAGGAAGCTTCCTCCTCGAATTCCTTGTAGTAAGGAGAATGCTTCATTGCCTGGAGAGAGTTCAAATTCTCGCTACATTTGGCAAACAAGTCGTCGAAGCCACGAATGAGACGGCATTTGTTCTGATAGTTGACAAGGTCGAGGGAGTAGTTTTGCCATGTTTCGCGGACCGACTTCAGGAACTCTTCGAGGGCCATCTCACCCTGTGCTTGAGCAATGATATTACGGATGATTGTCTCGCTAACCGCAAGCTGAAGATCCCACACATCTCCGAGAGTCAGAGAAACGAGTGAGAACCTCTTGCCGGGTTTCAATGCCTTGTAGATCTTGTGCCAATGTCTCTCGCGAACGGCCTCAGATTTCATATCCGAGAGCAAGGGGTTCACTTTGAGAAGCTGGCGAAGCACGTTCTGGATGTGTTCGAAGGCTGCGTATTGGCGCATGCGACTAGGCATCTCCTTTGTCATCTTGATCAATCCATCAATGGATTGACGAAGTTTTCTCGGCTGAACACTAGTCCAGAGCATGTCCCTCAGGTCGTTAAGGCTCTTCCAGATGGTCGACAGAGCTGCCCAGACAGACATGAAATCTTGCACCTCTTCCAAAATGGCGGGTAACGCAGACTCTACGCCCGCTGGAAGGTCGAGAGCCTCCTTCGCTTTCGAAACCATCTCATACTCGGACTGCAGAGACTCGAGACGAGACTGGAACGAGCTCAGTGTGCGAGACGCTTCTTCGGGCGGAATTGTACCAGACACGGGCTTCTCTTCGTTCCACTGGCTGATGACTTCCGTGATTTTGTCGCCAATGACCTTATCTTCGGCCGCAATCTTCGCACGCAGTCCTTCGGTTTGGTCCTGGACGATCTTGCTCTTCCGCGCAAGGAGCTCGTTCAAGGCTGCCCATTCGCCATCAACGTTTTCAACGTGAAGCCAATCGCTGGGGAACTGATAGCGCTGACGAGCAAGTGTGGCTTGACCTTGACGGAAAAGATCGACCTCTGGTTCCCAAACCTTGGCTTTGCGCTTGCACTGCTGAACAATTGTAATGAAAGAAACAGCGTGGGCCGTAGAGGCTGCCTCCAAAGTTTGTCCTTCCAGGTCCCTGCGGGCAGCAGCGATCTCAGAATGAATCTCCCTCATTCGGCCTCCAAGCTTAGATCCGAACTTGAGCAGGATCTCATGCTGCCATTGATCATACTTGGAATTCACTCGCGTCTGGACTTGTTCGTAGTCAATCTTAATGTTGCCGAATGACCGGCTCACTTCCGAGGTATCGAAGGTAGCACGGCTCTTTCGAATCTCTTGGAGGAGTTGCAACCATTGAGACAGGTCATCACCAAGAATGTCATAGACTTGTTCTGACTGCAAGTCCCAGAGGGACTGGAATTGCAGCCATTTTTCCACGTACGCCGAAACATCCTTCAGTCTCGACTCAATGGCAATGTAGACCTGGTTTAATTCATTGGTGCAGTGTTGGGGAAGAGTAGCGAAGCATGCCTCAGAGAGCTGAATCTTCTGCACATCGATTGAAATCTGGTATCTAGACGACTTAATCTTCTCAAGATTGCAGATAACACCAAGCCAGTTGTCAAAATGAGCGAACCAGCTGGCACGGGCATACTGCAGAGGTGGATCAAGGTGGAGAACCTGGTTGCGCATGGAGATCTCGTGTACGAGGCCGGGGAACTCGATGCTGTACAAAGAAGCTTCGTTCTCACCGGTCTGTACTCTACTGGAGATTTGCATGGTGTGATGACTGTCCGTTGCGTCCTGGAAAGAGAGAATCCATTCGCGTATGGCGCGATGAAGGCGCTCGCGCAGAATTAATTCAATCTTGTGGTTCAGATTGGCGACCCAGTATCCCAGGTTCACATAGTTCTCTAAGTTCAGCTTGTCGACTGCGACCTGAATAGCATCCAGGCGTTGTCTAAATGCAGTAGCATCATAAGGGCAGGTCTTCAGCTCATGAATTGCCTTCTGGATAATTTCATTGATTGAAGCCAGGACCGCTGTCTTGGACTGAAGTACGGATGCTGACCCAGCGAACTCACGGACGAACTGAACATGCTTGCTTTCTCCCCTAGTTGGAATGGCCGTCTCAATGGCTCCGTTAGCCAACGCAGACTGTTTAACATGGAGCTCATATGAGTGGACAAACGATTCCCATCGTAGGGGAACACCCTTGATGATCATGGTTTGAGCGTCGTTCACGTATCCATTCAACAGGATTGCAACATCGGTCATGGTCATAATCGAGCGATTTGTTTGTAGCAGGGTGCGGACACTCTCCATCAGGCTGATGGCATACGGGTAGACGCGCTTGGCTTCTTTGGAAATGTTGCTGACCGCATGGGGAACTTGGAAATTAAGCCAGATAAGGTTTCTTACTTCCTTAAACAAGGCAATGATCTGAGCATCAAAATTGACAGTAAGTTCCAGCGTGTTTCCAGCAGCACGGTTGCGCACAATGTTGAACAGGCGGCCCGAAATGGTGATGTGCCGCCGTTGTACATCGTGGAGCCAAGACTCAAAGACCGGGCGCGTATCCAGTTTCTTGCGGAACAGATTACTCTCAGCCTGGAGCTTCTGCCCCTCAGAATGAAGGTGCCAATCTTCTCCAAGCACGTTCTCAACTTTGCGCATGTATCCGTCTAATTGACGCTCAATCTGCCGCGCCCAAACAATGGCACCGGCAACAGGGGGCATATCGCGCAATTGCGCCATTGCATGTGCTTCTGAGTGACCATATTGTTGCTTGAAACGCTCATGCAAGGATGAGATATCTTGCTTGACGTTTTCAATGAGTTGAGTCTGGTACTCGCCGATAGCACCCCGGATTTTAGGGCGGACGAGAAGAGCATTAAATTTGGAGAAGACACGGAACATCTCATTGGCGTTCTTTGCAGTTGCCAGACGGTCTCGAAGACGGGCTATGATAGAGTTCTCGACACGGGACGTACGCTCATTGTAAGCGATCTCTTCTTTAATCCACTGCTGGGTGCCAGAAGGAGAGACATCCAACACGTCAACATTCTTCAGGGCTGCGTAAGCTTGAGCGACTTCTTCAACAGCGTCAACGTCGCCAATCTCCTCGACAATGACGGCTCCATCAGAACCAGCTCCGGCAACCGCATCCCCAGCAGAAGTTGTCTTTGGACCGAGGACGTTCACGATTGTGCGTTGAAGCTGCTCATGATTGACTCTGAAGGTATTAATATACTTCAATCGTTCTTGGGTCTTCTCGTGGCGCGCGGCGATCTTGATCGGAATGAACTTCTCATTTCGGCGTCGAGTAGACTCACGAGCGACATTGGTGAACTCTTTCAAATTTTCATCCCAGGTTCGCCAGATGGCGCCGGCCGTCTTCATCAATGATCGGAACTCACGGTAATCGAGATGGAGGATAGTAGGGCCGTGTAGAAGGGAATGGATCACGTTGTCAAGGTCTCCAGAGATAGCTTCCACCAAGGAAAGTGCGCGCTTAATGGGATAGGGGCAGATCTTCAACTTCTTGTTCAGATGGTTGAAGATCAAGTTCAGGGATTCCTGGACTTTCTGCAACGTGGTTGCGGACAGCAACTCATCCAGGGGAAAGTCCCGCATAAGCTGGTTGTATTTCTGAACCAAATCGGTTGCCTCGCGCAAGCCCGTGTCCGCGACGAAACTGAGAGTCGCTTGATAACGTTTCGCATGGCGCAAGATGTCCATCGTCAACTGAACGCCGTCGCCGCGCAGTTGAGCTTCGATACCTTCGAGAGCAGTTTCCATCGACAGCCAGAAGCTGATCTCTTGAGCTGCGGACCCGCTATCGGCATCACGAGACATCTTGGTGATGGTCTGAATCGACCGAATCCAGCCGTTGACGTTGTTCTGGATACTGTTGATGAAAGCGCTGCTCTCCAGTATCGTCGGGCTGATCAGCTCCACCGAAGGCCTGACTCCGCGCTTTTCTGCCTCGAGCAGCGCCCCCTGGACCACCTCATGAAGCGGCAGATGCAAGGCGGGGATCTCGACATTCTGCTGCAAATGCTGAAACGCGAGTTCCAGCTCCGCGAATTTCTTCTTGGTGCCAGGGACCCCGGTCTTCACCTCCGTATCCGTCCGGGGCTTTGCTCCACTAGCGACGTCCTGGGTGCGGCTATGAGCTTCGAAGTAAGGGCTGAGCGCGTGGCGAAGCAGCAGGTGTAGGATCTCGTAGGGTGAAAGGGCGTTGCTCTGCTGAGTCGGATCGGTACTCAAGGAAGCGACACCCGGAAGGTTGAGCACCTGGATCTGCGACGAGATGGGGAGCGAGGGATCGATGGCCGAGGGCCGCTTGATGAAGGCGACGGAGGCGACGGTTGTCGGGGCGGACGAGATTTCGGCGGCGAGGCTGTACACGTACTGGCTTGACGATTCTGCGCAATTTGAAGATAATGGATTAGCTAGAGTTGATCGCAAAAGCAGCATGGTGTCTGTCCCAGGAGGAGTAGGTACCCTCGTCAACGTCGGCCCCGTTGGCCTCTCCAGCGGCCACCAGGTCCTTCTGCACATAGAGAGCGACCTGCGACTCTGAGGCAAACCGGGTGCAGCGCTGCACAGTCTCATTGTACTTGGCCTCGGATAGCAAGCTGCCGGTGCTTTCCAGCTCAGTTCTCAGAGCGCCGAGAGTCACCTCCAACACACCGATCAAATACTGAATGACAGCACTTGGATCCACCAAAGCTGTCGTCTGCGCCGATGGCGGGGCCCCGTTTGAGACCTCCGCACTGGCAACCTCCATATCTGTAACGCCTTATGTACAACGATGCGCGAATGTCATAGAGGTTGTAGGATGGGTTTCGTTCTTGCTGTTAGATTCGGGAGAAAGAGGAGCCGGGGGGGGGGAGCAGCGGGAGAAGATGCGGATTTGTTGACACCAGAAAGTCGCGGTATCGGTTCGGGTGCGCGGGATCAAACCAAGCTCTAGGTATAACTAGTCGGAACTTGGAAGACCACGGCAGAAAAGAGAGCAATCGAATGAATGAAGCGAGCTGAAAGTGAGGAAATGAAATGAGAAGCTGTATGTTCAGGGGTTCATAAAAGGGCTTTGTAGGTAGTATGATAACACCAAAGATCTTCCGATCGGGCTTTCAGTTTAGTTGTGGTTCCAGGCACTTTTTTTCCCAACCAGCGGACGCGGGTTGGAGAACAACAGACCGTTCAGTCAGTCAGTCAGGGGGCATGCCTGCCACCTTCCCTGTTTAAGACTAGCCGCTCCGTGCCCCAGCTCTTGCCTACCACGGATCTGCACGCCCAGTCTAGACTACCTACGGAGTACGGAGTACACCACCACATCAACTATCCATTGAACATTTTGTCGACTGATTTGACTTCATAAAGCACATCATCTCTCATATCGCTGTTCCAATTTCCTGGTCCGCCGCATCACACACCTCCCGACAATCACAGTTATATTTCTCGCGGAACTCCAACCGCGTCATTCCCTCCAGAGCCGCCAATGCCCTCTCGCTAGCCTTGACTTTGGCGTAGCGACTAGACGACGACATACCCTCGGCAATGACCACATCATGCACAAAGACTGCTGCCAGCACACTTGCTTGAGTCCCGTCGGCGCCGGGCAGCTCTCCAGCTTTCAGGCAGTAGTTCAAGCAACCATACTCATTTCCCAGTCGGTTGTGGAGGAACGTCTAGCCGAGGTCAGTCATCACCTCAAATTAACAAGTAAGGAAGTGGCTCCTACGGTTGGATGCTTCTTAGCAAATGTGTCGTAGATGGCCATGTCCTCGAAATAGGGCTGGACAAAGCGACGGAAGAAGTCTTCAACCACCTCGAAGTCAAAGCTCGAGTCAACGAAGATGGCTCCCAAGTAGGCCTCGACCATATCCGGTAAGCACTAGACAGTCAAATTAGCCTGGTTCGGTACATCTGGATTAGACATCTCTCTACCTTCGGAGGATCGTTAGCATCAACCCAGTAATCTACTGCACCTTTGCTATCACTCTCCGCAATCTGAATTGCTTGCGCATAAAGAGTGATTTGTGACTGTAAAGGGTTGCTAAAATGTTTCAAGTGCGTGTGAAGGCCCAGCTTAACCGCTAAGGCACCGAGGTACTTGTTGGACACCATCGCCATCTGTAGCTCAATTGTCAATAACATTCTTGCAATTTTCAAGGTGGTCCCACCTTATGCTCGGTGAGCCACTGAGGATCTCGATCTGGGAAACGGTGGAATATATTCTCGACACAGACCATGTCAAGCAAAGCGTCTCCAAGAAACTCCAGTCGCTGGTAGCAGGGAACCTTAGCCCAAGCGGAGGGCAGGGAAGGGTGCGTGAACGCGGATCGCAAGAGCCGGGGATACTTGAAACTGTAACCGAGCTTCTCCTCGACCTGTCGGGCCAAATCAAGCTCGAAACCATCAGGGGTCTGGACTTGATATCTAGGCATGCTGTATAGACTCTGGTAGTCCCTCCAGGAGGTAACTTTGTGGCTCGCATCGTCTACTAGAGCAGTCACTGCTTTTACTGCCATGTCAAATCGATGCTGGGGTCCCCCGGTGAGCAGAGATGCTCCGATCAACGCCTCACAGACATCGGCGATGGTCTTCTCTCCGAGTGCATGTTTACTTTCCGAGCTCATCTGCTTGCTGTGGTCCTTTCCCCGCAAGAGGCTCAAGCCATCAGGATACCATGTGTGTCTTTAGTAGTTGTTAGTGAATTATGTCCAGCTAATATGTCTAGGGGCTTCATACCGAGAGAAACCTTGAGTCCTAATATACTTGTAGAGTTCCTTCTGTACCGCAGTGTTGAATAGGTTCCTGTTACAGACAAGACACATTCGGCTGACATGGTAGTCGAATTCGTCATCGTCTGGGTTTTGTGAGAAAAGAGCAATAGAGGTAGCCATCTTGAGAAAGCAGTCCCCAAGAAACTCGAGGCGCTCGTAGTTCTTCCCCATACCCCTTTGTACGTGAAGTTGCTGGGCTCGATGCTCCTCTGTGTTATCAGAATCCTTGGTTAAAGCCTCGAGCGCAAACTTAAGTTTGATCGTAAGATCTAACCCGGCGCAAGCTTCCAGGGTTATCAGATACGAGTTCATCCTGGATATAATGGCAGGAAAAGCCAGACATGAGGCTGCTACAGAAGCAGGAATCTTGTTATGGTCAGTTCGGAGAGCAGCTGACAATGGGGCAATATAAGTCACGAACAGCGGAGATCTTTAGTGGCTCTACGCAAATATAACACCTCGTTTCGACGTCTCTTTCTGCATCCGTCATTTTATCCAACAGGTTTCTGCGAAGGCGAACTAACTCCGCTTTCAAGACAGGCTGGTTCCAATCGCAACCCGAGAGGAATTTGGCACGCGAGTTCTTCGAAAGACTAGTGCTGTAATTCATGATATCGCTCATGTACCTGCGCCGTGCCACGAAAGGAGGTGGGGGGTCTGAGGGGTGTAGAGTTTTCTCAACCGCAAGAGTGAAGTATCTGCATGCTCCGTTCCAGTTATCGAAGACCAGGCGATCGTGCAGATAAGTTGGATTTGCATTGCTTGGGACCGGCAAAGTCTCGTTCTTATACACGTGGATCAGTGTCTTCCAATCAACCAAGTCCCTGGGGCTGGTGTCTCGATCTGGAATTACTTGTAAATGTGTCGGTCCTAGCCAATATGTCATCCTCTCGGGTTGGTAGCCATAGGTCTTGTGGAAGATATCACCGAACACTCGAAGGAAGAATGTCGTAAAATGTTGCAGCTCCATCTTGGAGATTGTGAGCTGTTCTTCCAAAGGAACTAGATGCACAATCGTCTCTATATCCTCATCTAGATAGATGGGAAATGCTGGAAACTCGGGAAGGGGGTTCCTAGTTAGCAACAAGAGACTTGCATGTTGTCTTGTTAGCGGACCGGAAGGTTCCAACAGGATTACAGTGATGTAAAGACTACTTGGATGCTCGCCTCTTTTGTCTTCCCAGAATGACGGTTTAACTATCATGTCGTACTGGCTAGTCTGCTTGGAGGTTATGGCAAGCTTGGCATTCCTCATCGCAGGCAAGCGACAGTGGAACATTGACTTGAAGTGATTGTCGAGCAACCCAGCTTTGCGTAGCCGTATGCAGGTATCAAATGCTGCAGACTGCATTGCTCTCGATTTTCTGATTTCCGGGCTCCCGGTGAGCCCTACCACTGGCGACTTCTCAGGCAGAATAACCTCGCAAACAAAAGCATTGTTGACAGGAAGTACCACATAGTGCACTTTCGCGTCTTGCTCTTTCTCATATTGCTTGAATGGTTGCTACGTCAGCACAATGACAGTCTATCACATGGATCACATTTACCAGAGAGCTAGCATAGCGAGCGAGTATGGCAATGGCGGAGTGATAGGTCAACTTGGCACCAGATGCTTGGATGGTGTAAGACCGCTTGCCGGCTTCTTTCTCCAAAACCTTTTCTAGGTCATCGTTTCCATGCAACAATCTGTTCTCAGGCAGAGCTTCGCAGAATTGTTGCATTATGCTCTGTATCAGATTAGCCAGGCTTTTGTAAGCACAATGTAAACCTACCTCGGCATCTCGAACCTCCGACAGTCGGCCCTGGTGCTGCGGATTGTAGTTTTCGACCATAATGGCATACTGCAAATAACATAAGCGTTGGCCTCGGCGGATGGGGAGTCATCTCTCATACCGTTGACCTGTAGTGTCGGGCACGACCACGGCTCTGCACGTACTGAATGAGTGTCTGATAAAGATCGAACCTATGCTATAAGTCAGACCCTCTCGATGATGGATGAGTAGTTTTGAGTACCTAACAACGAGATTGCAATCCGGAATATCGAGACCTTCTTCAGCTACCGAGGTAGCGAACTTATCTAGTCAGCATTATTGTTTTTGTAGGCAGGATCATCACATACCAGGCAGTTGATTTCTCCTTCTCTGAACTTGATCAAGGTAAGGAATTGCTGACGAAAGGTTATGCCCATTCCTGCAACGTCACCCGATCGAACTCCAATAAGCACACCAGGTCGAAGGAAAGGGATACATAAGTTGTTGAAAAGCTCAAACAGCATCAACGCAGTGTAGCGTTTCTCTGTGAAGACAATGCACTTTGTCTGATCTGGATGCAGAAAGCGCTTCTGCAGCTCTGCACGTAGCAGCTGCACCTTAGAGCTTAGCGCTCCTGGACCGAGAGGGCTAGTGAGCTCATGTCTTTTGACAAGGTCGCTGGCCTCTCTGATTCGCAAGATTTGTGTATGTGTATCCTGGGACACTGTGAGTGAACTATTAGACTCAACCGACTTGTTGATCTTCCCCTCGAGTCTGGGCAGAACGTCATCTGCTAAAGCACGTAGCCATGCTCTATCCGAGCACCAACTACCTAGTTCAGAGGTTGCCTGCCAGGCAAACTTGAAGATGCCCTCGAGACACTCGAGGTCACCAAAGCGTTGCTTGAGATTTTTGTACAGTTTTGTCGCTACTGGGGGCTCCAATCTCGTGTATTCCCACGTTTCTTCGACTGGACGACTGACATATTGGCGCAGTAAGGTAGCCTGGGATGTTGTGGCAATAGTGCTGTCAAGCAATGTTTCGAGTCTCCTATGAGACGTTAGCAAGTGCATCTGAGAAAAAGAGGAAAGCTTGTTCATACATCGCAGCATCGACCACATCACCTTTGGTGTCCACTGGCGAAGCCGTCATCCCAAATACCCTTGGCCGTTTTGAAGGAACCTCTTTAAGGTATGTGTCACGAATAATCCTAAGCCCAGTTAGACAATGTACTCAAGTTTCGTCATACAATGCACCCACCGTGCATACGGATGATCTTTCTTGGTATGATGAGCTTCATCGAAGATCAAGAGATTGATCTGATCCATCCTGATGTAAGAATTGAGCAGGCACTGATGCAGGATCTCAGCCGTGCAGACAATGACCATGTTTGTCTTGAAATGTTCATCCCAGATCTCCTTGTTCCATAGATCAGTTCCCATGGCGCCGAAGAACTGACCAACGCTCTGATCAAGGTTGTGACGCAGCACTGCCGCTTGCTGAAACGCGAGAGTAACGCTATCAACCTGTAGACGTGTAAGCTTTCTCATATAACCATGGAGAGGTATACGCACCAAGAAAAAAGATATGCGATGCGGCTTGTCTTGAGCACGATCATTTAGCTCGTTCTGCAGTGTATGCCTCAGCAGCAGCACTGCGATCAAAGTCTTTCCCGAGCCTATAACACACATAGATCAGATATGCCAGACTTGATGAGTAGATGTCAATCTATACCAGTTTCGAGCACGGCAATCGTATTCTGTGCTTTGGCCCTTTCGAATAATTCCACCTGGTAGTCTCTTGGGTCCAAGGTACCAGTAGCAAGATCATGCTTGACTATCAAGTGAGCGGTCGAAAGCTGAGCATCCGGCAGATCAGGAGCCACCCTTTTGTTGGTGGCGACTGGATCGGTGACAGCGCGCTTGGACAAGCTATGTGAGTGTCAGTTACATCCAGAAATGAAGGGTAAGTGATGGAATGAACTAACAGGACGTTGAACTTGGCATTTTGGAGTCTCCGTCGTTGCGAGGCATCCATTGGGTTGATGCTTTCTTCTTCTTCATCCGAGTCAGACGAGCTGGAAGCGTTCTCGACGTCCTCTGAGGAGATTTCAACTCCACTGCTTTCGTTGGTGGTGCTTGGGGTGCGATTCTTACTGTTGGAGGCAGGGATGCCCAGAAATTCGGCGTTGGGGTTTTCGACGTTTGGCCTGGCCATTTTCATGCTTTGGTCTCGACTCGGAGCAGAATGACTGTGGCGGAGAGAGGGAAGTTGTTCATGTCAGAGATGCAGAAAGAGGTAAAGTGAGTATTCAATGAAATGGTCAAGTCTTGCAGTGGGTTGAACCTCACATCAACAGCTGTTGCCAGTGTTACCGTGTCGTGCAGTGAATACAAACCATACAACAAACGGGCAGTCTATTTGTAGTGGGTGAATGTCTCACACCCCGGCTTGAGACTTGTCTTCGAAAAGATACATGGGCGTTACAAAACTTCAAAATGATCTTCGCCAAAGGCATCTGCTCGTTACAACAGACGTTGCAAGTATCTAGCCTTCGCAACTAAGCCAATAACATAGACAGGACTAGACCGGAGCAATAAGTTTAGTGTTGAATATATATACTTCCCAGCAGCCGGGATGGAGCGCAGGGATCCACCCCTAAATTGATAGATGCGGGGCTTGCCGCGGGGCGGGCCCAGGAATTATTTCTTCGAGGCCATCCTCCGTATTCAGCTTCAACTCCCTCCAGCAAATCTCCCAGCACCACCCTCCGCAAGACGCAAAATCACATCCAATGGAACAACCCCAGAACCTACGCACCCTGTTCACCGAGGCGAAAGCCGAAAAGTCCGCGCTGGAAGGGCGGTTCGACAGCAACACGGATGCTTATCGCAGTGATGTCAACGCAGTCATAGCCAAGCTTGAGGAATGCCAACGATTAGTGAGCTTGCTGTCGCTGTTTAGCTCCAACGAAGCTCTCGAGGATATCTCCACCGGAGATCTACAGTACTGGCCCCCATCCCTTAGACACTTGATCTGAGCTTGTCTTTTGTTCACACTCCCCTCTCTCTCACTGCAGATACCTGACCGTCGAATACCTGCTCGCCGACCTCCTCCAAAGAACCTACACATCGGACCGCGAAGCCTCCCTCCGCCGTGCACTGAGCCAATACGAGAAGTTCCTCTCCCGGCTGGAAGAATACGACATTCTCAGCGCCAGCGACAAGAAGCTCTACGAGCGGTACGCGGCCAACCCGTCCACCTTCTCCCTCACCCTCACCAACGATGCGGCGGTGCGGCGCGAGGTGAAGATCACCCGATTCCGGGAGGAGAAGGAATTGAAGCAGAAACTCGAGGTTAGACAGCACCACCACCACTACCAAATATTCTTGACATGAACGAGACCGCCCCGCTTACTCAATGTGACCCCCCAAAAACAGTACTTGTCCAAGAACAAAGACCGCCTGCAGAGCGACGAGGACGATGTGCGCGCCTTGTACCTGGCGGAGCTGGCGCTCTACGCCCACCAGACGTTCCAGTCGCTCGACCTCCTGTCGCAGGAGTTGTCTATGTTGGCCACGATGCGCACGGCACCCCCCAACCCCACCGAGCTGTCGCAGGATGACCCCCGGAGACGCAATGGGGACGCCGAATCGGGCTACTCCGAGCGACTGGATCGCCCGATCGCCGAGCTCTTGAGAGGAGGAAGGCTCGGGCCGATATTGAGCAAGGAGGGACGGCCGATGCAGCCCTTTACACTGCTGGATCGCCGCACCCAGCTGCAGCAGGGCGTGTTCCGCTCCGGGCACAACCTGCCAACTATGACAATTGATGAATACCTCGAAGAGGAGCGAAGGCGGGGCAACGTTATCGAAGGGGGAGGCGAGGCGTCCGGGATCAAACCAGAGGTCGACGAAGACGACCACGATATCGCCGACGGGGAGACTATGAAGGCCCGGGCCTGGGATGAGTTCAAGGAAGCGAACCCTCGAGGCTCGGGAAACACTCTGAATAGAGGATGATTGTCATGAATGCTACATAGATACTGATGATTTGGTTTCTTGGTCCGAGTCTTGCCATGAGACTAGCACACATAATGAATGCATATATTTTCTTGCTAGATCTGCCATCGACGCAGATATATGCCTTATGAATTGCGTTGTTATATCATAATCTATCTAAACCTGCAACGTGCCGTTTCCTTGTATGGGTATCCGTCTTTTTCATATCCTTCATGCCTTCCGTGAAGGAGAGGACCAGCATCTCCACCACAACATCGTTGTACTATACAAGACATCATTGCGAGGCCTGCTTGTTCCGCTGGATCTCTTCGAGGATCTTTCCAGCGCCCTTGGCCACCAGAGCATTGGCGACCGTGATCCCGAACTCCTCAGCAGCCTGAGGGGTATCCACGGACCCATCCACTTCCACCTCGGAGCTCTCACTGCCATCCACGCTAACGACAACCGACCGCATCCTCAACTTGGACGAGCCATCGGCATCACGAACCCACTCCGACTCGACACCCAGGGGGGCACTGCAGCCACCCTCCAGGGTGCGCAGCAGGCTGCGCTCCGCCAAACAGGCCAGAGTCGTCTCCTGGTGACCGATGCCCGACAACATGTCGAGCACAAGCCGATCGTCCTTGCGGACCTCGATCCCCAGCGCCCCCTGCCCGACGGCGTAGAGCATGCCGGCGTTCTGGGAGTCCAGATAGGCGGTGATGCGATCCTGCAGGTCCAGACGGAGCAGCCCGGCGGCCGCCAGGATCAGACAGGCGTACGGGCTGTCCTCCGCGTCCAGCTTCGACAGACGAGTGCCGATGTTTCCGCGAACATCCGTGACCTTGAGATGGGGGTACCGCCGCGCCAACTGGGCCGTCCGGCGGATGGAGGAGGTGCCCACCACCGAGCCCGCCGGCAGGTCGGCCAGGCTCTTGTACGGCAATCCCTGCTTGACGACCAAGACGTCGCGCGTATCTTCCCGATCCATCATCGGGCCCAGCGTGCATGAGGGCGGCAGCAAAGTGGGGACATCTACGTTGCAACAACAATAAGTCTGTCAGCCCAAAAATTCCCGGAGCCTTTTCTTGTTCTTCCGTTGGGCGCCACGCCACACCACTTACCCTTGAGCGAATGAACAATGAGGTCCACATGACCGGCCATCAACAGCTCCTCCAACTCCTGAGTCCACAGATTCTTGGTGGTGAAGTCCCGCAGCGCGATGGTGGTGTTCTGGTCGCCGGCGGTTTCACGCGAGTGGATCTTGAATTCATATTCGGGCCATTTGGCCTTGAGGGCGGCCTGGACCAAATCGGTTTGGAGCAGAGCGAGCTTGGACTTGCGCGTTCCAATGGTGAAGACCTTGCGGGAGGAGGGATCAGCGGCGTTTGCGCTGGCGAGCGGGGTAGAGGCCATTCCGACTGTGGTTGGGGGGGAAAATAAGAGCAGGGAAGAGGAGATTAGAAGCGGGTGGGTGAAAGAGGAGGATAGAACGGGAATGCGCTCCGAAAGGACAAACAAACAGATGGGTCAATTAAGGATTGAAGGGGGGGGGGGGGGTGTGTCAGAGGTAGTGGCAATAGAAAGTGTGCTGTCAAGTAACTTAATGGTTAAAGTTGGATCTCCGGCTCGAGCACATTTTCCTCCGGGTATTTTTTGCGGGTTCTGTTTTGTCATACGACCCGGCTGGACTGTCTGGTCCGGGGCAAAGATAGTGGGATATTGTAATCTTACAGCGGTAATCTTACAACTGGGGCCCTTTTTGCCTCTTCGCGATAGAGAGCATCACGATAAGCGATTCTACTGTTCAATACACGTCATGGTGAGTGTGGACTAGTATCCTCAGTAGTACTCATAATTGCGACCATCTTGATCGACAATGTACTCTTATCAGATCGAACCCAAAGGGGATAGAAGCTGGTGGAAGAGCAAGGAGCAAGTGAGACAAGAGGAGAATCCCCCAGGTTTTGGGGGGTTATTTAACTCAGGGTTGGTCGTCTGACGGCTGCGAACCTCGGCATGATCGGGAGGGAGTGCGCTTATCTTTCGATCTTCTCCTCCTCTCCGCCTCACCCCCAACCCCAGACGGGAGTGTCGCGCTTGTCTGCCTTCTTCCATCCATCCATCCATCCATCCATCTACCCTTGAGCTTCTAATCACTTTCTCTCCTCACGTTTCTCAACTTTTCCCCTTAAACTATCCATCAATCTATTCTATCTCACATTTTCCCACTTCCTCATCCTCTCTCTCTCTCTCTCTCTTAATCTTGGCTCAGCTGAAACGACCACACCCTACCTCTCTTATTGTCATTCCTCTCTCAGCTTCATTCATTGTACCCTTTGCGACCACGTTTGAATTGATCTGGCATCCGTCATCCCGCCATGGGTTCCCACAGCGGCCGAACCACCAAGCTTGCCTTGGTGCCGCTCCCCAAAGGCTCTGTCTTACTTCCCGGAGTGACCCTCCGGATTCCGGTCTCCAACCGACCCGATATCGCTAATCTCCTGACCACCGTGTTGGACCGTTCCCCCGCAGCGAAACGCGATGGGAGTATCGTCACCTTCGGATGCATCCCTCTCAGCTCCCCGTATCTCAGCAAAGATGGCCAGCGGGTCATCGATGATGGGACCCTGGAGGAGGACAAGCGGGAGGAGTACGAGATGATTGATGCGGGACAAGCGCGCAAGGAGGACCTCTTCCGGTATGGCACCGTGGGCAAGGTGATCGGCATCCAACGCCGTGCCTACGCAGAACCATCCCTCCTTGTCCAGGGGATTCAGCGTTTCACCCTCAAACGAGTCCTCAAGGAACGGCCGTTCTTTGAGGCCGAAACCATCATCCATGACGATAAAGGTTTGTGTCCATTGCATTATTCTTCTCTGTTGATGCCATATGACGTCTTTGACTAATCATCCGCATCTGAAACTGCAGTCATCAACGATACTGAGACGGTCGACCTGTTCCAACAGCTAAGACAGCTTTCGAAGGAGCTATTGACTCTTCTGCGACTGTCCTCACTTCTGCCCTCGGCGGGAACCCGCCTATCGCCCATCATCGCTCGTAAATTCGAGATCTTCATCACCAAGTCTGATATCTCCCACGCAGGTAGACTGGCCGACTTCATGGCCGATGTTGCGGACTCGGGTTTTGAGGAGAAGCTCCGCATTCTGGCCTCGTTCGATGTCCGAGCCAGGCTAGAAGGCGCCATCGAGATTCTAAGTCGGCAGGTACAGAACATCAAGAGCAACGTCAAAGTCACGACCATCACTACCAATACATTCCCCGGGTCTTCATTTGATATTAGCCAGATTGATCCGCGCGAGCGGGAGCTGCTGGCCAAACGAGCAATGGCAGGCCTGGCGGGATTGACGCCGCCGGGCATGACAAGCGGCCGGAACAACGACGGCGATGAAAAAGAAGCGAACGAGGTTGACGAGCTCCAACAAAGGCTCAATGATGCTGAGCTTAGCCCTGAAGCCAGGAAAGTCGCGGATAAGGAGTTGCGTCGTCTCCGGAAGATGAACCCTGCGAATGCAGAGTACGGTGTGTGCAGAAGCTATCTCGAGAACATCGCCGACATTCCCTGGACCAAGGTCACCGAAGATCAGCTTGGTCCGGAGACTCTGAAGAGAGCTCGCCAGCAATTAGACGACGACCATTACGGCCTGGAAAAGATCAAGAAGCGGCTTCTCGAGTACTTGGCGGTGCTGCGTCTAAAGCAAACCTCTAATAAAGATGTGCAACGCCAGATCGAGAGCCTCACCCAGGAACTGGATGCTTTCGATGCGGGCGATATCGAAAAGGATGTTCCGACGCTATCGGAAGCAGACAGGGTCGCTCTTGAGACCAAGCTACACCTGTTGGAGTCCAAGCGCATCGGCGACAAATCACCGATCCTTCTGCTTGTCGGCCCTCCGGGTGTCGGAAAGACAAGTCTGGCACGGTCCGTGGCTGCCTCCTTGGGTCGCAAGTTCCATCGGATTTCCCTGGGTGGTGTCCGGGACGAAGCAGAGATCCGAGGTCATCGGAGAACCTACGTTGCCGCAATGCCTGGTTTGATCGTCAATGGTTTGAAGAAGGTCGGTGTGGCTAACCCGGTCTTCCTGCTGGATGAGATCGATAAGGTGGGCGGAGCGAACTTCCAGGGCGACCCCTCGGCAGCTATGCTTGAAGTCTTGGACCCCGAACAGAACCACACCTTCACCGATCACTACATCGGCATCCCACTTGACCTGAGCAAGATTCTTTTCATTGCTACGGCCAACTCGCTAGAGACCATTCCCGCACCGCTCCTCGACCGTATGGAGACAATACAGTTGTCTGGCTACACGAACATCGAGAAGCGACACATTTCCAAGAGACATCTTATTCCCAAGCAGGTCCGGGCCAACGGACTCTCTGAAGGCCAAGTTATCTTATCGGACGAGGTTCTCGACAAAGTCATCACGTCGTATACCATGGAATCTGGAGTACGGAACCTGGAGCGTGAAATCGGTTCGATCTGCCGGTCCAAGGCCGTGCAGTACGCGGATGCAGGTGACGCCGGCCGACTGGAAGCGTACAATCCCGTGGTGAGCCTCGAGGATCTGGAGGATATTCTCGGCATCGAGCGCTTCTACGAGGAACTGGCGGAGAAGCATGGCCGGCCCGGCGTGGTCACGGGCCTCGTGGCGTTCTCCACCGGAGGCCAAGGCAGTATCCTGTTCATCGAAGTGGCTGATATGCCGGGCAACGGCAATATCCAGCTGACCGGTAACTTGGGTGGCGTCCTCCGCGAGAGTGTTGAAGTCGCTCTGACCTGGGTCAAAGCCCATGCCTACGAGCTGGGGCTGTCCGCGGACCCCAACGAGGACATCATGAAGAATCGCAGCTTGCACGTGCACTGCCCGTCCGGAGCAGTTCCGAAGGACGGTCCTTCCGCCGGTCTCGCCCACACGATCGGCCTGATCTCACTGTTCAGCGGCAAGCCTGTGCCTCCTAGCCTCGCCATGACCGGTGAGATTTCGCTGCGCGGGAAGGTGATGCCGGTGGGCGGAATCAAGGAGAAGTTGATCGGAGCGCTGCGTGCGGGCGTGAAGACCGTCCTTCTGCCGCAACACAACCGGAAGGATGTGAAGGATGTACCGCAGGAGGTCAACGAGGGGTTAGAGATCATCTACGTCAAGTAAGTTTCTCTTTTCGAGTGATTTGGTACCTTCACTAATGCTTGGCTATCAGACACATCTGGGAAGCCATTCGACAAGTGTGGCCCGACGCTCACTGGCCGGGGCAACACCAGGCCAATTTCATCGAGAGCCGGCTGTAGACCGGTTTCATAGCCTCTCAGAATGGGATAACTGTAGATAATGCTCTTGTTTTATGATATAAGCAGCCAGCGGGGTTTTGTTCGATGCAGCGTTTTGCGATTCCACCCACTTTTGTCCTACTATCACCCAATACTCAAATTCTAACAGCATATTATCCAATACACTTATTATCAATCAACCCACATCCCAACTCCGCAAACCAATCCAACCACAAGAGAAAAAGAAAATGTATTTATAAACCCAAAGCGATATAATACAGCGCGACCATGAAAGAAAAAAACCCCCAGAAGAAAATACATTACCCCAAAGGAACAAGCCAGCCCTGTTCCCCAAGTCTAGGATTTTTCACCGCCTTTCATCCTCCTCTCCCTGGATATCATCCATTCCGTGTACCCAACCCATTCATATGCACCCCAAACAACCCTCAAACCTCACCTCAACAGTCAGGACCTCGACCCATCCTTAGGACTAGTAGCCGCCTTCCCGCGCACCGCGCGATCGTAATTCAACCCCAGGGCCTGCCAAGTCGGGCGCCAGGGCTTCTCGCCGCTGAGGATCTTCTCGGCCTCGGCGGCGTACGACTCGCGCTCCTTGGTGGGGGCCAACATGCCAGCCTCGGGCTTCTGGGCGTCCTGCATCTCCTGCTGCCACTTGGCGGCCTTGTAGTACTGGTCCTTCTCCCACCTGTTTTGTGTTGTGCCGGAGAATTAGCATTGCATCACACACAGCACAGCACAGCCCCGTGTATTGCACACGCAAACCACTCCAACCACAGCAAGGGTAAAAAGGGGGCAGGGTAAGGGCAAGGACAACGTACTTATCCATCTCCTTAGGCGCCTCGGGCCACACAAACGGCTCCTTCATCTCAACGGTCATCCGCTTCTTGCTCTGCGGACGGCGCAGCGGACCGTACCCGAACCGGCCCCGCGACTTCATGCGGGTGACCTTCTGCTGCTCGACGAAGCTGCGCACGGCCAGCACGCCGACCCCGTACGCGCGCTGCAGGTAGTCGCGCATGTCGAGCTTGTTGAGGTTGAGCGGCACGTAGAAGGAGGCGTAGCGGGGCGGGAGGAAGGGGGTGCGGATGAGGGCGATGGTGAAGTCGGGACTTCGGCCGGCATCGAGCATACGTTAGCGTTGGGTGGGTTTCTCGGTTGGAGGGGGAGTATGCGGTATGGGGCTTGCGTTCAAGGGTGGACTTGAGGGTTTGGGCTTACAGAAAGACCTGTTTGCGCGCCTCCAGAGGAGCGCCGGGACCGACCCAGCCTTCCGGCCGGGTGGGCACTTTTTTGGCGAGTTGCGTGAGTTTGCGGACCATTTTTGGGGGTGTCTGGTCCTTGTCGGGGAGAGGAAAAGGAGGAGGAGGAGGAGGAGTGCTGCGAAATGTGGTGGTGGTGGTGGTGGATTTGGAGGTGCGGAATAGTTTGGTTATCTTCCGGAGCGGAACTTTCTTGCAATTCGTTGTTTGCGTCGTTTGGCCGCTTCGGCGCCCGTAGCATTTGATAGTTCTAGTAGTTTACTCCACTACGGGAATAATGCGGAGGGATAGATGGCTGGCTCAATGCTTATGCGGTAATTGTCAGATATCTGTTCTTTGCACTTATGTGCAAATCAATTGGATGCCTTGGACGGGGTCGAGGGATGTTTGGAGTGGAAGTTCATAGTCGGACAATTTCTGACTTCAGCCAGTGGCCTCAGTAAAACCTCAAGATCTCAAGATCTACGTTATTGGATAATCGCAAACAACAAGGTAAGACCTACGACAGAACTAGCTACGTGAGTTGCAGAGAGAAACAAGTCCCAGAAAAGTTCTATTCATTATGGTCATGATCGTATCATATCTTTTTATCCATCGCAGCAGATCCCTACTGTCCCCCCTCCGACACCTTCAAATTGCCTAGCCGTCGAGAACTCTCGTCGAGCTCGTCCGACTGCGACTCCTCCCTATCCTCCTCCTCTCCCTCTTCTTCTTCTTCCTCCTCCTCCTCCTCGTCGTCATCATCCCCATCCTCACGATCACTCCCCCCATCCCCCGTCGCCCCAACCTCCTGCATATAACTCTCCAACTCACGGGCCATCTTCCTCGAGAAGCCCGACGCCTCAACCTCGACATCCAACCGCTTCCCCGGATTGGCCATCATCTGCTTCTTGGCATCGGCAAAGAAGGGTCCGGACACGTCACTGACGAAGTGGAACTTGCGGGAGAAGTACCGTTTGATGCAATTGACATCGCGATCGAAGTACATCTCGGCATTGGGGTGATCGATGGAGACCATCTGCGGGAAATCGATCACCACGGGCACCAGTGTCACTTTCTCCTCGCCGTCCTCAGCCTCCCGCCCCTTCCCTTTGCCGTCATCCTCGACCACCTCCTTGATCAAGATATTAAACTCGTTAAAATCACCATGAATCAACCCATACCGCGCAAACCGGACAATCATCTCCATCAGCTCGGCGTACAGGCCGGCCGGGTCCGCGACCGACGAGATCTGGCGCAGCGGGAACGCATCGATCAGGCTCATGACGATCGTGTGCCGGTTCTGGGCGATGGGCTCGGGGACGCTGAAGCCGTTGGCGCGCAGCGCCTTCATGAAGGCGAACTCCTTCATCGCCGCCAGCCGCGACATGTACATCCACGAGGCCGAGGTGCGGTGCCGCAGGTAGTCGCGGTTGGTCTTGACGGTGCGGAAGGAGATGCGGCCCAGCCGGTGGATCTTCAGGATGCACTGCTGCTTCTGGTGGTTGGCCACCACGTTGATGTCCGACTCCTTGCCCACCCCGATCTGGTTGCCCACCGAGTAGATCACCTTCTGCTTCTGGTGCGCGTGCAGCGCCAGGTAGTCCAGCCCGCCGTAGGTGAGCCGGTAGCCGTCGTCTGTCCCAAGAAAATAAGTATGGTAAGTAAAAAGAACCGTAGACAAGGTTTGAATAGCAAGGCAAGCAGGCAGACGTACATTTAGCATTCTTCACCTTCGCAATCAAATTCGTCTTCGCAAGGTTCGAGATCGATCGATGCACCCCGCTGCCCCCGCGCAGGCCCGAGATCTGCGCAATCAACGGCGTCGGCACGATTTCATGGTTCCGACTGCCTTGTTCAACCTTTTCTCCTCAAGAAAGACAAATTTGTCTGTTAGCTTTGGTCAATACATCATGCGCTTGCTCCGAGAAATAAAATGGACGACCAAGAAAAAGTCAAGGCGGGGAAATGCTTGGAGGGGCGTAGCGTACCGCCGAGAGAACGCGAAAGTCCTCCGCCGTCAGGTAACGGATCGCTTTGGGGTCGAGCTTCATGGCCGCAAATTCCTCAAAATTTGGAGTTGGTGAAGAGGTACAAAATGACGAACAGTCAGTCGGATTTTCAAGAGTGGAGTCGGCCGCCTATCTCTAAGCCTTCGACGTGATTGCGGCGGCGTCCCTGAAGGTACCCGGGGAAAACTTATGGGCTCCACTGCCCTATGCCCTAGTTTCCTGTTCGGGATCCTTCTGTATACAACTCGGACAATGTTGATGAACCGCTGTGACGATGACAAGAATCTACACTACATATACACGGAAGCATTACGTCAATCAACCTGGGTCCTCGAAACTAATTCTATCTTAAGAGTAAACTTCTTAACTTAGAACACACCCCTTCCTATATCCATTGATCTAATTGATATAAGGTATTTCCGGTTCGTTCTGAATACATTAAGTCCAAGAATCCCAAAGCTGTGATTTCCCGGCGCTCATTCAAGCTCGCAAAGTTTCATGTTCAGTTCTCGTCTCATTTATGCGGAAGTCTCCGCCTCCCAGTTGGGGTTCTGCATTCCAGTTAGCAGGCAAACTTCACTCAGCAAAAACATGGTGGATCGCAATATTTACCTTGCGCAAGATTACCAAACCCTCCAGAGTGCTGCTGAGAGGGATGTATTGCTCGTCTTCGAGTTCGGCCCGCTCACCATAGGCCAAGAGAACTGGCGTGCTCTGCGTCTGCCAGCCAGTGATCGTCTTCGGGCGACCAGCCTGGCCGACGACATCCACGGCCTGACCGACCCGGACATTCACAGTTAGAGGCTGTAGGTCTTCATCGAGTGTGACGAGGAAGCGAGGGTACATGGCAGTGATGAGGAAGTAGAGGAGGTAGTGGTGTTCGGCGAGGATGAATTGCTTGGCGTCAATCAAGGACACCAGGACGGTGAGCAGACCGGCAGCTGATACACGCGACAAGACCTGTCGGTCGGTGTGGAAGGGGTTCAGGGTCATGGTGCCCTTGCCCATATGCAGAAGACCCTGCGCGATGCGAACCATGAACAAGGAGTTCTGGTCACGGTGGTAATAGCTAGCCAGCTGACGGAGCAACTGGGCCAAACGAGCGTTGTTGGTACCGGCACCACAAAGACCCATGGCGAAGATCGCGTTGATAGCGACGTCGTTGTCGGTATCGTGGCTGTATCTCGAAAGAGTATCGTAGACCTTCATTTGGGGGTTGCTAGGGGTGATCAGACCCATAGCGAGGGGTACAGCCTTCCGGATGTTGCTGGCACCGTAGTGCATGAGATGACCGAACTGTCGGAGGATCATATCCTGGCCAACTTCCTCGCCCATGGCGATGAGCGACAAGCCAAGTACAGCATACGACTGGACAAGCTCGTCGCCCTTCTTCTCGTCGTTCTCCTCGATGATGTCATTGCAGATGTGAAGAAGTTCCTGGAGCTTCAGGACGGTGCCAGTGCCTGCCCATGCGCAGACCGAGGCAAGCACAGAGGTGGGCTTAGCCATGGGGTGATCCACGGCCTTGAGGATGTCAAGAACAACATCGACCTCTTCTTGACGACCGAAGTACAGAAGGGCGAGACCGAGCGCCATGAAACGGGTCCACTTGTCCTTCAGGTGCTTCTGTCTCTCCTCGTCCATCAAGGTCGAGGCAATCGCCTCACTGACTTGGTGGTTGGAAGAGCCAACGAAGATGAGACCCAGAGAGACAGCAGCCATGGCAGAGAGCTGCATATCCAGCGCACTGTCTTCGACGATCGGAAGGAGAACCTCCAACAGCTCCTCCTTGTTGGAGCCAGCATAGGCTAGACCAAGACCCATGATCGATGCGACCCGCATGGGCACGCTCTTCGCCTCCAAATTCTCGGGGTCGCTCAGGAGAGCCAGGGCAGGGTCAGAGTCGATCCGTACACCAGAGTTCAGGATACCGATGGACAACAAAGCACCCGCCTTGATCTGATCTTCCGAGGCGTACGTGTACTTGTCGATCTTATCCAGGCCGATCTCGACATCTCTGTGCATGAGCATTCCCAGAGAAGCCGTGGTCGACAGCATGCCGTCATCCTTCGTCTTCCACACCCAAGGACCCTTGTCACCTTCAACCAGCATCATCTTATCGTTTCCGAATCCAGCATTGGCAAACGAGTTCACGAAAGCGCTGGCGAGATTGTGTCTAGCAGAATCGACGTTGGTGAGGCCGGCGCCACGTGAGCTTTCCAAGTGAGTCTTGTAGATATCTTCGGGCATCTTGGGATCCAGAATGTTGAGCTCCTTGCCAAGAGACTTGAAGTGCTTGGGGATCGAGGTGTTGTTGAGGCAGTCCATGAATAGCTGATCTTCTTCATATTCCGGGAGATCGAGCCATATTTGCTGTCGGGAAACGAGGAACGCCATCTGCTTCTTGATAGAATCGTCCGAGGTGGCGTTCAAGTCGCTCTTGATCAGCTCAGTGTCGTTTAGGCGAATAGCGAGGACAATGGCCTTGGTGAGCTCCTTGTAGGTGACATAGATCTCGTGCGCGGTGCGGAGGAATTGCTGGTCTTCTGGGTATGTTAGGAGGTTAACCATGCTAACCATATACAGGCAGACTCGGGCGTAGGTGTTCTCGTCCACAAAGCGAGGGATTTCCTCGATGATCTCGAGCTCACTCAGCAAGTCGACGGCATCGGCTTCGGCGTTGTGCTTCAGGAAGTACGGAACAAGAGAAAGAGCAAGGTCGATCAAATCTTGTACATCCTTCTCAGCATTTAGCCTGTTTTGATATTCCTGGCCGATCTCCAAGGCCAGGTGTCTGATGTATTCATGGCCCCATGAGCCGAGATCCTCCGACTTGGTCAGCAGGCGGTACTTCAGGGTCTCCAGCTTCTCCTCGTCTCCGTATGTCATTCCAAGAACTGATAGCATGTCGGCCAAGGAGTCCTAATTGAGATAAGGTCAGATTGTCGCTCCGATCCGCGCCGTCATACAACAGAAGACGCACCTTAACCGGGCTAGCCGGCCACTTGTCATAAAGCGCCGTGAGGTCATCGTAGTGAGGTCGGAGGAATTTCAAGGGCTTAGGGACAGCGGTCATCGAAGATGTCGAGGTCTTTATGAAATTCTTGATCGCATCCAAGGCAGGGCTGTAGAGGGATGTATCCGGCTCCTAGGCAGGAAAGCGGAGCGTTAACGTCATCGATCGGGGCCTGTAGCAACAGCTGCTGTGTCCATACCTTTAATCTTTCCACGAGCATCTCCAGCTCGTTCTTCAATTGCTGATCTTCTTCATTGAGCTCCTCTGTATCATTTGATTAGCACTGCACGGCAAGCTGGCATAGCTGGTGCCAGAAGCGGCGTCGGGTCGGGATGTTCCCGCCCATGCCTTGGGCTCAATGTATCGCCTACCTTCCTGGGGCTCCTCGTCCTTCTTCTTTCCGTCGGCTTGAGGCTTCTCGCCGGTCTGTGCCTTCTTTCCTCCAGCCAAATCTTTCACATCGTCAACCTTGCCCTTGCCCTTGTCGGCGGGAGCTGACCGCTCGCCATCTTGCGCCATTGCTGACGATTATATGGCGAGTAGGACTGTGTGGTATCGGGGATGGGGGGGAGACTAGAGCGTAGAAAGATGCTCTGACGGGGGTTATCCGAGGTGGTAAAGGTCGAATAGAATAAACCTTCACGGAGCAGGCGATGACGAGGGGGGTGGAATCATAAGCTTGTTGATGGGGAGGCAGAGGAAGCTCTCTCAGTTCCTCGCCGCTCGGGCGGGTGTTGCGCTCCTGTGGAGCTAGGCTGCTTATGTAAGGCCGCACCGCCAAGCCTTCGACTCCAATAGAAGAGTGAAACAATCCATGTATGTCAGCATCATCAACTAACTAACCAAGGTACTTTAATCTTACTCTACTCCTGCCTCAAGATACTGTAGGGTGAATAATTCTACAATTATATCATATGCTTTGAGATTATTGACACAGCTGGAACCATTCGCATAGCTATGCTGCACTAATACCATCTACAAATTTAATCTCCCAATCATCTATATCACTAATGTGAACTAAGGCATATTGATTGCAGCTGGAAGGCAAGCTCATACCAAGTTCTTGAAGAAGTACCTTTGCGGCATTTTCACCGAATGACGGCGTCTCAGTTCGCCGTCTAGGAGTTTACAATCGCCTCGTTTGTATCCACCAACTCTTCCTGTCCAGTTATGGACCGGGCAGTGTATCCGAGCTCCCGGAGCACATATACGTACAGCAGAAACAACACTGATTAGATCAGTTCCAGTCATCCCTGGACACGAACGCCTCTCAAATCGGAACTTGAGATGAGTCCTGCGCTTTGAGACATTGCCCACATCTTCCGTTTCCCCTCCCCAAGTCAATCTCTTGTTGGTCGTCAAAAGTACAGTTCCACGGAATGCAGATTCCAAACGCACAAGCAGCGTTTGTCGTCCAAGGCGTAGTCACCATCTCGTCATGCGAACTTAAGCCTACACTCGACCTTTGGCACATGTTACACTGCAGGAAGCTGCGGGGATTCTGCTCTTTAGAGGTCTACCCCATGGAGGGGGTGCAAAGCTGATATATATAAGCCCATTGCCTCATCTTTTCCTGTTCACAGCCCGGTCCATAATCATCATTGCTGGACTTTTGCAACCATGGGTCGCACTAGGAAAAACAACGACAAGGAGGAGGAGGAGGCCAAAAAGCGTCATATCCAGAGCCTCTGCGATGCTTGCTGCATCCGCAGCCTGAAACCTTGGATTCGAGCTTCTCTCTGCTGCGCCGATAATTCTTTTCTCGAAGCATTGGTGCCAACGGCGCAAATGCCCCATGAAATCGGGCCGTCGTCTGATGCCCGGATCTACACAGAAGAGATAATCAAGTCCTGTGAGCTGGATCGTTGTATCGGCGTTGTAATACCCCAATCAGTGCGTCTAATTCATGTGTCATCCTAGTGGCCCAACAATCCAGGGAGGAACCTACTTATCAGACCCAGGAGTTCCAGGGGAATCAATGCACACAGAAGCTGCAGACCACAACGAAATCCAATGATCCCCAGCAGCCCCAGACTTCCGAGAGCACTGATACCACAGCTCCTGGGGCCCAACGATCCAGCGAGGACTCCGGTTGCCAGACCAGGCAGTTGCAGGGGGATCAATACACACAGAAACTGCAGACTACAAAGCAATCCGATGATTCACAGCAGCCGCAGACCTCTGAAAACACCAATACCACAGCTCCCGGGGACCAGTATTCCAGGAAGAAGTCTACTGTCCAGTCTCAGGAACCCCAACGGAATCGATTCACACAGAAGCCGCAGACCATAAAGCAACCCAGTGATCTCCAGCAGCCCCCGACTTCCAAGAGCACTGTTACTACAGCCCCAGTGAGCCCTCTTCTTGTTTTTCACGTTCCAATAGCCTGCTAAAGTGTTACTAGTCTCAATCATCCCCACAACCCCAGACGTTCGAAAGTACGGAAGTAACAGTCCCTGTGAGCCTTCTTGTGCTTAAATTCCCAGCCTAATATTGCGCTAAATAGTAGCCTAGCCCACGGACAGTGAATGCAAGCGGCGTTATAAACACCTGAAGGAATACCCATACATCCAGCATGTCGGCTTCAGCCAACAAGGCTGCAAGCTCTAGGTCACGCGGAAGATCTTCTGGGGCCCCCAGCGCTTTATCTCGTTGGAGGCCGATTTCCTGGGCCAGCCCATCCCTGGCCCATACGAGGAGGCGCTGTGGGCGGCATGTCTTCACCACCCTCACTGCGACGTGTATGAAGAGTTCCGCATCGAGCCCCTCGACGTATCCCGCGACGGGACGAGGCTCAGAGCGAAGTTTGTCCGGCCTGGCTGTCCCCCTGATAGCAAGCCACTCCCTGCTCATCTGCGGGGACTGCCCAGCACCTACTGTCGGAGCTGGACCGGCGGATTAAACGCGTTGGACGCCGAGGGCATCTCAGACTTTGTCCTGGCTGACGCTGACCGAGCTAATCTCCCCATAATCCCTTTGTTGGTACTGCAGCTGGCGGCCGAGCGGGCCGCAAACCCTCATCCCCTTGCTGCTGACTCCAAGACCAAGAAACAGGTTACTGTCTCGGAGAAGGAGATACCGCAGGACCCCAAGCATCAAGTCCACCGACGCAAGAAGTTCCCTGTCCTTCGTAACCTAAGTTCCTTGGGGGTCTGTCTGCTGCCTGTGTTCTGGTGGCAGCGCTACAAGAAGAGTCGACAGCTCTGAGCCTCTCGACAGAGCAGCCAACCCCGCATCTCGCCCAAGAATTTGCAATCTCTTTGCTCCCGTGTGTTTTGGCTTGATCATTCATACTAAAAAGTGGGGTTTCGGTTTTTCGGTTTCGTTTAGCTTCTACTTTTCCGGGCAGTTTGCGTGACTATCGAATATGATTAGCTTGATTTAAACTCAGAGAAAGTGCTCTCCTCACCAGTGTAGGTCATACATAGGCACACTACGTTGCTTTCCGATATCGTGACTGGTGTGGATTGTAATGCATCATCGGTGATGAATGACTACTTCAACTTGTGGTGAATAAATCTTTGACTTGAGCGAGGAGAGAGAGGTCCATTACATAATTTAGATATATCGTACCGAAGAGGCATACAATGAGTCGAGCGAGAAAGCAAGAGATGAAGAGAACTAACCAAAAGGCGAACTAAGTTACAGAAACCTTGTAGTATAGCCCGAGGATGCATACACACCAAACATCTCCATCAAAAGCCTCATTTCACCGGAACAGGGAAGTTTACTCTGCGCGGCGCGCAGTTCAAAAGAGACAACAGCCACAGCCACAACCACAGGTGAATTATAAGTCACATATATAATAAGTCCTCGGAAGTCTGGACAAAGGGAACCCTAATTAAGTACCTGAAAAGAAGAAGCAAGAAAAGGACGGAGCGAAGAGATAGTGACTTGCACATGTAGACGGGCTTGATGTTGGGACACAGACACACAGAGGTTGAAATGCAGACGCTCAAAGAAAGAACAACATGCGACTGGCTCATTAAACGACTGACTTGATTTAGCGAAGCAAAAGGCAAAGAGAGCAAGAATCGAAATGAATGGTATCTAAGACAAATTCAGTAATCCATGACTGAGTATCCCAATCGGTCGTTCGCGTCGAGGACACTGTGTGGTTTGCATGCTTAGTATGGACCCCATTTATGGTTGAAGACAAAACAGGGAAACTTACGAGTATTGCTTGGTCAACGTTCCCTCACCACCTTTCGAGAGATCGATACTGAAAACGTAAAAGTTTCCGTCACTGGTCACCACCATCACCTGGGGCGTGTTGGTGCTCATTGCAACGACACTGCGAAGCAGACCATTGCTGCCGTTGGCGCCGGGGCCTTGATTGGTTTTGGGCAGTTTGATCCACGCAAAGTCACGAGCGGGCTCCCACATCTCACTGACACCCTTGGGAAGATACCCGCCCACCTTCGCGGCAAACGAGCTGCCGACATTTTGTGAGGTGCGCCGGATGATTCCCATTAAGGTTCCATTATGTTTCCTGGAGGCTAGCTCAGAAGAGCCCGACTCTCCGCCAACATCGTCCGGATCCGAGGACTGGCCAAAAGAGCTTTGGCTATATCTCCGGTCCGCAACAGTGGGCGAAGACGATGACGGAGTGGTGTGTGATGACTGAGACTGCTGGCTCAATTTGAACAGGTGAATGGTCTCGGTGGAGGAAGATACGCAGAGAAGTGTTGAGGTGGTATTGAACGACATGCTGTAGATCCTAGACGGTATCGATCCGCGCCGGAACTGATATAGCTTGTGACCATCAGGGACGGAAAACACTCGGATGATGGTTCCTTTGTCGGAAGCGGTGGCGATCAGTGTACCGTCGCTGTTAAGTGTTATACACGCCAGTGGAGATCGATGCGCTTCGATAACGTTGATAGCTTCCAGCTTCAGAGTGTCGAAGATCAGAACTTCACCACTCGTAGGTGAAATATGTGTGGTGCCGGGAGGCGCATGAGAAGGAGGAGTAAACGACGAGGGTGGCGCCTTCTGGGGAAGGGGATACGCGAGGTAGCAATTGTCAGAGGAGGGGGATAGAGCACAGATTGCTAAGTAAAGTTAGACCGCATACAAGGAATGCGCGGCGACGAGCGTTGTCTTACCATTTGGATTCGGGGAAGTCTCAATGGTATACAATAGCTTCATCGTCTGAATATCGTAGAGGTAGATCTGATCCTCCAGAACTATCACAAGTCTTTTGCGATTCAGCTTGACCGCGAGCACGGTGGTAGGGAATGTCAACTCGCATATCGTCGACTGGCGCTATAGGTGGGATCAAGAAAGACAAAAGTGTTAGCCAAATACGTCATGTGCGCAAGGTAGCAAACAAAGCAGCTATTTCGTCAAGGTACATGAACCCGCGAAGCCCAACCAATGTGCACAAGGGTGTCCTACGAACCTTGGTATTAGTTATTTGGAGGCGACGTGGTGACAGAATCAGCGCAACCAGGGATGTCGAGAAAAGCATCTCAATTATGGCAATGTTCCCTTCCTTCGTCTCATAGCTTTTCGCGAAAGGATCAGTGGTGAAGATACGAAATCCCTTGGAAGTCGCTGATAAGTGTCAAGAGATATTCCATGAGTTAAGCTGGAGGATGATCCGGAGGGCCCTTACCGACGGCCAGATAGCTATAGTCCTGGTTGAACGTCACGAAATTCATCGCCATCTTGTCTGTGCCGATTGCTGTGATCGACCGCGTCCCACTCTGCGCAAAGAATCTATGACCGTGTGGATTGACGAGCTATGTGGGCGACCGAGAAGCAAGCGATGCAAAATACTCTCGACTTGAACTGAGGCAACTGCGGGGCCTAGACAAGCTTCAGTGTTGCTGAATGGAGGGGCTAAACAGATCCCGTCCTAGGACCGCTTCCGTCACAGTTGGTGATGTTCGCCTTGCATATCTCGTGGGTGCTGGTGGTAAAGACGCAAGATAGACTTCGACGATCGATAAGAGCCGATGCTGCACGAGCTCAAGAAGGAAAGCGATCGCAGTCGTTCCAGTTGACAATAATAGCGAGGGATGGATGAATAGCAGACTGGTTGGTTGGACGCGGAGGGATCGGAGAACAGCCGTTCGTTCGTCTTTGCCGCGGTTTGCGTCAGGCGCGGCAAGCGAGCACCTGACGCTCGGGCCACACCTTGATCGCCCGCCGCTCCGATCAATTACAGTACGGAGAGACTAGTCTAAAATATTATTCCCATCCCGCTTTCTTCTCATCGATCAATTTTCTTTCGGTGTTTCCTCAAACCCCCCAACCCCCACAGTCGCTTAGGATGACGGCGCAGAAGGAGGCTAGCCCTGCGACGGCTCCTACCAAGAAGCCCGTCATGGCGCCAGCTCTTTCCAAGGCCGAGAAAGAGGCCGATCTAGTCATGGGAGTAAGTTCTATCCATTCCGTCGCGGGGTTGCTACTATGCGCCGGCGCCGATACTTGGCCACGATCTACATTGTCCACCCATGTATTTCCTCTAATCTATGAAATACGAGCCTGACTCTTTTAGACCAACAATAGCAGTATCGTGTCGAAACGCAGCGTCGAGATGCTCTACTACCCTAAACCGCATTACTTTCGGTATTTCGTGAAGAAGCCCCAGCGCCGGTCGCCGTTGATCAACCGTGGCTATTGGCTCCGTATGCACGCAATGGCCGAAACTGTGCGCAAATTCATGGCGGAACCCTCTGGCAAGCCGAAATTCGTCCTGAACTTAGGATGTGGATTGTGAGTCGTAGTCGAAGGAAACTGCCCGGCATGCTGGAATCGGTATACTAAGTCGGGGTGTCGTAGTGATCCTCTACCGTTCATTCTCCTCAACACCGAAAAGTCCCTTTGTAAAGATACGCGTTTCGTGGATATTGATTACGAGAAGCTCATGCTCAATAAGAAAACGGCCATTAGGAGGACCGAGGAGATCACGCAGCTCCTCGAGAATGTAGAGTTCTTGCCGGACGATAGTGCCATCCAGATCCAGAGCGAGCATTATATTGCCATCGGCTGTGATCTGAAGAACTTGAAGAAGCTGGACGATGTCCTGCGCAAAGAGGTCCTTCCGGCCGAGTGCTCGGTTCTTTTCCTCGCGGAGGTCTCTTTGACGTACATGGATGTCACGTCTGCCAATGAGGTTTTGAAATGGGCCGCGCAGCTGAACAATGGTCAGACAACCCGACTGATCCCCTTTGGAAAGACTGCATCTAGTTGCTGACGCCGAGTTTGAAAGATGCCCGATTCTGCATACTGGAGCAGTTCTTCCCCGACGGACCAGACCATCCTTTCGCGTCAACCATGATGAAACACTTCAAGAAGCTCGGCGCGCCCCTCTTCTCGATCCACGAATACCCTTCATTAAACGAACAAGAGCAGCGGTTCAAGAATGCCGGGTGGCAGCATGCACACGCAAGGAGTCTCTGGGATATCTGGTCAGATGACAATTTCGTGAGCAGGTCGCTGCGGCGTTCTCTGGACGAGGTCGAACCGTTCGACGAGTGGGAGGAGTTCGCGCTCTTCTCATCCCACTATTTTCTCTTGATCGCCTCGACCCAGGATGGATTCTTGGTGCCGACCACCGAACAGACCGAACTATCTGCCTCTTCGGCCAACGTATCGAACGAGTTCGAACTAGTCCATACTGCCGGAGTCGGGCAAAGAAGATTTGGGGCGCTTCTTGCAGACGAAGATAGCTCTATTGGGTACCACGCTGGACTAGGACGGCAGACGCGATTGGCAACGACCGATCTGTACTCCAAATCCAAGGATGCTGTGAAGCCTCATTGGCCGTTCCCTCCGCGTGACGTCTCTGCCCGAATGTGTCACACAATCACCCACCTCTCTGGTAGCGATTGTTTGCTTGTCGGAGGTCGTGCTTCACCAGCTGCAGGGTTTCAAGATTGCTGGGTAAGACAAGGCGATCAGTGGCGCCCGACCGACAGTCTCCCGACGGCAAGGTTCAGACATAGTGCGGCGCGAGTGGCGTTCGACTCGGACCATGTCCTCGTATACGGTGGAAAGACTAGCGATGGCAGTACCATTGATACTTGGTTGGTGTGGAGCAACAACGGGGACGGATGGCTACCGGTTGTGATCAGCGGCGGAAACCCCGGGGCTCGATTCGGCGCTTGCCTGGCAAACATCGACAACACCTCCGGCGTCTTATTCGGCGGGATGAGTGATGATGGGGTCATCCTGGAAGACTTCTGGACCTGGACATTGCACCGCCGTGGCGAAAGGTCCTATTGTCTGGAGGTCAAGGATCAGACCAAAGACTTGCGAGGGCTCTCGCCCCTTGCCGGTAGCCTCAGCCGCTTCGGTGCGACCGCCAGCCAGACTTCGTGGGGATTAGTGATTGCTGGTGGCAGCATTCCTCGTCAGATTGTGCCTGCACATCAGGAGCTGTTACTGCTTAATCTGAAGGAGCTCGCCACCCAGCTTCGCAGCGGGTCTCCTTCGTCGTCGAGCCCCAGCATTCTATCTACTATAGGACTGGGAAGAGACTGCGGAGCACCTAGGCCTCTGCTGGTGGGTCATGCCTCTTATGCAGTAGACGAGGATCAGGTCCTCCTGCTAGGCGGTGGTGCTGTCTGCTTCTCCTTCGGAACATTCTGGACGGAGGGCACCTGGCTGTTGAAGCGCGCCGACTCGAGCGTTGACAACGAATGGAAAATGGTCCCTGAGACAGTACCGCCTCCCAAAGTAGAGGGACTGCCGACGACCTCATCAAATACCAGCTTCGATACCACCACCACAACCAAGGATGTAACGCCTATTCCTCGCGTCCAGATTCAAACCGCTGCCCAATTCCGGCAGATCCTCGCTGAGGGAAAGCCCGTCATTATAGAAGGATCGGACATCGGACCGTGCACTCACCTCTGGACCAAGGAATATCTAGCGAACGCGGTGGGCAGAGACCGGAAGGTATGTAGATTCAGGAAATCAACTAGTAAGGTTGGAGTCAAGCTAAGAACCCCGGTAAAATTAGGTTGTCGTGCATGAGGCTCAGTCCGAGCACATGAGTTTCCAGACGAAGAATTTCGCCTACACGACCAAGGAGTTTGGCACGTTCCTGGACGAGGTGCATGCGGGGGGCCGCCAATACCTGCGCAGCATCTCGGCCGACCACCCCACGAAATTGCCCGCCAACCTGGCCGTGGACTTTGCTGGACTGAAGGATGATTTCCGCCTGCCCGAAGCCTTTTCGGTCGTTTCGGAGAACGCGCATAGTTCCCCGCTGCGGATCTCGGGGCCCGTCACTTTGTGGCTTCATTACGATGTAAGTTGTGCTTGTCTTTGTATTAGCAGAAGAGAAAACGAAGGCCCAATGTTCTCCAACCAACGCAGAGAAAAGGAACACCAATAAACAAAAACAACAAACAAAAACAACTAATCACCAATCGAAACAGGTCATGGCGAACGTCCTCTGCCAAGTCCGAGGCGACAAGCGACTGATCCTCTACCCGCCCAGCGACGTCCAGTACCTCCAGGTACCCGCCGGCGCCTCCAGCTCGACCCTCAACGTCTTCCAGACGGGAGACGACAGCACGATCGCCGCGATCCCACACACCTCCCCGCACGAAGCGCAACTCCGCGCGGGCGACATCCTCTTCCTGCCGCCGCTGTGGCTGCACACGGCCAGCCCCGCGAAGGACCAGGTCAGCGTGGCCGTGAACGTCTTCTTCCGCAACCTGAGCCACGGCTATGCGGCCGGGCGGGATGTCTACGGGAACCGGGATCTGCAGGCCTACGAGAAGGCGAGGGCCGACGTGCAGAAGATCGCGCGGTCGTTCGACGGCGTCCCGGCTGACATGGCGAGGTTTTACTTGTTGAGGTTGGCGAGGGAGTTGAGGGAGAAGGCGGAGGAGCTGTGAGTGCTTGTCTATGAATGTATAGTACAGTATATATCACCTTGATGATGATGGGACAAAATATATTGTTTGTTTGTTTTGGTTACTGGTTTTGGTCAAGGGGGTGCGTTGTAGCAACATCGAATTGCGGATTTCATGTCACGATTTGGTGTCGTCGTTGATGTTGAATCATATCGGCAGCAAATCCACACCCCCAGAAAGCAAGAGGAATTGACTCGGGGAGTGTATGTGTAAAAGACACAGAAGAGGAGGGAGGAATGAGAAGGTGGTTCGGGCCACGACCCACTAGGCATGCCCTCTGCCTCCCGGGCCCTCCCTACATTAGTTAGTATACGGCCAAGCACCCCCCCCCTCCCCCCCAACAACAAGACCCACCCCTCCACCTGCAATGCAAGCACGCTTGCTGCGAACACGAAGTCGCAAGTAGGGTGGGGGGGATCACTGTACGTGTGTGGGATTTACCCACGTGGTGTGAGAAGACGAAGACTTCTTACATTAGTTCAGGTAGATATGTATATACAACTTCTCGGATATACCTATGTACAGTACAGTACTTACAGGTGGCGCCAGCAAGCCCAATGCGGGACGGAGGCGTCCAGTAGAACTATGGAGTAAATAAAGCAGGCTAGCGCAAGGCATCAAGACTCGACTCCCGATTCATGGGGTGGAGCCAACAGCCCTGAGCTGGATGGAGCCAGTCCATGGGGTCCGTGCTTTTTTGGGCCGGGTCAAACTTGACGTCTAGTCTACTTGCTCGGTGGCATGGCGGGCCTGGAGATGCGAAGCAGATGCCCGATTCTGCTAGCATTGGGGTGGTGGGTTTCAGGTGCCGGATTTCGGGTATGAGTATTATGTAGAACTAATTTAGGTGGAAGACTATGGGCGGGTTTGCTCGGGAGGGATACTTGGGATATCTAGGTGGTTCTCGGCGACACGCGGTCTTGTCGTCGTCATGAGTTAATTTAGAAAGTCGATGATCGCGTGCTCCCGGAGAAGGGCTAGGGGATATGTTCTGGGAAAGTTAGGGACTATAGAACAGGAAAAACCACAAACGCTCCGACATGGAACCCCGCACACTGCACTGTTAGTCTCATGCAAGGTCCCAGCAAACCAGGATGTGGATTTATCAGGTCGGGATTGAGAAGGGGGAAAAAGCATTGATGGTGGACAGTAAATGATGAGTCCGTCGGCTGGAAGTGGTTGAAAGAAAATGCACTGTGGTTAGTTGGCAGGGGCAGGCAGAGTTGATGTAGCACAACGGATTCCTTTCCAAGCGGGACGCTATCATGAGTGCTGCAAGAGCAGATTTGATACTGCTTTATCCATCTGGGTGTCCATGGTAACCGAGACCCAAATGATAAGTTAATCATCACATCGAGGGCGAAAAAGCTTTTGTAATCTCGATGTCATCGCCAATTCTATATTCTTTGAGCGCGCGTGCGACTGGCTGGATGTTCCCCATAACAGGTGGGGATCAAAGAACGCATGACTTGACAAGAACCATGGATGCTTTGCCCCCTTCCCTTATTGAATCCGTTGTTCAGGGATGGAGAAGTAGATACCTCGGGGTAAAAGAACCAGCTACTCACTTTCCGACCACTCAACCTTCAATACCATCCCATTCAGGACACTTCTTTGCTAGGGGCCCTGCATGGTTGGCGAGGGGGGAGGGGAGGGGGGCTGGGCTAAGGGTAAGAAGGAAGAGATTTGATTTGATTCGAGACTGTGTGTGTGTGCACGGCTTTGCTGCAGCTTTCCCTGTGTTTCCGTGTCACATCTTGGTCCGACGGAGAGTCAAGGGTTTTATTGGATCTGTAGAGGAGTGGTTCTTTTTTCTTGCGCCTTCATCGGTTTTTTGTTGGGAATCTTGCGTCAAGACTTTGTGGTCGTTTTCTCTGCATTCTGCCTCGTTTGAGAGGGTGAGGATGCGAGCTCCATAATGTGGCAATTTGGAAAGGGATGTTTAGGATGATCGATGATCAGTCCGGAGAGAGCGTGTGGTGTTATCAAAGCGCCGCAATCTCTGGGCTGGAATGGCCTGGCCCCGAGGATTCATTGGCCGCAAACGGTATGTTGATTTGTACAGTTCGGTATGTGTACTGTGCCTCGGTGGAGTTCTTCTGCCCGATCTCAAGGGCCCACTGGGTACAGATCGCATTCAATGGAAGATGTGCCGAGTTTCTTATCAGTTGCTATGAAGGTGGTGGTGGTGGTGGTGGTGATGGTGGTGGTGTAGGTGTAATTCGAGTTTAGGAAATGAAACCTGTCAAACAGTGATGTTTGAATATTCGAGGAAGAATGAAAGCAGTCAGTCAATAAGGTGGTGGTCAATAATAAAATAATACTAGTCATAATACCAATTAATGTAACGGGAGGGGGGGGGGGGAAACTGGACAGTGGAGGCAGTCCCGCCGCCCGTGCCAACTGCTCCGTGCCCACTTTTCTAACTGTCCGTTTAGTGCCCTTTTACCCCTCCCCACCCCCGTATTATTGTTCGCTCTGTACAACATCATCATCTTCCATCATCATTTTCATTTTAATTCACTTTACCTCTCCTTTCGTCTTCTACAACCACTTCTCGCCTTCCTTCTCCTCCTTCCTTCCTTCTCTTCTTAATCTTCTTCTTCTTTTTATTCCAGCACAGAAGCCTAAAACATCAGACCCAAAATAAGAAAAAGAAAACAAAAAAAAAGGCGGGGGAGAAACAAAGTCCAGGAGAAGGAAATCCAGGTGCAGAAATAATCCGGCCTGATTCTCAGTTGGGCCATTATTACTGCGTCTATCTATTTCTCTTTTCAGTTTATCTTCTCATTTGCCTCCCTCCCTCTCTCTCTTCTTGTCCTTCTCTTTCCCTCGATCCTTTTCATTCACTCACTCACTCACTCACCCTCACTCTTCCATCCTCATCCATTCTTTCTTTCTCGCCTGCTCCACCCTTTCCCGCCGGTACAGAGCACTCGTGGTCAGCTTCCCGTATCATTTGTGGGGTTGGGCGCCTCCGAGGCTTGCTATCAGCTACTAGTCGGTGGGTATTCCTCCATGCCCACTTCCCACTCAGTTCCTTGATCTAAACCCCCCCCCCTCGATTGCACCCACAATCGATCGCCTGCCCGTTTGCTTGATCCCAAAGCCTTCCCTTATCTTTTCGACTTCTGCCTCACCTCCTGTCTCTTTGTTCCCTTGCTGATACCGTCGGGTTCAATTAGATCATCATTCTAAACCTTATTCAACCATTTAAAGTCTGGCGTATCTCACCTTACTCCCCCCAACCCCACCTGTCATTCGATCGCGCGGAACATAATACGCTTGTTTTGGTCTTCGTTGCGATTGCGGATTCATTGCTAACGGGAGATCTCTCCCGCAGATACCACCACATCGTCCGGGGCTGAACGCTGAGACCACTCGACACTGATGCACCACTGATTGGCTTCTTGTGGTGTAACAATTGTTCTTGGGTGCATACCTTCGCCCGGCCGCAATCATTGGAGCAAATACCAGTATGGCGACAGTTGTGGTGCAGCAGCACACGCTGCGACATTCGACTCCCCCACCGTCGGGGATCACCCCCGCCTTGAACCTCAACAGAACCTCGTCGCCTATCCCAAACAAGCATCTGCCTGTTTGCCCAACGGGCCCTTCTCCGGTTTCCGCTCATACCCCTTCCCCAGCTGGAAGCGGAAACACTACCCTTCAAGCTCCCTCGCTTTTACACCCGCCCGATGCATTTCTCCAACTCTCGCAGTCTCCTCCGATATACTCCTTAGATCGCGCAAGCTTGGCGGCTGCTTTAGACCATTGGGCTTCTCAGCCGTTACCAGATCCATCTCAGGTTTTCCCGTGGCTTCATGGACTTCATCCAGCCAATCATCTGCAGGTCGGCTTCTTCACCAACCGCCGGCGCTCCCTCAGGCGGCTTCCCATGTGCTGGCGAGGCATCACGATCGTCAAGGTCGGCGGAGACTTGAGCAGGGCACGCATCAAGGGCGCAGTGTCTCCGGATGAGGTGCTAGGCCCGTCAGGTAGAGAGTTCCTTGCAGTAGACCCGCGGGAAGGCTTCTCAGTGCGCAACTTCCAGATACAAACTGCAAAGCTGGCTCCATTATCTGATATCATCGTCTATGGTGAGGATAATGTCAGTCAAAATCAGATTTTGGATATTGCGGCAAGACTGGCCACAGCACAATATCATTGGAGACTCAAGAACGACCTCGAGCAAAGCTTACCCTCGTACAACACATTTATCCTTGCTTGTAAGTTGAATTGGTCGGTGTATGCGAACGTCAAACTAAGTCTCCAACAGGTCCTTTCTCCGAGATAGAATCGAAGTCCCCGGGGCTGGTCGCTATCGGTAGCAACGGTCAGCTCACGAACCAAGTGATGGATTTCTGTGAGTAAACCTCTTATTCGAGGTAAGAGCGCAGCTAATCGCCTACAGTTCAATGGGAACGGTTCGAAATGTGCGAGATGTCCCGTGCATCCGAGATCTCAAGGAACATATGGTTGGGCCCGACATCCGACTATTTATTATTATCTGGACCCGGTGGTTGCCCATCTGCGGAGACTTTTGACCTACTGATCGAAACAAGCGAGCTAGCGAGCATTCCTGGGCCTCGTTTCCTGGCGAACCTTAATAAACAACTCGAAGAGGGGCCACAGAAGCTGGAATTTCCCTCATCGGGATCGATCCTCGCACCTTCGAGTGAGACCCGAGAAGTTGATGATTTGGTCAACACGATCCGCTGGTTGTACTATTTGGCAAACCCGGATGAACCGGAGCACACTGTTGACGCCGATGGCGACATCTCAATGCCGCCTCTCAGCAGAAGGCCACACAAGATCCTGATTCATTGTCCCGACGGTTACACTGAGAGCTCACTCCTAGCAATCGCATACGTGATGTTCGCCGAAGGCATCTCCGCCCCCAATGCCTGGCTCCGCCTCCACAGTGAGAAGAAGCGGAACTTCTTTGCGTATCCCTCGGATGTCACGTTCTTGAGCAGCGTGCAAGGGAGACTCCTGCAAGAGAGTCCGGCCACCAAGTCTCACAAACTTACCAGCCTCCCCGACCCGCAATGGTTCAGGTATTGTGATGGCTCCCTCCCGAGTCGGATCTTACCATATATGTACCTTGGTAACCTGTCCCATGCGAACAATCCGGAAATGCTCTGGGAGCTCGGTATCCGTCGTGTTTTAAGTATTGGTGAATCGGTGACGTGGACTGCCTCCGAAACCACGAAGATGGATCCGAAGAATGTGATGCACATTACTAAGGTCCAAGATAACGGCATTGATCCGTTGACTCAGGAGTTTGAAAAGTGCTTGGAATTCATCCGTAAGAGTCATCGTCACAGCAAGTAAGGCTATGTTGCTTACCTTTCTCCAGGTCAAGGAAAACGCGATGGTATGGCTACTTTGGTTCATTGCCGTGTGGGAGTCTCACGCTCGGCTACCATCTGCATAGCCGAAGTGATGTCGTCTCTTAATTTGTCGTTCCCTAGAGCTTAGTAAGTTCTGACAGAGATCGCGTCTGATATCTTTGCTTACATCTATGCCAGCTGCTTCGTTCGTGCAAGAAGACTCAATGTTATAATCCAACCTCACCTGCGTTTCGTGTAAGTCTTTCGAGTTTGCTACGGTTATATGCCGTTCCGCCATGCTAACGTGGTACTCAGATATGAACTGCTCAAATGGGAGGAGTTGCAAGTACAAAAGCGCAACAAGACGCCCAGAAGAGAACTAGAATGGCCGACTGTGGCCCGCGAGATCGCGCTTATGAACAAGCCATATTCCCGATAGTGGAGCGACTCTGCATGGTATACATGCGCACCTCCTGCAGGACCACCCCTGCAGACAAGCAAATACCTCGCCAGGCCCTGCTTTGCATGATGTATAGGAGCTGCAATGCAACCAGGATCAGACGAGAAGAACAAGATTGCAGGGATCGTTTCCTTAGAGCTGGGAACACAGGCTCACACCTGCACAACCATTTTTTGACGACTGTTGAAACGGAAATTTTACGAGGGCATGAACTGAACCGATCTAATGGAAATCCGCTTTTTTTTTTTTTTTTTTTGTTTTCGATTGGCGTTGGACGGGATTTGATTCCCGCGTGAGAAGTAACTTGAATTTCTGTGGTTCATCTGATACATGCATCCGGATATATGCTAGTGATGTATGAGACTAGTTATCTTTGTGTGTTCGGCTGGGTTGTGTGGGCGTCTGGTAATGGGATTCTCGTGCTGTGTGCTAGGTTTGGAAGCCTTTTTAGTGGTATCTCATCTTGCTTGTACTACCTTATTTATTACCGGACGATGATTTTGATTGGAACTTTTGAATTGATTAGATGGTGTGGTGATGGTACGTGTAGGTGCCGGCTGATTTCTGTTGGTGTTGGAGTTCAGATTGGCATTGGACACTTGTGTTCTTCGCTTTCCAGGATGTAGGCTCATGTGTACAGTACATACCTGCGGTGAAGGGTAGGTATGTCTGTCTAGCGAAGCACGATGCTCTGTGCCGCGGAGTTGATCTTGCCGAATGATTCTATAGACCATATACTGTGTCATTCCTTCCCATCTGCTTCTGAACTCCATCATCAACCCAAACAATCCCTTCTATACTCTACACACCTCAAACCACCTCGGCTCTCAAGGTAGTCAAGACAACAGTCGACTAAACAGCCCGATTCCTCGTGATAGATATATACAGACATCCATCCCACACCCACAAAGCAAATCCACCACCACCGCCACGAACACGAACCGCAGAACCTCAACACCGCTCAAACACCCGATACAGCCCCTTCAAATCCGCCACCTCGATCACCCCGCCCAACAGCCGCGTCGTAGCCACCAACCGGCCCCGCATCGCCGGGAACACTACGTGCTCCAGCATCCGGGCTATCTGCGCGCGGCGCTGCTGAACGAACGTTTCTGCTTCCTCTTCTGCGGCGGGTCCCTGCGGTGTGGTTTCCTTCTCGCCAGAGTTCTCGTGATTAGTTTCATTGGTAGTGGTATTGGGAACGGTGGCGACGGTATACTCCCCCGCTGCTGCTGCAGGTGCCTGTGCCTGTGTCTGCGGAGCTGGCACCGGCACCGGCAACGCCTCCGGGACGTAAAACGCGGCCAACTCGCGCAGAAAGCTCCGGAAGCAGGCCTCCTCGCTCGACCAGTCGACGTAGGGCCCCAGCCGCAGCAGGAACTTGGGCAGTTTGGCCAGCGACGGCAGGTAGCCCTTCAGCAGGAGGGGGAGGGAGACGAGGCGCCCGTCCTGCGTGATGTGCAGGGAGAAGTACTCGTTCAGCATCTCGCGGCGCGCGATGAGGGTCTGTGCGATGACTTCGGGGGCTTTGGTGTAGATTTCCTGCGCTGCTGTGGTTGCTGTCGAGGTTGAGGATGGGGGTGAGGGTTGGTGTTCGGCGGCCTCGGCTTCGGCGTCGGCGGCGATGCGGAGCAGGTCGATGAGCTGCGGCGCCGGGTCGAGGGTTATGACGCCGAAGTTGCCGAAGTCGGTGAGGCCGATCTGGTAGAAGAACTCGTGGCTGAAGAGGCCGTAGTCGACCAGGTAGAGCTTCACGCCGCTTTGGATGGCGGCGATGCGGCGCCGTTCGTCGACCAGCCCCACGTACGTGAGGGCCGCGATGGTCTCGGTCAGCGTCGTGTGCATGCTGCTGCGCACGGCGGCGCGGAGGTTCTTGATGGAGGTTAGCGCGATGCGGAGGGGTTCGCGCGCTGTGGTTTCGTAGTGGAGGCCTTCTTCGTCGAGGACGGTTGCAGCGCTGGTGGTTGGGTTTTCGGCTGAAGAGGTGGTGGTGGTGGTGGTGGTCGCGGGTGTGAGCATGGAGGTGATCTTGCGGACTTTCGAGTCGGTGCGCACCAGGTTGTGTTCGTAGGGTTTCTTGGTGGTTGCTGGTGTTTTCGGGGTTTTCGGGGCCCCTCCGGGGCTGTCGTTGTCGTCGTCGTCGTCTGGTTCTTCTGCTTCGGCCGCCATGGTTCGCACGCCTGGGAGGAGGGTTTGCGTGAGGAATGTCCGGCTGGAGTCGACTTGTGCCAGCCGGGAGCGGATGTCGGCGCAGATGCTTTCGATGATCTCATCTTCATTCAGAAAATTCACCTCGCGCTTCGTGGGGTGGACGTTGACGTCGACCCGTTGGGGTTCGATCTCCAAGTCCAGATAGACGAAGGGGTGGCCGCCCTTGGGGAGGAAATTTGAATATGTCTGCTCGATGGCTCGCTTCAGGGCGGTCGACTCGACCGAGCGATGGTTGATGAATAGCAGGATGACCGTGCGTTTGACGTGATAGTTGGCGTTGGTGGCCAGGCCCGACGAGCGGAACCCGAGCTTCTCGTCCTCGATCTGGAACTCTACAAGCTCGTTGGCCACGGCGCTGCCGTGGATCTGTCGGATGCGATCGATCGTGCTTGCGTTGGCCGGGGTGGAGATGCTGACGCCCGAGTCGCCGTGTTTGCGGCACGAGAAGGCCACCCCCGCGCAGTGGACGGAATACCGTCCAACCACGTCCAGAATCTTAGCGTATTCTTCGCTCGCGGAGCGAAATGCTCGTCGTCTCGTTGGGACGTTGTAGAAGAGATCTTCAACCTACGCAGGTCAGCAAATTGTCCGCCAGGGCTGCGCCATCATCATCATACGCACGGTTATTTGCGTGCCTCCGCGGCCGGCAGTGGCTTTGGGGGCAGCGCTTTGGCCTGGCTTCGCAGGAACAAGCTTGCCATCACTGTAAACCGCTTTCCAGGCACAGCTGGATCCGGCCGTCTTCGTGGTGACGGTCAGATGGGCGATGTGGCTGATACTGGCCAGGGCTTCGCCTCGGAAGCCGTAGGTGCCTATCGAGGAGAGGTCCTCGAAGGCCTTCAGTTTCGAAGTAGTGAACCGCTCGCAGAGGATGGGTAGATCGTCTCGCTTCGTCGGGTTAGCGGATCGAAGTCACGGAAGTTTAGCACAAACTCACGTCGATGCCGTGGCCATTATCCGTGATCTGGAGTAGCTTCAGGCCGCCGTCCTTGACCAGAATCTCAATAGAAGTCGAGCCAGCGTCAACAGCGTTTTCGATCAACTCCTTCAAGGCATGCATGGGAGCTACAATGATCTCTCCAGCTGCAATCTTGTTGACCACATCAGGGTCAAGGGCCTATGGTTGTGAGTATGGCAACGCCGGAGATGGTGCGGGTGAGCCACTGACCCTGATTCTCTTGGGCTTCTTCGGCTCATCATTTTGCTCGACCTCCTCTGCTGGTCTTTTGGTACCCCGTGGCTCTAACGTGTCAACCTCCATATCAGGATCCATCGTGGCTGTTCTAGTGACCAGGCGAGGGCGGCGGGACAGAGGGCTAAATGGTTTCGATCGATAACGCAACCGAAGCAATCAACCCTCGCCAGACAGGTTTCAGTGCTTCCCGTAAGTCTCGTCCGACGCAGGGCAGAGACCAAGTGATCAATACTTTAAATCAAAAGTTCCCTTTCAAAAGTTCCCTTTCCTCGAAGACTGTTGCGATGATGAGAAAGCGGTGGAGGGCCATGGAATAAGTCGGGCAAATCGCGTGTCCGCTCGCGTCGCCGCCTTTCTGTCGCGTTGCGATCGCTTCACGTAAGTAGGCAGAGATCGATTTTTGGCATACTGCTAGAAGATCTTCCATTTCCAGGATAGGACACAAAGATCTGGCCTTGGTCTCCTTACACATGCAGCAAGCTGTCTAGATCTTGCGTAGTTAATTCAATCCTCTAGCTATGAACACGCATGGTCACATGACATGTCATTTTTATCTCCATGCGGGAAACACCCGGACTAAAAGCAGCGAACCTCGTTGATACCTAAATGTAAGAACAAGAATATGAATTGAGGGAGTATCTGAGTTAATCTGCTGCGTAAGTAAACAGCATTGCTCTGGAACAATCCACTTCGCTAAAACTTCACACAGATCATCAACGCGCGATCCATCACCGCGCGGTTATCAACCAGAATCATACATTGCTCCATGCATTAGAATCCACAATCAAGCCCCAGCTTGAAGACAAAATGCAATCAAACACCTTTTTTCCAGAGCAGGAACTTGTTACAAGTCCCCAAGCTCAATCGCCCGCCCCAGCCCCAGCTCCACACACATCATCTCCTCGCCCCCCCAGAAAGCCAAGGAAACAGACCCTCAACCCCCTCCACCATGGCATCCAAGCCTTTATCACTCAGCACCTCCCTGCAGATACCCTAGCCAAGCACAACCTGACCCTCACCTCCCTTCCCAAACGCTTCACCATCTACGAACCTCTCTTACTCCTCCCGGTGAACGCCTTCACCACTCCACCCGCCTGGCACTCCTTGTACGAAGATCTCACCGCGACGCAGCGGCAAACCCTCTATACCACCCTTCTCCAGTCCTTTGCCCGCTATGGCCTCACCCACGTGGCCATGAACGCGCCCATTGCACTCACGGACCCCAACTCCGGGGCGGAGAACCGGATCCGCAGCCCGGGAGGGTTGATTCCCTTATACGGGGACTTCGGGCCTCTACCGGATGCCTCTGCGTCGCAGGGGCAGGGGGAAGGTGAAGCGGCGATAGCATGTCCGAGCGCCACAGACCTTGAGCAGGCGTTCTGGGTACGTACTGTCCAAAACCATGGGATCGTACAGATCTGGGCGCCCTTGTATACCATGTTCTCGCGGGGCAATATTACTGAGAAAGCGCGGATTCTGGGCAGTGAGTTTGAGGGGTTGGTTGAGGAGCAACTCGGGGAGAAGGTCTCGGAGATCAGCGTGGTGGACATGTATGCTGGGATTGGGTATTTCGTGTACTCGTATCTGAAGCGTGGGGTGAAGAGGGTGTGGGGGTTCGAGATCAATGGGTGGTCGGTGGAGGGGTTGCGGAGAGGGTGTAAAGAGAATGGGTGGGGGTGTAAGGTGTTCCGCGTTGGAGAGGATGGATTGTTACTGGGGGGACAGTCACTAAAGGAAGTGGTGGAGGGTTTGACGGAGGAGGATCGCGTGGTGGTGTTCCATGGGGATAATCGATTTGCGGCGGAGATTCTGGGGGGAATTAGGGAGTGTATGGGAGCAGGGCAATGGAGTAGGGTCAGGCACGTGAACTTGGGACTGCTGCCTTCATCTTGCTTCGCGTATGCGAATGCCTGCAAGATTGTGGACGCTGAGAAGGGTGGGTGGGTGCATGTTCATGAGAATGTCGATGTGCAGGGCATCGAGGAGAAGAAGGACGAGGTCACCGCGGAATTGGGGAGGCTGCGAGTGGAAGTCTTAGAAGTAGAGGCCAAAAAGGTGGCTGCTGCTGCTGCTAGGTGTCGGCATGTTGAGCAGGTCAAGACTTATGCGCCGGGGGTGATGCATTGCGTCTTCGATGTGCGGTTATCTTCAAGAGAAGAGATAGAAGCCTCCGACACTCGTGGCAAATGAACCACGCACACCAATACTCCATGAACCCCAACCTCCGGGTGATGCAATCGACGCTCAAGATCATCTCATGAAACATATGTACAGTACAGTGGCAACAGCGCAAGAACTCTACAGTACAGATCTTCAGCTCCGCTTGAGGAACTTTTGGGGTATGTTTGCCTCCACGATCTGCATACTCTCGAGCTGTTCGAGGCGCTCCATGGCAAGATCCTCCTCATCATGTCTCCGGAAGTGTTCGATATCCTCGGGGTGAGTGAGGTCCTCCTCCTTTGCATCTTCACCGTGGAACTTTTCGAAGTGATGGATCTCATATTCATATTCAATGTCACCATGATGGCCCGGTCCGAGTCCAAGGTCAGGGAGCCGGGCTCCGTCCGCAATGAGACGCATCCAGTTGTCGCGACTGATGACGCCCGTGTTGGTGGGATCGAAGATGCTGAAGACTTCGCGGAGACCTTGCAACTTGCTATCCTCTGTCACTCCCGCATTGGACTCGTCGTCCATGCCGTAGGTCTTGCGCACTTCCTCAGGGGTCCACACTCCCGAGGCATCGTAATCGTGGAGGGAGAAGAAGGAGGCGGGATCGAAGGCATCGATGTGATGTTCCTCTATGAACGCACCCAATTGAATCAGTGACACTGCATTGGCTTTCGGATAATATCCCCCGAGGTTTCCACAAGGTCCTTACCCTGCATATGCCGTGTTGCCCAGTCGGACGAGGGTGGCTGGTCATTCGAGTGCGAACCGTGGGCGCTGACCAGAGTGCCGCTTAGGGCCAGGAGAGCAGTAGCTACCGTGACGAGCATGGTCACGTCAAGCAATAATCGCACCGGCTTGTCGAATAATATCAAATGAACAGAAGCAATGACCAGACCAGATTCCCAGAAGTGACCTGCAAATATGACAGATCAATATTCTGTTCACTAGCCAAAGCAATTCTTCGCCGGAGTAGGTAGAAGTTCAAAGTGGACTGCCGTAACCGTATGTATTGATGACAATCGGGGAATAGGAAGGGGGGCTCCGGCCGGGGGCCGAACAGACTAGTGGGTGGTTTGCACCGTTTGCAAGCGGTGTGGTGGTGCGACTTTTGCCGATGCAGTCCTGTTGGAAGCAAAAGTTCCAAACTTCGACATCGGCCAATTGCTCCTCCAGTCCACAAGCTCCACTGAACGCCTATCCCTCCCTTGCCCATTGGTTTCGCTCGTCAGAGAGCCCGGTCAATTGGATCCTGGCATATCTTGGAATCACCTTGTTAGTCTCAATTCAGGGCGCAGAAATGACCGGAGAATGAAAGGTCTCTGGTCCCGCGTCACCCCGGCGCAGTCAACGTGCCGATGCGTCTCCTGCCTCAGCACCGTCTCCCAAGGCGTAGCATCGCGTGGGGCTACAGCAGCCAGCAAGAAACGTCTCCGCCTAGGCAATTCGGTCACAGCCCTGTACACGAGTATCTTCGCCGCAGCGGCCCTAGCAGACGCCCAGGCCAAAGGTCAGCGCCGCCATGAGTGGGAGGAGAAGATCGCAGCGGCCAAGGGTGAGGTCAATGCGCTGCTTGATGAGGAGGAACGCCTGGTAGAGGCCATTTTCGCCCGTCGCGACGAGGGAATGGAAATAACTCCGAGCCGACAAACCGCCACACAAGCAAGACCAAGATCCTACCGGTACCGATGGCCGTCCACGAATATCTCGCGTCGCTCATTCCATACGAGTCGGAACCTCGCTCTCAGCAAGAGCAATCAACGGCGAGACGAAAACAGCCTAGAAGAGCTCAACAAAATCAGCGAAGACCCATTGTTGGAAGTCACGGAGGAGGATAACTTGTGGAATCTCGAAGACTTTGACACCCCTCAATGGCTCAAGGAAAACAGTACTCGCCAAAAGGCTATCCGCAAAATGGCGCTGAAGCAATTGGCCATTCGGATGCTACTCCGACGGGGAATTGCTCATAGTTACCAGGGTCTGCAGATGAAATACGCAGTCGACTATTCCATGCCTGCGCCCAATGTTCCGGAGCTTCTTACCCACTTAAACAAGCTCCGTAACCGAATGAAGAGCGTGAAAGCTTCCCCACGTTCCAGCATAGAAGACTTGGAAGCGGAGATGAACTCGCTTTCCCCTCAAGATCAAATGACGGAGCGCCAGAGGCTCGACGGGGAATTATACCGAGATACCAATCTTTACCTGGCGAACAGGATGTCTCTCCAAGAGCTTCTCCTCAGATTAGCTAACAACCTCACGAAATCCACCAATCCTGACCGAAGTCTAGGTCTGAAGCACATGCTGCTGGCATTTACCAAGACCCGAGAAAACGACATCTGTGAAATGATTCTACACGCCATCATACCCCATAAATTCCCGCTCACATCGTCTCTTATCATCTCGATCCTGAACTTCTTCCGCAAATCCAAGAATCTCAAGGCCTTTGACTTGTTTCTTCGCCAATTAGCCGGGGATGGGTATCCGCTGGACATGGGTAATCTAGGCCACTACAAGAATGTGGTGGTCAACGGCATCGAGATTCAGGTCCCACCAGTCGACAGTGCGAACGCCGTCATCTACGGCACTCTGATTCGGTCTTGCCTACGCTTTAATCAGCCCGACCGTGCGGACGCCTACCTCCAAGTATCTCGAGCATCTGGGTATATGGACGACTACGCGACTTTGAGCTCCTATCTCGGGTTCTACGCCATTCGGTCTGACTGGGCAAAGGGTATCCAGGCCTTGCAACGGACCGTCGCCTTTATTGGGTCGACAACGGAACACAGGCCGACGCGCGTCGAGCGCCTGATTGTCAAGATGGTTTACCTCTGTGATGAATGCGAGCAAACCGAAATCTCCCAGAAAATCATTCAAGCGTTTGTGAAGAGCGGGTTTGACTGGAAGTGGGCGGAAAAACAACTAGATTTGACCTTCGAGCGCGATCCGCGTTACAACCGCTGGAAGGCCGCTCAGACCGCAGCAGGCACAGAAGCCGCCCGGGCCTCACAACAGACGATGTGGGAGAAGTGTTATTCCTTTGTCCAAGCTGTCGGCGAGCAGCTCGACGGTCTGACCACCGAGCGAGCCTCCACCACTCAATGGCAAGATATGATGAAAACATACGCCCAGGATGTCCTTTCTGCCATTATCTCTGGACCGGTGGCTATGCACAAAGCCGCCAAAGAGGGCGGTACTGGAGACCTCGTTCAAGACGATCGCGCCACCCTCTTGAAGGAAATCAGTCAGCAAGCCCATGATATTCAGCAGCACAACAGCGCAGTCGTCAACGCCCAGAAGACCGAGATCGCCTCCCTACAAGCCGAGATTGCTCAGCTCAAGCGCATGGTCTTCGATCTGCACCGGACAGTCACCACTTCCAACCCCCTTCCCCAAACATCTTCTCCACCGTCTTCTTCTCCTAAACATTCAACAACTACTGCTACGTCTGCCCCCTTAACTCGTCCCACGCCTGTTGATACCACATCCCCCCCTCCTCCGCCTCATGTCACAGCGTCTCATCCCCACCTGCCAGCCGGGTTGGCACATAATCTAGTCTCATCATCACCCAGCCCCACCCAGGGAGATCAAGTTTCACCTGCTAAGAAGAAATGGACCATGTCATTCGGAATGATGCCTTCGTCCAAGCCATGATCAGGATAATTCAGGGCGACCACGCCCTTGTACGGACTATTGGCCTTTGGTACTGTCTTGTACATCTCGTCGAGCCTACTATTTCGCATCCAGGGGGGTTATTGCTGATGCTGGGAAGGCTTGAAAAACGAAGACCGAGAGAGGATCGGGGCGTCAGTATAACCAAGTTGCGTGCGGCGCATACTGTATATACCATATGCTCACTACGCGAGGTTTCCAAGAGTCATGGGATGGCCGGGTTGTGAAGCTTAGGTTCCCTTTGATGTCATGCACCCGATATGACATGACCTTGATCAAATGCTCTGAGTGGGAGGCACATTTGCGCTTCAATCTTTGTATATTATACCTGTACCTGTACCTTCACGCTGGATAGCTGAGCGAGTATATCAAAACACCAGACCCCTCACTTCATCATTCAGTTCCCTCTCTACTGCTTCTTCTTCTCTGATCACCCGACCCATAAGAGATTGCAGAAGACACCCCCCAAACCCGAAGCCGAAGCCGGAGGAGGCCCTCTCCCCATCTCCCCGAACACCCCCAGCAATCCGACAGCGCCGCGGCGGCCTACCGCGCCTTCCCTTTCCACCACCAGGCACCCAAACCCAAATGACATCTCTCTGACGCCCCTTCCGGCCTTCCAGGCCACGCAGCACTCCCCCCAAAAAATAAAGAGAACAGCAGTCTTGCCGCGCTTAGGATTCAAACCCAGACACTGCCGTCGCACCGCGATTTGGACTACGGTGGCACTGGTGAAGACCGCTACACCCCCGCGGCTGCCGTTGTATACCCCAATTCGGAACTTGGTGATAGACCCACCGTTCTCCACCTTTCCGTGTGCCTGAGGCCACAACGCCATAAGATTCAGCCCTATGGGTGCCTTAGGCTGCCAACATCCTTTATCTTTTGATTGTGGGATAGCGGGATATGGTGAATATGGTTTGGGTTTTTGGGGGATATAGTTGGGCGATCGCGGTGCCTCTCGAGCTAGGTATGCAGAGCTAGGGAGGGGGAAGGGACGGGGCTCATTCTCTCGTTCTTTCGTGGGGGATTTGATACAGCGTACTACTGCTTCGTGATGATTTCAGAAGATATCGCGCTGCTTGATAGCTAAGGGATGCTTAAATGTTAGGAAAGTGGATAGATTCAATATCCTATGCCCAAATCATTTTTGCCCATAGGACATGGGGATGTATGATATCATGTTTCAAAGAGAAAAAAAAAAGTCTATTATATTTCATGAGAATAGTAAGAAAACAACGTGACAAAATATGCGACCCCATCTATCGTCTCTTTTCCGCGCGGATCTTCTCACGACGCGAGAGTCGCTCAGCGGCGCGGAGAAGCGAGGAGCGGATGTCGCCCTTCGCGAAAGTGGAAATGTCGTAGTAGGTCGGGGCGATGTCCTAGATTGACACGGGACAGTTAGTAAATCTGTCAATTGATCCTTTGTTTCTCTTAACGAGCTCGTGGCTTGGAAGGAGGGGGGAGGATTGAACTTACAATAAGCCACTCGGGCTTGACGGCGGTCACGGTACGGATGTAGTTCTTGGTGGTGAGCACGAACTCATTATACAGGACCCACTCAGCCTCGTGGCCGAGCACCGTCGATGGGTGAAGCAGGACGTTCTGGTGGTCCTTGATGGTCATGTACATGCTCTTGCCCTGGCTCTCCTTCTTGGCAACCTGCATGAAGAAACCAGCGCACAGCGCACGGCGGATGTTCTCGTAGTACTTCTTGTCCTCGAAGGGGGTGGAGATCATCTCGAGCTCCTCGCGTTCCATGATGCGCAGGAGCTGCATGCGGACGTTGTCGGCCGACTGCAGCGACCGGAGGGAGAGGAAGTGGTCGTGGCACCATTGCTTGAGGTTGTCCTGGGCTTCAGGGCTCTTGAAGGCGTGGTAGACGTTGAGGAGGGTCAGGTGGTCACCGTCGGGGTGGGAGAACAGGTCTTTCATCTCGTCTGCGCGCTTCCTTTGAGAAGCCGGGCGGACGAACACGTTGGGCACGGAAAGAAGGGCCGTAATCGAGAGGATCTCGTTCGAGCAGTAGAATTCGGGGGAGCTGATAAGCATGACGGCAAGGGCGGGGTCGAGGGGGAACTCGGATGCGAGGCGGCCCAGCTGGGTCAGGTTTCCATCGTCGTCAAGACAGGCAAGGTAGTTGAGTTCCTCCAAGGCTCTCATCAGAGTTTCGGGGGCTGGGGGATCCATCAGGTCGAAGTGGACGAGGTCGTCAATGCCAAGTTTCTTAAGCTCCAGCACCGTCGAAGAGAGGTTAGATCGGAGAATCTCGGGGTAGGTCTGATCGATCAGTTCCTTCTTGAAGGCGCCTTCGGTATAGAGACGGAAGCACTTTCCGGGACGGGTACGACCAGCACGACCAGCTCTCTGTTGGGCGGAAGCCTTGGAGATCGGAGAGACCAGAAGAGACTCGACACGAATACGAGGGTTGTAGATCTTTTGCTTGGAGAAACCGGGGTCGACCACGTAGACAATACCGTCGATGGTAAGCGACGTTTCGGCGATGTTTGTGGACACAATGACCTTTCTACCGGGGCGGCCACCTGGACGACGAGGAGGCGGTGCCGGCTCGAAGATGCGCTGTTGCATATGAGGAGGAAGACTACCATAGAGAGGGTAGACCTTGATCGGTCCAGCGTCTGCCTCGCGCATCATCTCGTCCGCCTCCAAAGAAATCTTTCGAGAGGCATCTTCGATTTCCTCCTCACCAGTCAAAAAGAGCAGGATATCACCCTCGTCTTCGGTAGCGTGAATCTGAAGAACAGTCCGAATGGCGGCTTCAACATAGTCCTGCTCAGGCTCGGGGGTATAGAAAATCTCGACGGGGTGGGTACGACCAGGAACAGCAAGGAGGGGGGCATCGTTGAAATAACGCTGGAACTTCTGCGCATCCAAAGTGGCAGACATGATAATGATCTTGAGGTCGGGTCGGCGCACCACAACCTCCTTCAGAAGACCCATAAGAACATCGGTAGCCATGGTTCTCTCGTGAGCCTCGTCCAGAATGATGGTACTGTAGCGGTTGAGGTCGTGGTCGTGCATGGCTTCTCTCAGAAGCATACCATCCGTCATGTACTTAAGCACCGTCTTGGAACTAGTCATATCTTCGAAACGAATGCTGTAACCGACTTCCTCTCCGAGCTTGACATCCAACTCTGCAGCAACACGCTGGGCGACGGACATGGCAGCGACACGACGGGGTTGGGTACAAGCAACCATCTTGCGCTGGGTCTGCGGCTGATCATCGAAGAGCACGAACTGAGGGATTTGCGTTGTCTTTCCGGAACCCGTCTCACCGACGAAGACGAGGATTTGCGACTTCTGATAAAGCTCTAGGAACTCATCTCTGCGAAAAAATTAGACGATTTGGAACCGAGAATGCACCAGCGCAGCGCGGGCAGGGCATAAAGGGAAAATGCGAAAACCAACCTTTGGGCATGGACGGGGAGGTCTCGACGAGTCTGTAAGATGGAGACGTATTTGCTGGAGAATGGCTGGTCGTTGAAAGGGTTGATCTCGCCATCTTCAACCTCCTTAGCCAGAGCAGCAGTCGTCTGATGGCGCTTCATCTTTCCAAAGGCCGGGTGAAGGTCGGCACCGCCATTGTCGGGATACATGTGAGCCAGGTACGGGTTGTTCTTAGGATCTGTCTCAGCCTTGTCCATTTTTGGACGCTTAGCACGCGAACCGTTCTCAGAATCCGAGCGACGATCAACCATGGCGTCGGGAGACTTTGGGGAGTAGAGAAAAGGCGGGGTGGACAACAAGTCGCGAGAGAGTTCGTCCGTCGCAGAACTGTTGTTGGAGGCGAGTTTGAAGAAAAAAAGGCAGCCCTGATAGGCAAGTCGGCCGGGCCTCGCCACAGATACTTTTTGTCCCGCTCACCGCTCAAGTATTCTGCCGTCATTTACCCCACGGCGGTTCGGACAGGCAAGGGGAAAAAGAGCAACAGAACCACGTTTGACAGCCAGCTCCATCCACGAAGGCACACATCGTTGGTGAGCTTAGGCTGGCATTTCTCCCCTCCAAAATCATCGTGTGACTGGCTCGTGTTAGTACTCACCTCTTTATACACCCCTCAACTCCCTGCTTCTTACAATGGCCTGAAATCACTTCTTGAATTGAAACTCAATTGATCGACCACAGGTGGGACCATCATCTTCATCGGATCAACAAGGCGTTCTCGACGATATATAGCCCATCACCATCTACACGACACTTGGGATAACTCCAGTCGCTCTCCACGCATTCCACCCAATTCCATCGCCCTGAAATTCGTAGACAAAACCACCACTCATCTCCCTGATATCTCTTTGTCCGCCAAAATGGAGTCCTTTACCAACTCCGACACTGTCAACATGACCTTCTGCATCGGGCAACATGAGGAGGACCGAAAGGTTCCCATCACCAATGAAATGGTACAAGCGGCACACGAGAGTAATGTACGAAACTACCACCCTAGGATGCAAGCATCTACTAATTCTTCTTCCTGGATAGTATGACATGTTGACTGCGCCGGTAACCACCTCCCACTTCCAATCCCGAGTGCTCGCTCTTCTCTCGACATATCAAGGGAGCTTACAACCTTCGGCACCAGGCTCCAATGGAACGATGATGACCAGCGATAACACACGGCCGCTCGTGATCCCTGAGCTCGGACCCGCTGATACGCATATGACCCCGAACGAGGCAATGACCCAACTCGTTGGCGTAACCAGCTCCTGGATTGACTTGTGCTCTCCGGACCCTCTCATTGCAGACCTCTCTCGCCAGGTCTTCATGCTGGAAGTGAACTATGCGGCCTTCTGTGGGATTGGATACCTTCTGATTCCGGGGCCAAAACTCCACCACAATGACGCCCATTCGGAGCAGATCATCTACTATGCACGAGCCGTGCAAGATGCCATAAATGTCGCGCCGTATATTCAATTCCACATCTGGACGCAGATGGCCGACATCCCAGATCTCCAAGGAGATAAGGTTACTGACTTGGCCAGCCTCGCGCGCAAGGAGTTTGTCAGTGGCTCGGTCGATTCAGTGTCACAGATTGATCCGTTCGGCACCTGGGATGCCTGGGATATCATCAGAAGAGTCTGTAAATATCACACAAGACTCGTCGTAGGTATGGTACTCAACTTCATCTTAGTAGGCTCGATTCTACTCTTGTATAGCCTTGCTGATCATTGTACTAGCACTCGCACTGCCTAAGCAACTTCCTCCGATGTCCGTGCAGTCCCGCTGGTACTCGGAGCCCACTCACATGCTCACGATTCATGGTAACACCTTCCTCAAGAACCAAAAAGGCTACCCCGTGCTGTCAAAGGCACACCAAGCCTTGATTGCTCGATTCATGCGCCTCCGAACCGCCCCCTGGATCCTCCTTTGTGAAGTTGGCCCTATCCCAGGAGTGGAGGTGGACGAGTCGTTTGAGAACCCTGATGCACATGCACCAGGCTCGGAGTATCCTAGCCTCGCGCAGGCTGCAGTCTCGAACAAGAAGCACCACGATCCCACCCCTCATCTATCTTATGTCAGAAACCTCCAGTCCCGCCAACCTCCCCGCAGCGCTATGGAACGGTTTGGGACAGGCTATCAGGATTATCTCCAAGCCCCCCTGCAGCCATTGACCGTCAATCTGGAGAGTATCACCTACGAGGTCTTCGAGAAAGATCCCATCAAGTACGACTGGTACGAAAGAGCCATCGCGAAGGCCCTGACGGACTGGTCGAAGAAGCCGAAATCCGGGCCAGATGGCAAAGTATCGGTCGCTGTTGTTGGAGCCGGTCGAGGACCGCTCGTCGGCCGTGCCCTTCGAGCCAGCGCCGAAACAGGCGTGGAAATTGACCTTTGGGCGGTGGAGAAGAATCCCAATGCATTTGTTCTTCTCCAGCGTCACAACAAGAATCACTGGGGTGGGAAAGTCACGTTGGTCCACTCCGACATGCGAAGCTGGAAGGGCCCTCAAATCGCGAAGGGAGCCGCTCCAGCATCGCAGTCAGCATTGGTAAGAACAGCCAGACTTTTCCCCTCCATATGCAAATGACAAGAGCTCCCTCCATAACGCTAATACTCAGATCCAGAACTCCACGCAATCACCCACCTCCGGCACCGCGGTACCCGACCTCGTCCCTACCACGATTGACATCCTCGTCTCCGAGCTGCTAGGCTCCTTCGGCGACAACGAGCTTTCTCCCGAATGCCTTGACGGCGTTACCCACCTCCTCACCCCCGTCCACGGCATCTCCATCCCGGCCTCATACACCGCCCATCTCACCCCGATCGCGGCGCCCAAGCTGCACGCCGACGTGATGAACCAGTCCATCTCCAATCCCGCCGCCCCCGAGACGCCGTACGTGGTAATGCTGCACGCCATCGACTTCCTGTCCACGAACCAGCCCTCGGCCACCGCGCTGATGAACTCCGGCGCCGGGAGCCACCACCACCACAGCGTGCGCAACTCGATATCCACGCTGCCCGGCGGCGGGGGATCCAGCGAGACGCCCATCCCCTTCGTCCAGACGACCTGGTCCTTCGAACATCCGAACCTCAACATCCCGCCGCAGTCCCCGTCCTCCTCGACGATCTCCAACGCCCACAACGTGCGCCGCACCCGCCTGACGTTCCCCGTCCAGAACCGCGGCGTCTGCCACGGCTTGGCAGGCTACTTCGAGACCGTGCTCTACCGCGACATCGAACTGTCGACGAATCCCGTGACCATGGACGCCAAGAGTCAGGATATGATTAGCTGGTTCCCCATCTACTTCCCTCTCAAGGTCAGTTCTTGCCTCGAAATCATCCTGCGTATAACCTCACATCTACGAGACATCCTTGGGAATTGTTGTGTCTGAAATTAACATCCGCAAAACAAAATGACAGACCCCCCTCAACGTCCCCGATAACGGCGAAGTGGTCGTCACCATGTACCGACAAACCGATAACCGCAAGGTCTGGTATGAGTGGATGGTGGAGGTGTTCGCGCTGGAAGGCGCAGCAGCAGGAGGAGGAGGAGGCAACCCGGAGCCTTCCACGGCCGTCGAGCTGATGGCAGCTCCGGTCATGAGCGGTGCTCGGACGGCGGGCGCCTCCGCTGCCGTGAACAGCCCCGATCGGGAGCGCTCCAAGGCGGCGGCCGCGGCGGCCAGATCACGTGGCGTCCGGCGCGTGCGTGTTGGCACCAGCGATCTACACTCCAGTATCAAGGAAGGGTGTCTCATGTGATTTTGACATGACCATCTACCTCTTCTCTTAATGTAGTGGTTGATCCTCAGTCTTGGGGAGATCATGGGCTATCATGACGTAGTGATAGTGGAAGGTGAGGGTTGGAGAATAAATGCAGTGGATGAATCATCACGGGTTGGTGTTGGTTATTGTGTGAGGCGTGCTGCGTGTGATGTGTGATGTGTGATGAAATGAACATACGTAGTCAGATTTCTGGAGTGGGGAGAGACAGAGAATAAGCGGGAGGCCATAGTATAACTATACTAAGTCACCTAGTACACATGCCGCCTACTAGAACTTAGAACATTAAGATGAATCGAGTTGAGGGGAGGGAAGTTGGTTGCCTCTCTCTCACCCACTCTTCGCTGGTTGAACCACATATACATTCACACAGTTGGTTTGAGATGTTGAGATTACCCATCCTCGGACTTGTGCTCCGCTTACGAGTGTCGAGACCAGCCAAGAAAGTACAGTGACCCAGAAAACGAAAAAAAAAAATATGACCGCGGATTAATGTCCGCTCTATAAACGATGACGACCGACTGGACGGGATCCAGACGGACGGACAATTGTCAATGGGAATTTCCTTCCCGACGGACAGCTCGCTGGATTGGGGATATAGGCAATGATTCAGGTTTCCAATGGGAAGTTAAATGTTATTGGCACGGACCACACAGAAGCGACCGCCTCGCCGCCTGCGAGAGCGATTGGCAATGGATGATCGATGGGGGAAGGGTGGACGTGCCCAGCTGCTTCCTGTGATTTGGATCGAGGCGGCCCGAATTTGGAAGGGGGGTTAAAGGACTCAGGAATGGCTCAGGGCTCTTGGCCCGACAGATTATCCTTGGGTTGATTCACGGTGGTTTGTTTGGCTGGGTTGGTTGGTCTCTCGGCGTCCAAGCGTCCGCGCCCGCGGCCGGAAGGGGAGGGTCCTCGGCGATGGTGGTGGCCTCGCCGTGTTTAGCGATATCCCCCTTTCCCCATCCCCCATCCCGGGGATTGAAGGGGGGCTATGTTATGCTGTGATGATCATCTACTGAGTAGTACTCCGTAGTTTGATACCAAACAACGTACGGGGTACTGGGACTGTACCCACCCGTAGGCGTCAGGTCAGCATAAGCAACGCAGCCTAGCAAAGCAAACACCGAATTCGGTCGGCGGGTCGTCACACTGGGCGCACCTCCGTGAAACAAACTGTAAAGCTGCAGATCGGAGGAACTGTAGTCTGTAGCCAAGACAGGAACTAGTGTCGCGGTATGAAGGACTATTGGCGAAAGATGGGAGGTAGAGAAGGGGATTCACAAGCTGGGAACAGCCTAAAAAGCACATCCTCGATTATGACGAGTTAGCTCCAGGAGTTATTGGATTCACGTTTACCACAACGAGAGTCAGAGTGAGAAACGTGTTGTTGTGGACTGCCGTGGTTGGTTTCATGTCTTGACGGAGCGCGAGGTTCCGATTAGATAGATATCGCATTGATGGTGCAGCTAATTGTTGGATATGCATCACATACTCAAGGTTGGCACTCCTTGGTGCTCCCTCTTTGGCAATAGTTGCTGCTGCTGCTGCTGCATTGCCTTATCGTCGTCATCTTTACTGCACTGCAGTTACTGCAGGCCCTGGAGGGGAACCGAGTTGCATAGTCCAGTTGGCTACGGTGGTTTTCTACCTGGTTTCATGCTGGGATGAAGGGGGTCTGGACCATGGCTGTGAGTTTGACTGGAGTTGGCAATCGGTTCCAGGCCGACGAGTTGGTTTGCTTATTCCTAGACGCTGTCGCGATCTGTCCCATGTCCCCTCCTCCCGGCTCATCTTATCGTCCACGACAGAGGAGGGGGTACGGAACAGATTCCCCGCGGCAACCAAATTGCTCCGGGAGAGTAGCCAGTCAGTGAGGATTTCTTGCTGCACGCTGAGTCGATGTCCAGTTTCTGTGACAGTCTGACGGGCGGGGGAGAGACACTTTAGGGGCCGGAATCTCGCAATTGGCAGTCGGCATTGTTGTATTCTAATAACGATGATTGATGATAACGATAGCGTATCGATAGGCAAGTGTGGTCGGAGTTAAGCCGCCTTCCAAGTTCCGAAGAGCGGCTGCCGAAACGAGGGGGAGCTCCGACTGTCGGGACGGATAGGCGGATTGGCGGAAGTACTGGAGGAATACCTGGTTATGCTAAGGCCAAGTACGGAGTAAGGGTATTTCATGATAGTGCAGCTATGAATAATGCAGCTATGAATAATGCATAGAAGTCTGGAAAATGATCACCGAAAAAAGAGGACTGGAATGAGAATGCAGTTGGAGGGGGGGGGGGGAAAGGGGGGGGGCGGGCGGTGGAAATGAAGATGTGTGTCTCATGGTTGCAGGAAACGAGCGTCGGAGGTCCGAAGCAGGCAGGGAACGAGAGAGAAAGAGAGAGGCTGAGAGCAAGTGTGAGCAAGTGTGAGTGAGCACTGAGCACTGAGCTTGGATGGAGGGAGAAATTGGGTGGAACTTGGAGAACTGGTGGAAAGAGTGAGTGAGTGCCAGAAAAGGCAAGCCAGTCACACGGACCACCTTTTCTTATCCTCTCCAGTCTCCATTCAATGGAATCCACTCTTTCTATCCTTTTCCTCCACGCCTTGGAGGCAAAAAAAAAAGTCAAACAAAAAAAAAGTGAAAAGATAAGCCCAGCTCGGTTTTCTTTTACAGTACAACTACCACGACGACCACCTCTACCACCACCACACCACCACACCATCTTCTTCATATTCTCTTGTTCTCTTGTTCTTATTGACATCACATCAATAGAACAGAACCCAGTCAGATCCCTTATCTCCCAAGGTTTCTCTTCCGCCGATGATTGTCCGGCTGTCGCGTCGCTCTACCATCATCACCACCACTACTGCGGGTTGACACAGCTGCTCTTTGGTTAACCCTCACCACTTTCTTGCTACTAGTACTGCAAAACAATCTCCACTCCTCCACTTTTCACCACAACTCCTGTACTTCCCCTGGCTTGACTCGCGCTCTCCTCCTCTTCTTCTTCTCTCCTTCTTATTCTCCTCCCACCTCCTCCTCCTCTCCCGCCCGACCGTGGCTTTGTCCCGTTTTATTCTTTCATCCTTCTACCGACCGGGTTCTCCTCACTTGCGAATTAATCCTTCCGCTCCCGCCTTATCTACTTTCCAGGCCTGACATGGTTCACTCAACGAGCGAAGAACGTGCCGTACATTTGACTCGAGAGGCTGTTGAATTGATAGATGCTGGTCACCGTGAGGTATGTCTGACTTACACGATTCTCTTTCGTACTTCGTGTATCTGAGAGCCTACCGTGTCGTCGCGTTAGTTTGCGACCGCTTCAGGTGGCTAATGTCATCTATCGCAGGCCGCTTCGCGGAACCTTCGAGAAGCCCTCACCTTAGCGCCCGAACATCCAGCTGTCAAGGAAGCTTTCCTGAAGATCCAAGAGGAGGAGGAAAATGGCCATCACCTCCTAGATCTCTGCCGCCGGTATACTTCAGGGAAGGACGAACCCGCGGGTAAAGATGCCGCCCTCTATCTGCGCACCGACGGCCTCAAACCGCCCGAGGAGGTCGCACTGGATTGTGTCAAATTTATCTTGGCGCAACGCCCACATGCCTTGTCCTCGCTGCAGGACGACATTATCTCCGGTCTGGTTCGCCAGAGTACAAGCGTGCGTCAGCACTTCTCCAACCAGCTTCAAATCTCCGTCACCACCTTCTTCGACGAGATCTACGAAAGGGGCGACGGAGCTGCTGTTTGCCTCGACACCGTTGTTCTAGACCCCTCCGTTTGGCTATCGCAGGATGCTCGTCTGCATTGTGAACGTGAGCTGTTCCAGCTATTCATCGCCAAGCTGATGGAGTCTGGTCATGATGAGGACGGCCGCTCGCTCAAAGGTATTGCGCGGCTGCTCGCCGTTGACGCGGCCAGGTTGCAGGATTTGGTGGATGATGAGAGTCTGGATGTGATTTTGTCGTCCCTGGATTCTCGCCTACCCCTTGAATGGCGAAGCCAGGCTACTTTAGCAACAGTCAAGTACCTTGAGGTTTCGAAAGAAGTTGGCCAGAATCGATTCTCCAACTTGGTCTCTTCCAAGGTGATCAAGGGCCGCAGTGATGGGCTGATTGAGGCCTTCTCTGCAACTGCTGCCGTCTTCCCTGTGATTCCGGAGGCTGCCGCAGCTCTTTTTCTTTCGGAGAGTTTTCTGGCTGCATTGGCTCCTCTGACTTCCAGAGATGCGAAGAGCCGGAAAGTCGAAACATCGTTCTTGGAACTTCTAAATGCAGCCTGCGTCAACAAAGACTGTCGTGAGGCGATCTTCAAACATCTGTCTACCTGGCTCTCTCATCTTCTTACCAATGGCAGTGACCAAAGCTCTGAGTTGGCAGCGGTTATCCTGGCCAAGGTTCGGACTGCCGCGCAGGTCGCGCCCTCCGAAACCATTGGTAAACTCCAGGACGAGGACACCCGCGTTATCGAGCTGGTTGATCGGTTCAAAGACTCGATGTCGAAGCGCAAGGGTGAGAGCATGGCTAATGTGATTGAGGGTCTGGCCTATGCCTCTGTCAAACCCGCCGTGAAGGAACAGCTTGCCAAGGATCCAGTCTTTGTGCAGAACCTCATTAGAGTGTTACACGAAAACTCTACTGTTCCGTCAGTCCTCTATGGTGGCTTCATGATCATCATGAACCTCACTCAGTTTCTTCCCAACCTGACGGAGGAACAAAAGAAAGTCTCACAGCTCAAGTCATACGCTGAAGCATCACCCAAGGCCCGCAACGGCCCCGATCCCTTGGACGAAGAGCAACACGTCATTGCTCGTTGCACCGCACTTGTCGAAGCAGGAATTGTTCCCCTTCTGGTCGACTGTGTCAAGACCAGCCTGCCTTCTGTACAAATTCTAATGAGCAAGATTCTTCTCTCTCTCTCGCGTGATCGCAAGTCTCGCGGTGCTCTAGCACAACAGGGAGCCGTCAAGCTATTGATTGGTATGTCGACCGTGAAGCAGGGCTCGTCGCCAACTGAGATAGTCAGCAATGCTTCACATGCGCTGGCGCGAATCTTGATCTCTGTCAATCCTGCGCTTGTTTTCCCAAGCTCTGGCTTCCCCCAGATCACGTCTGCGATTCGACCTTTGACTGCACTGCTTTCCGTTCCAGAGACAACCAGTCTTTCCACAGAGCAGCCGCGGGACTTGCTTCCTGTCTTTGAGAGCTTGTTGGCTCTGACGAATTTGGCCTCACACCCTGATGAGTCCGCCCCTGAAGCCATTGTTCGCCAAGCCTGGCCTGTTATCGAGGAACTCCTTCTTTCCAATAGTCCCTTGGTACAGCGTGCTGCATGTGAGCTTGTCTGTAACTTGATGACTTGCGAATCAGGCGTAGTCAAGTTTGCCGATGGTTCGAAACGTGCTGCCCAGCGTCTGCATATCCTCTTGGCCCTTACCGATACTGACGACCTCGCCACACAAAGTGCTGCGGGTGGAGCTCTCGCCATGCTTACTGAGTTTGATGCAGCGATGGCAGGAGTTCTCGAACGGCCTCGTGGTGTTCAGTTGCTGCTTGGTCTGTGCCAGGAAGAAGACGACGGGCTTGTACATCGCGGTGTTGCCTGTATCAGGAATATGACCTGTCTTGCCACCGGTGATGTTGCTCGTCGGGCCAAAGATGCCATCAAGCAGAATGGGGGCATCGACATCTTGACAAATCTGCTGAAGAAGACCAAGAATCCCGCTATTCTCCAAGTAGGTGTCGAGGCTCTCAAGCCTTTGGTGTCATAGGCATCTTGTCTTCATAACGAGCTTTCACGTTTCCATAGTTATTCTCGGTGTTTCATACCTATTTTGCTCGATAAAGCGTTGTGAGTTTGCGGTATTACAGCTCGCGTCAAGGGTTCGGTGTTCAGTCCGGTTGTTTGTGGTTTTTAACGGCGTTCATCAGCCTGTCTGACATTTTGGTGTTATGATGTGTTGCTCAAGTTTAACGAATGTTGCTGGTCTTATGAGCGTGGGGAACGGTGGCTGGACTTTCTGAATGCGTCAGGGAATTCCGGAGTGCATTTGTCCCTTTTTGAGTCCGCCATAGACCAGAATGATGTGCTCTTTTGTGTCCAATCAAGACGACCTTGATAGCTATTTATTGAATGATTCTCTCGATGAGATATGTTTCCATCCAATTAGTGTAATCATGACCTTCCGGTGATTGGCAAGGGAGTTGAACAGTTGATGCGGAGTAACCCAAGTAAAATGCGGGGATGACGAGATTTGAGTGGGGGTAAAAGTGGAGAGAGAAGGGAGAGGAGGATGGGGGAAAACACCCGCGAAGCGAAATGTGTATAGCAAAATCTGCTGATTTTAGGCGTCAAGCCTTTTTCAATGAAGATCAAGGCGGTCAATTGCTGAGGGTGCCGTGCACCCCTCTCGGTGAGAATTGAGTGAGCTCTTGCTTGACTTCCAGGTGACCCTGCCGATTGATATATCGGTAAGGTAGGGGTGATTTATCCAGGAATTAGTCTGCGATATAGTCGACCCGGAGGAGAGCCCTCATTTTTTAGAGGAAATGGAGTCGTTAGGAGAATCGAAGGTAGATAGAGGAGGAAGAAAAAAAAAACAAGAGAAAACAGGAACTAAGAAAGGGGGAGAGGAAGAGGGCGCGAGGGCGAGGTTTTGAGGGAAATAAAAGCATGCTCTTGGTGGTGGTGGTGGTGGTGGTGGCCGAAAAATCGCGCATGCAAACATAGGTAAACACACTTTGTAACTTACCGCCGCGGTCAGTTCGACACACCCTGCCGGGCTGGGCTGCTTTGGGGATACTTATGACGCAGTTTGTGTAATTCTGCATGTTTTGCGTATCTTTTTGATTTATTTCCTTTGGTTTGGAGGTGTTTAGATTATTATTTGTAGGTTTCCGGAGTGGTTAGGTTTTAGGGGTTGTTTACTTTTGGGGAGAGGTGGGTGTATGCGGTGGAGGGAGGGTTCAAGGGTTTGTGGTGAATGGTCATTGGTGAATAGTGAATAGTGAGATTTTATTCAGGGGGCAGAGGTAGATGGAATCATCATGATGGGTTCTAATGAGGTGCTTTGCTTTAGGTATCGATGTTCCTTGTAGCTTTAGCCAAATTCTAGGTTTGGAGGATCGTTGGGAGTCAATTGTGCATTTTCTGACTAGACTACGGAGTACCTTGTTGCTGACTAGACTCAAATTCGGCCTTGGAATCTTTTTTCGGCTTCTCACTGATGGATAGGGCAAATTTGACATGTATGTCAGGTGTGCTTGCTATGTTCTGGGGAGTTTTGTCTTGAACAATGCGGTTGCATGGGATGTCTTTTGAGCGAGAGTGATGGACTTGATTGTTGCGGATACACTAAGATGAATGGATGTATAAGGAATGATCCATGGAGATTGTCTGGTGATATGGTTCGAGGTTGGGGATTGTGGACGGGCAGCGTTCAGGGTGTAGTTGCGTTGCGGCGCTCGGGACTACCAGTCGCTGGCTCCGTCGACAGTGTTGTCACGCTTCCAGTCGCTTTCGTCGACAGTGTTGTCACGCTTCCAATCGCTGGCTCGATCAACAATGTTGTCACGCTTCCAATCGCTGGCGCCTTCAACGGTGTTGTCACTGCGCCTCCAGTCACTGGCTCCATCAACGGTATTGTCACCGCGCTTCCAGTCACTGGCGCCTTCAATGGTATTGGCACGCTTCCAGTCACTCGTTCCGTCGACAGTAACGTCACGCTTCCAGTCGCTGGCTCCGTCGACAGTAAAGTCGCGCTTCCAATCGCTGGCGCCTTCAACGGTGTTGTCACTGCGCTTCCAGTCACTGGCACCTTCAACGGTGTTGTCACTGCGCTTCCAGTCACTGGCACCTTCAACGGTGTTGTCACCGCGCTTCCAGTCGCTGGCGCCGTGAGTTGTAGAGACCGAAGCAACATCGGGTGTTGGGAGGGTAAGAACACCAGTCACCAGGCAAGCGGCCAAGCTTAGGGTCATGAATTGCTTCATCTTGTTGTGTGTGATGTAAACAGAAAAGAGGAAGTATAGCAGCAAAGTGTGAAAAGCGAAGTTGAGTAAGAGATGGATGTCCAATGCTGGATGAGCTCTGTAGATTGATGTTTCTTATGAGAGGAAACAAGCCTCTTTATATAGTAAGAGAGGGCAAGTCTGCCTAGCAGGTGAGAGTTATAGACCAGACCAGTTGCGCGGTGGGTTCACACTATCCTGACCTGAGCAGGCCCCGGGTGAATGTGGTAATGCTGACTCGCAACAATAGTGGGTTCATCAACAGGATTTTGCCATGAATCTCGTATTCAGGACGGCGTCATTTTCCGAGTAGCCGCCATTGTGGACGAGGCTGACTGCAGACGGTTGCAGTAAAGATGCATTTAACCTATTTCAATGTTATCACTGTGTACAAAATGACATAGAACGGGCAGAATTTACCATCTTCCTCATTTGGAAATATCTCCATACGCTACTACACCGGACGTCGAAGTGGCTGATGTTTGTGTACTAGGTAAACTCCTGGGAAGCAGAAAGTGATGCCCGCAGAGTTACTGGGTTGAGTGAGTAGATGATGCTTGATGAGGCTATGAAGGCGGTCAACCTGGAACTTAAGGAGGCTCTCTACACCCCGCATGCTACGAGTTGTGGGGCCCTTAGAGAGCCATTGGAAGAAGGGATTTGTCGCTGTTCTACCTAGAATTATCCCGGAAGGCTGATTAACCTTTGGAACCTACACGGAACCCTGATCCTCTTGACTTGATCCAAAAGGCATGGAGAGACAGGTCTAATGATTCCGCCATACTGACATTGCTGAAGAATCAACAACTTTGTATCGCCTAAGCTCATTCCTCCCCTGCACAGAAATAAACTTGGCAAATGTAAGCACGGAAAGGGAGTTACATCAGCAACGGGCGATGCTCACCAATACTGACTCGTGCAAGGCTTCATGGCTCCAACATGCCACCACAAACACTACCTCATCAATTGATTAAGAGGAACCAGGCTGAATCTTTAGCTTAATTTGCCACAGCCACCAAATGACTCTGGCGCGCCATGGAGCCTCATTGACGCGGCAAGAACGACAGCGAAATACTGCGATGTGTACCACGATCCACAGCTCCACAACCAGAAATTATTTGTCAGGCATCATAATCACGATTTCACTTGGTTGAAGCTATACAAACATAGTGCGGAATCAGTACCGCTATCCGCACTCTCTTGAGCCCATTTCTCGTGTATGCACGTAAGACGGGCAAAGGGGCGCTTTGCAGACGACATGATAGAGTGCTTGCTCCACCCTCCAGAGCTGATCTATACCACGGAACATGCCCGAGGGTGCAATTGCTCGCAACAAAAGATGGAAGTGCGTATTCGCATGGCTCGACTCGTATCTGCTCTTGGGTTGCACCCTCAACATCCGCAAAGCCTCGTCATCCGTACATCGCGAAGCTTCATGCTTCTACTTCGTCTCTGGCTAGAGGAATCAAGTGCACAATTTGAGGACGACAAGACTACTGCTTTGCAACCTCAGACATACTGTGTCTTCTCGCTGCTTTGAATCACATTCTCGGGGCCTACTAAACTTGAGGTTCCGGCCAGACATCATGAATGGGTCTAAAATCCGGTCGCTGGGTACTCCAGCCTCGCGACCCGGGCTACAATGGCTGCAGGTTTTGGCAGGGTGACATCGTGCAATCTCCCCTGGACCTCCAGTCATCTCCACCTGTGATATACTCATCTCCGCGAGATTTCCGGCTGAGGTTTCGTTGTCCAAGGTGACTATATCCACGATACAGTTGCGCCATTCCCTAGCAAGAAGTCGTGTACTTCTTGTGTTGAATAAATGATCATTTTCTCTGGTGAGATCCTTAGTGAATACGAGACTCTAGAGGTGCATACGACCTCGACCTGTGTTCAGGTCAGTCATTGAAAGGTTACATCTGTGTATGCTAGGCATGCATAGATGGGGCCAGCCCGCACGTTTCAAACCGCATACCCACGCTGTTCACAAGCTTCAACCCATAGCCGTCGGTTAAATACCGCAATGGACCCATTCAACTCATAAGGGCCCAACTGTTGCCCAGTTTACCCCTCTCTTTGAAGCAATTATCCTCGAGTGATATTCAGCTCAATGGCCAAAGTCACTGATTGGAGGGACTTTCTGCCGTAGTGACAGTGATCATGCACCTGAATCGCAAAATCCAAGCCACCTGCGAAGGGCGAAATGTCGTTATCAAGGCTTCTTCAAACGGACGAAGGCTGATGGTCGGGGCTACTTTGTTGATTTGTGGCCTCGTTCCCACGAAACAGTGGAGGAACCTCGTATTGCTAGTGATCATCTCTGAACGCGGTAGCCAGAGCCAGTCCTTGGTTGCCACCACGGCACCATTGGATGGAGATATGTAGGGCGACTATTAGCCGTGGGGTGTGAGGAGTGGAGGCAGCGAGCATCGTTTGGGTGGGGCGCGAGATGATGTCCTACACGCTAGGCGGTATTCAACTATTGATGGAGTACTTAATGTTGATTGTGCATAGTCATACAGTGCCTGATCAAGACGCTGCACCTCCTATCCTTCAAAAGTTCGTCCTATTCGCTAACTAGGACTCACCACACCTGAAGTCTGCCAGTGGACACGCTGTTGGGTGTCCTTGGCTATACAGATTCGTATCGGAGAGTTTTCGGCAAGGTAAAGCATGGCTCTGACGTTCCTTTATCAAACCGGGGGGTTGCATTTTGTAGACCTCTCGCTGTACCAAGGCCCATAAAAAGCGGGCGTCTACTTCCAACATGCCCAGCAGTACTGGTTGTTGCACTCAACCAAAATGCAGGCTCGCTATCACTTGGACAAAAATGTGCAGCAGACCATGGGCATTCGAGTTCGATATCGAAGTATGGAATTCCATTTACTATAGTCTTCTTGAGTCAAAGCTAGCTCTAGTATTCAGCCACACGGCGAGGTTTATGGCAAAATGAGGTCTTACGAAGTAGCCAGAGCGACCAGCCTCCTCTTTCTCCGAAGACCTCGAAGAGAGCAGCGACTTGATGTTCTTATTATAGTGGTTCACAAAAGCGATTAGGAATTGAGACAATCATATAAAGCCTCCATGTTCTTGCTTCAATAGTCCGGATTGTAGAAGGAAGCCGCGTGATCGAATAGAGCACTATAAATTATTGACCTTGAGGTCAGGCGACCAGGATGTATCAGCTCCTTTCTAAGACAGCGCAGTGTACTTCGGTAGCAAGGCCATTGTCAAACTTCCAAGGAGAAACAAAGGTGCAGCGAATACCAAGAAGTGTAGTCAAGTTTGAAGTGAGGAATGTGTACAGTACTTTGCAGCATAGTCAATCACTAGTGTGTGCAGGAGCAGATCACGTTAGAGTAGAGTACAGTAATCCTGCAGCTTGGAGGGAGGTCATCTGACTTGACGGGAGTTTTCCATCTTAACAATAACTCCCGAAATGCAACTCCTTCTTACTTAGTATGTCGAAGTTACTCAGGTCACAACCTCAGGGAGATTGCAACCCTTCTTTATTGGAACCATGCAATCACAGGCTCAACACTAAAATAGTTAATCGAACCCTTCGAGGTTCGAATGGACAATGTTCGGCCACGACTCGCCCTTCCCCCTCCCTCCGACGCATCTGGCCACAAATCAGAATGAGGTGACAGTGAGGGGAACGGTGATCATCGCTGCGAGGGAATATCCCGCCAGAAAGAACTTCTGCTTCTCGAATCCGCCAGCCTCCGCGGCCTAAATAGCAGCGGGTCACCGGACTCAGTCGCCCACCAACGGGCTAAGCACTATGGCCGGTTCAGTGACAGTCAAACAGTCTAGAAGGCTTAATTTGCGAATTGGTGGGGGAGCAAGTCAGCGCTATTGGCAGACTAGCAGCTGGTGTGAGACTTAGATTAAGAACCGGAGAATGGCCCCCTTTATCGAATTATCGAATTATCGAATACTCACCAACAAGTCACAATTGAGTCAGTGAATCGGCCTGATCAACATAAGGTTACCGCCATTTGACCTGTTTTCCACACAGATCCAAGAGCGGAACCATCTGCTAAGAATCAGATTCCTCACAGACTCTTACTCATAGACACTGGGCCGAACCAGTTTTCTGCGGAGGAGATTGCGGGCAAATCAGGGAGCGTCCGGCGTGCAGCAGATCCAGCCGCCCGCGTTCAATGGTCATTCCGCCCCGGAATTCCTCTTCATCTTACGTCGGGGTGGATTCCTTTCATCCCCACTCGGGTTAGCAACTGATATTTTTGTCGGTTCCTTCGATCATATGTCTTGGCCGACTCTCGCACGTGCTGATAGCTCGGTCCCTTTCCTTTGTCGCCTGGTCCCAAGGATTCGAAACTGTATATGACCCGTGGCTCTCGCCTTCTTTTCTTCGATTATCAAACGCATCCATCTCTCCCTCTCACACACTATCCTACCATCCAGGTTCTTCCCACTACCCCATCTGGCTTGACCATGACTCCGCGATAAACTAACACATGGCTCTGTGCTTGAAGTTTGACTTGTCATTTTTCGTTTGTCTGCCCCAGATCCACTTGTTCTCCATTTGATCATCATTTCGTCAGCTTTGCTCTTCCTTGGCCGAACAAATCCCTAGGCGAGTTCTAAAAGAGCTTGTGTTTCACCTTCTGTCCTCATCTCGAACAGCTTCGATTGGCCTCGACTCAAATTCTCTCGAAAATGAAATTTGGACGCAACTTGCCCCGCAATGTTGTTCCGGAATGGAGCGCGAACTACATTCATTACAAGGACTTGAAACGGCTCATTAAAGCCTCGGCGGAGAACGTAAAGGCTGGCCATGAGGCCGATCTTACAGGTAAGCTTCGACCCTATTTGTACTCACCCAGGCCGTTGAGCGCTTGTTTTGACTCGAACTTTAGGATTTTTTTATGCGCTCGATCGAAACCTCGAGGATGTCAACTACTTCTATAACAAGAAATACACCGACTTTGCGCGCCGCATGAAGATTCTGGAAGAGCGATACGGTCCGTCACTGGATGGCCGCCAGCGCCTGGATTCCGAGGAAGTTGAGGATCTTTTGGCGGCTCTGCTCGAGCTACGTGGTCAATGGCGCAAACTCCAGTGGTACGGAGAAGTCAATCGGCGGGGCTTCATCAAGATCACCAAGAAGCTGGACAAGAAAGTCGGCGTTCAGACACAGCAGAAGTACCTAGAGACGAAAGTCGACCCACTGCTCTTCGCGTCGAATCCGGATATAACCAATGCTCTGAAAACCATCAACGACCGCTTGTCGATTCTTGGGGAACAGAAGATCAACGATGATGCCAGCTCTACACACTCGTCCCTGTCATTCAAGGCAGGCCGATCACGCCCCCATCTGAATCTGCCATCCAGTATGCTTCAGGCTGTTGACGAAGCTTTGCGCAAAAATGATACTCACGTTCTACTGGAGTTACTCGAAACCTTGAAGGTGGCTGCGGATGACTCGGGAGAACACATCTGGCCCAAAGTCCTTCAAAGTCTCCTCCAGCGATCCATCTACTATCGCGCGAACGCTTGCATCACAGTGTTGCTGAACCGCATGGACACGCTGGACGAAGAGGACGATATCAACAAACGTAACTGTATCCATCGATTGGTGATCTCGATCGGTCGAGCGCAACCCACCAACGATTCGGAGCAGTCTGCTTCCATGGTCCTTGACTTCCCCTTGGAAACATCGAATTACATCACTCCTGCTGCTATGCCTACTCTCCAAGCGCCTCGTTCGGTTGTGAAAGAGGACGAGTTCCCTCAGCATCTGGAGAGATCTGATCCATCGGTGTCGCTGCTGCAGCATATACTAGATCAGCTTCACCCTACCCAGCGCAAAGCCCTGCTTGCGAAGGATATCTCCGGGCGTACCCCGCTGCACTACGCAGCACAATATGGATTCAAGGTTGTGTGCGAAGTCATTATTGAGCACCTGCAGGCGTGGGATATGTTCGATGTCACCGAGGGAATCGATGGCCCACGTTGGCAGGACAATGATGGCTGGGCTCCGTTGCATCTGAGTGTTGTGGGCGGCCATCCCTTGACTACGAAATATCTCCTTGAGTCCGAAAACTGGCATGGGGCCAATAAAGACAAAGCCAAAATCCGCAAACAAGTCTCGCGCTCGAGTGCTGTGCTGGCTTTGGCGACCAAAGCAAACTTTGTCGACATTGTACGCCTTCTGGTTGAGGCCGGAGTGGACATCAATTATCAGGACGACCACGGCGAAACCGCACTGCATGTCGCTGCCCGCTTTGGTCACCATGAATGCGCGGAAATTCTGCTGCAGGGTAATGCAGAACAGAAGGCCGACACGGAACTCGCTGAGAAGACGTATGGGTGGACTCCACTGTTCATCGCTTGCGTTGATGGAGCTTTGAGAGTTGTGGAACTGCTGATCGAAGCAGGCGCCGAACTCGAAAGGCTTGACTCTTCCGGTTGGACTGCCAAGGAGCATGCGGCCTTGAGAGGCCATCTCGATATCGCTCGATGCCTTGCCAAAGTCACACCACCTCCCGAGATCAGTGAAGCGGAGCCCGTCATTCCCGTTCCAACCGTCTCGTCCGCTCCACCATCTCCTCCACCATCTTCTTTGTCTGACAGGCGGTCTAACGCACCTTCCAGCAATACCTCGTTGCGCAATGCAGAGCCTATCAAGACTTTTGGCCATCGGTATCTCACGGATGAGTCCATGGTTCTGGTCAGCCTGGGCACTATGGACATGCGAAGCTCCATCGAGGCTGTCAATCTTGACCGAATCCCCATGGAGAGCGCTCATTCCACCCAGCTCGACACTGCTTTGTCGATTGTCGTTTCGGCTAGCGGGGCTCGAGGAGAACCTGAGATTATTGATCTTCCTGTTCAGGACAACATTTCGACTGAGCCCATCGTTTTTCACGCCAAAGATGCTTCCAAAGTCAGGCTCCTGTTTGATCTAGTTCCTACCTACGCCGGCTCTAAGGACAAGATTGTTGGACGGGGTGTTGCCTTGCTTTCGAGCATCAAGCCCACACTTGGATCCCACCGCATCAACCTCAAAGGCGACTCTACAGTCCCTATTGTTGCAGCAAACACACTAGAGGTGATCGGCTCGGTCACATTCAATTTCCTAATCATTACGCCATTTAAGCATCCCAACATGACAATCACTGGGGACCGAACGTACTGGAAGAGTATGAGCTCCACTATGGTGATTGGGCATCGTGGTCTTGGTAAAAACTTTGCCAGCCGCAACTCATTACAGCTTGGCGAGAACACTGTGCAGTCATTCATCGCTGCTGCTAATCTGGGCGCCTCCTACGTCGAATTCGACGTCCAGCTGACAAAGGACCATGTACCTGTCATTTACCATGATTTTCTTGTCAGCGAGACGGGAATCGATGCTCCTGTCCACACTCTCACGCTAGAACAATTCCTCCAGGTGGGAGACAATAAACCAGCCCGTCGTCCTGGCTCGCCACCACAGACTCCAGACGTTTTCGGCAATGACAAGGGTTACTTCAATCCTCGCCAGCGGTCGATGTCTGTTGGTGGCTCGGAATATGACCCATCCGAGCTGAACGAGAAGATCAAGCACACCCGTGACTTCAAAAAGAAGGGCTTCAAAGGTAACAGTCGTGGCAACCATATTCAAGCGCCTTTCGCCACATTGGAAGAATTGTTCAAGAAGCTCCCTCAATCCGTTGGATTTAACATCGAGCTGAGTGAGTATCCTTCCGGTCAAAGAACATACACACGAGACACTGACCACGTCCACCAGAATATCCCATGCTCCACGAAAGCGAGGAGGAGGAGATGGACACGTATGCAGTGGAGTTGAATTCTTTTGTGGATACTGTCCTTACTAAGGCCTACGACATGGGTCAGGGACGCAACATGATCTTCTCCAGCTTCAACCCAGACGTCTGCTTGCTGCTTGCTTTCAAACAACCCTCTATTCCCGTGCTCTTCTTGTCGGACTCCGGAGCGTCTCCTGTTGGCGACATTCGTGCTAGCAGTCTGCAGGAAGCAATCCGCTTTGCATCCCGATGGAACCTGCTCGGTGTTGTCTCACAGGCTGAGGCTCTTGTTCTGTGCCCTCGACTCGTTCGAGTGGTAAAGGAGTCTGGATTGGTGTGTGTGTCGTATGGAGCGATCAACAATGACCCGGCCAACGTCAAGGTAAGTCAACAAAGCGCACCAATCTGCCGTCCTCTCTAACACTTTTCTACAGCTCCAAGTTGCTGAGGGTATCGATGCGGTCATTGTGGACTCGGTCCTCGCCATCCGTAAAGGACTTACTGAGCATGAAAGCAAACGCGGGACGCCGGGAGTCTCACCGCAGCCCAGTCCTTTGGCGCAGCCCACACCTAGTGCTCTCAAGGACTCGATCAGAATTCCCGTGCTGGACCAGACGGAGGAGAAGGACAACGGTCTTCACGTGAAGCCGGAGGCAATTCTCTGAGCCAGCTTTCGATGCTGATTCAACAAGCGGCCAGCTGGACATTTGGCCCGATTAATTACACATAGATTGCATCTGGGAGATCTTTCCCATCTAGAACTCGATGATCGTTTACGTTTGTCCTTTATGGACGGATAGTGGGTAGTAGTAAGCTTCGCATAGCTTGTTAGATACTCCTACCGCGGTCCCGATGGCACGAAATAGCGATAGACCGATTTGGATGCGACGACCCTGCCCTTTCGCGACCACATCAGCACCTGTAGATCCCCCGCTCGGCTTCCCCATTCGATCTCAGGTCACTACCGGATAGTGAAGCCCCCATCGACCCTGATGTCCGCGCCATTGATCATCCCGCTCGAGTCCTACCACGCCATTAGTTGATACTGACCACCCTGCAGAGCGTTTCTTCCGAACTACTTACCTGACAGAGAAACAGCACCGCATCCGCCACCTCCTCCGGCAGAGCAAATTTTCCCGTTGGGATAGATTTCAAGAAGGCATTCTTAACCGAAGCCTCCCCCCAAGCTTTCTTGCCCAGCTCCGTCCACGCCACGGTGGGCGATACCGAATTGGCCGTGATGCCCTGCCCCGCCCACTCGGACGCCATACTCCGCGTCAAGCCCAGTAGCGCCGCTTTGGAGGCACAATAAGCCCCGTGGCGCGGCAACGCCACATGAGCCGCCTGCGAAGCGATGTTCACGATCCTTCCCGGTGGCGGCGTCAATCGCGAAGCATCTTGCCCTCCAGTAGCGGCCCCCGTCGTTCTTGCAGATGCAAAGTAAAGCCGCGCGAACGCCTGCGCGCACAACATCGGTCCCAACACATTGGTCGTCAGGTGCTTCAGCGTCTCCTCGGGCGGCGTCGCCTCCATGTCGCTCAACGAGACATACCCGGCCGTATTGATCAGGATACTCGGAAAGGGTCTTGGATTCGATGAGGACAACGGTGACCGTGTAGACAATGGGGTCACCAACTCTTCCGCCAATTTGGCGAACGCCGACTCCACGGACTCGGGCGACGTGATGTCGCATTCGTAGGTGTGGATGTTTCCGTGGTGGTGGTGGTGGGAAGCAGCTGCTCCGTACCCGGCTTCGAGGAGCTGGTCGCGCCGGGCGGCTTCGAAGGGCGCGTAGAGGATGGCTAGCTGCGCGCCTTGTTGGCGGAGCTTCTGGCCGATGCTGATGCCGAGGCCGCCTGTTTGGGTTGGTTCTGTTGAGTAGAGTACATTGGGTTTGGGGGGGTGACTGTAGATTGTGTGATGGGAGGGAGGTGGTGGAGTAAGGATGGGTAAGTGGGCGGGTGTAGTTAACTACCTAGACCTCCGGGGAGGATTGCTAGTCTGTTGGCAAGGGCCATGGCGCTCGTTCGAGAGGATTTGACTGTTGGTTTTGTTGAGGTGTAAGTATATGAACGTACTATGGTTGGTATATCTCAATCTGGGTTATCATGCTTGGATGAGACGAAGGAGGGGGATGCGACCTGGGCTACCTGAGGTAGGAATGTGACATCCCTCGGGAGAGGAACAGCCCGAGATGATATCATTGGAAATTGGCGTAGTTCATCCGTCCTGCTACTTGTGATATGAGTAGTAAATCTGCAGATACAACCTACATTTCCAAGAATTGTCCGCATGATACGAAGTACTCGATTGGCTTGGGTACCTCATGCCTTCGCGATAAGCAATTCCTTCCCACAGCTAGAACCATAAACCAGTCCCACACATCCATATGCGCAAAGAAAGCCGCAGAGTGACCAATTCAACTGTAAACGCCTTGTTTCCGAACAAACACCATTCCATAAGAGAAGAACAACACCCATCGAAATAGCAAACTCCTTGCAGCCCTCATGATGAAACAACAGCAAGAAAAGCGACAGCTAACCATCCGGGCCCGCCAAAGCCCTTGCCCAACCTCCCAAACATTGACCCTGTTCTCCGTCACGTGCGGTCTCGGCTCGCTTTCATGCTCCCTGACATCAAGACGGAACCCTCCCAAGACCGATAATCCCCACGAGCCGAGTTCGTCGAGGTGGAAGGTGTCTTCGCGGATTTAGAGGTTGTGGTTCTCGAGTCGGAGCAGGGTGGCTTCTTCGAGTTGGTTCTCGATGCTTAGGGATGGGGACTCGGAGGCTAGCTGCTGTGAGTTGCTGTAAAGCTGATGTAGAGACGCCACTGAGGCTGTTTATCTACATTAAGGTCACGATGCCAGAGCTATATATCCCGGATGAGACCACTATGGTGCCAAGGGGGAGGGGTGAGCATTTATCTGAGTCTCTATTTTTGTAGCCAATTTAAGTCCTTCTTGTCAAGTCAATGACTATTTCCACACATCTAAAGGGTCCAATCTCAGTGGCAGTTGAATGGAAGTTGATAGCTATACAAACCAGTCAGTAAGTATACAGTCGATGCACTATTCCCGAATCGGCAAGCAACTAGAGCTGCCCTGCTAGTTCCGAGCGGCGGCGCAGGCGGTGTACCCCCGATTTCTCCGGCTTATCATTATCAATTTGATGCTTTATACTCCTCCGCCACTACTCAAGACCTCTATCTATAAACTTATTTTCCTCTGCAAAACACAATGAACTCTCTCACCCTTTAACTGGACCTCATAGCCACCTCAACTTCCTCCCAGGAAGCCATCCATCAACCCACCCAACCCTGAACCGCGCCTCCAGCCACCACTCCCAAAAATGAACACCATCGACGCAACAGAGCACTACTCAACCAGTGCCCACGGTACATCCAATCTCCCCTTCCACCCCCCCTCAACCCCCCAAACTAACACCAGCCAAAAAACAGACCGACCCCCCTCCCTCCTAACCGTCATCCTCGACACCAACCCGCACGCCTGGGCCCAACTAAGCAGCCAATCCGCCCTCCCCCTCTCGACAGCCGTCGCCAACATCCTCGTCTTCCTCAACGCCCACCTGGCCTGCAACTACGCCAACGAAGTCGCCGTCGTCGCCTCGCACACCCAAAAGGCCACATGGCTGTATCCGGTCGCCGCCGCCGCCGCCGCTGACCCAAACCAACCCCCCGGCGACAAGGACGGCGACACGCCCATGCTCCCGCAGACGCAAAACCGACCCCCGCCGCCCCACGAGATGAACAAATACCGCCCCTTCCGCATCGTCGAAGAACAAGTCACCCAGAACCTGCACCGGTTACTCGGCGGCACCACGGCCGACGATCTCTCCGCGACGACCTCCACCCTGATGGCGGGGGCCTTGACGCTGGCGCTGAGCCACATCAACCGCCGGACGATCGCCTGGGCCGAGGCGCACGGCGGGGAGACGGATCCCAACGCTCACGCCAACAACAACAACACCACCACTAGTACCAACACAGCTGGAGGCGGCGCCGCCGCCGCCGCATCTGGTGGGGACAAGGCTAGCACCGAATCCGGCCTGCAGTCGCGCATCCTCATCCTCAGCGTCAGCAGCGCCACCGGCGCCGCGCACCAGTACATCCCCATCATGAACGCCATCTTCGCCTGCCAGCGCCTGCAGATCCCCATCGACGTGTGCAAGCTGGCCGGCGACGCCGTCTTCCTGCAGCAGGCCGCCGACGCCACCAAGGGCGTGTACATGGCCCTCGCCGAGCCCCGGGGGCTGCTCCAGTACCTGATGATGGCGTTTCTGCCCGACCAGCGCTCCCGCCGGCATCTGATCCTCCCCACGCGCGTGGATGTCGATTTCCGCGCCGCGTGCTTCTGTCACCGCCGCGTCGTGGATATCGGGTTCGTGTGCTCGATCTGTTTGAGTATCTTCTGCGAGCCGTTGGAGAAGGGCGAGTGTTTGACCTGTGGGTCCGTGTTGGAGATGGGCGACTACGGGGCCAAGCCGGCGGTGGTCGCCCGGAAGAAGAAAAAGAAGAAGGTTCGTGGGCCGGGCAATGGGGCCTCGGCCACGCCTACACCGACGCCGACACCTGGTCCGTGAGGGTGACCAGGACATGCTATGGCTGTCCTTCTTGGTAGTCACGACATCGCTACTGTTCTGGGCATACAAGGCACGAAATATCTAGAGCAACCCACGTAACGGGAATTACTGTATTATCTGTGGCCTCTTAGGCTGGGAATAGTAACTAGGAAACGGATACCCTCTGTTCCTCCCTCTTGTTGCCCGCCTCAGCTCAACACATTCTGACCTCCACTCGACGAAGCAACGAGCGCTCGGTGCCAGGCCAAACCATGTTTCCCAGATCTGGTTCACTGGTGGAAGAGCTATGAGCGAAAATAGACTTGGATCGTCGCCCCAATAATGAAATTGACACGAAGCATCGATCGAGAATCTGGACTTCGAGGGGAGGAAGCGTCAGCGTGCGATACTGAGCGTTGTACACCCGGTACATAATATCACGAAGTTTTGATGGCAGACGAAATGATAAAAAACAAGTCACTCACTTTGTAAACTGGTCAACACTCTGAGCGCAACAGTAATTGTTCGCTAGGTAATTGGTGAAAGCAGATGTCGATCTTGACCGGGTGCCACTACTTGGCTTGCGACATGGGTTTGCTTCGAGTGGCGCGGCCGCCCTGAGCAATACTACCATTGCCATTGTTGCGGGACATCACACACACCGGCTGTTTATCCTCGCTGCTCATCGAAGCAATAACCTGTTGCACTTAGTAGAAAGTCTATAACAATCGAGGTCAGACCAGGCCTTACGAATGAGTCAGTGTTGTGTCCGAAATAGAGGTAAACGCCATGCGTAGTCTTCTTGACAGCAACAATGCCGATCGCAGCTTGACATTTGCTTCCACGAACACCGGGATGGCCTGAACCAGCCATGTCAGCAAGATCAGGTAGAAAAGGTGGGAGTTGGTTACCCATGAAGTCGGATGCGATCATAGAGCTCATTGCTTCCTCCTCGGTAACATCCTCGAATGTGCCGTCGTTGTGTTTCTTCTGGCTGTAGTAGATCCGCATAGCGCACGTATGCGCGGCCATCGTAGTCGCAATATGTTCGCCAGTTCCCGAAGTCACGGCTGCGACGCTGGTCTTCTCTGGATCATTGGGGTCAGCAGGGATTATACTTGTGCCAACTCCCACGAGTGCCGCAGGTCCGATACGACCGGAGTGCTTCATCCCGATGCCGCCAGAAGACGAGCCGGCCGCAATATTGCCCCAGCTATCCACAGCAATGGCCCCCACAGTATCGCTGACATAGTCCATCACCTCCGCAGGCTGGCTAACAGTGGCCTCAGAGGTTTCGGACGACGGACCGCTGAGATCCACAGCGGAAGTGCAAGGCCCTCCATCCATGTATCTGCCATCCCTAAGTGCAGAGGCATCGGAAAGTGTGCGGGTTGGTTCCACTGGGGACAGACTTGCAGTGGTACAGGTCAAACGCGGGTCTGCAGGCTCCGAGTAACCGGGAACCACAGCGCTGGGCGCAGGCAAAGCGGGAAGACGAGGACTGGAAGCGTTGGCCAATTGGGCAGGGTTGACAGGAATGGGACGGCGATAACAAGTCTGGTACGGGATATAGTTCCCCAGCTTGGTCCTTTCCTTGTGCTCGGCGGCTTGTAGCTCCTGCTGCCAGCGACGCCATCTTTCTTTTGCAGACGGAGCCACGAGAGCATCAGGAGGCAGGACCACCAGTCCCTGATCATAGGCGAAGTCCCTTGCACCTCGTCCAATCAGGAAATTAGGCGGCACACGAGCCAGGGTTAGTGGCTTTCCTGACGTATTTAAGATGCTTCGTGCCACCATGATGGGATTTTTCACTTCTGCAGAATGGCATTAGCCTGGCGCTTAAACCAGTGAGAAAGATTACTTACGGGACACAGCTCCGACTGCGCCGCTTCGCCCGAGATGATTGACAATCGTAGCATCGCACTCGACCTCTCCATCAATTGTCAGGTTACTGCCATAGCCAGCATTGGTGATTTCAGTGTCCTCCAGATACATGATGGCCATTTCGACCGCCTCTACAGCCGTTCCACCATTGCGCAGAACGGCCATTCCTGATCGCGCGGCCCTGCTCCAGGTTAGAATGGCTTCAAGACAGGTAAAGCGCGGGAAGGAAAATTGGTTGCCAACTTACTTTTCACATGCCTGCAGATGTAGATGTTCGTTCTGCACACTGTGGAAGCCAGCGCCGGCATGGACATAAATGGTGGCAATGCCTCCCCCACCAGCCCCACCACTCTTGTTGGAGGACATGGTTAAGCCAAGGTGCCTCGCAATGAATGCTGGAATGAGACGCGGCCGCGTGATGGGCTTGACTGAGTGGAGACCTGGCAGACAGGAAGGTGTTTTGCGTGTCACACTGACCGTAAGGACAGGCGGATGATCAGAATGCCTGAGCACCAGTCACAGCGGTCAATTGACTGAGTTTTAGAGTCCTCAGCTTAAGAGAAGCGCAGAATTGGAGGATGCAGGAAAGTAAAGGAACACGGCGCCCCTCAGGTTGAGCGTGTTTTGAACTTCACTGCGCCGGTCTAAGCAAGTGTTGTGCAATTGGCCACGATTATGAAAGCGAGCAAAAGTGAATCGAAATACAGCCGCAGAAGAACGCACAGCCGCAGTCGTGAGGGGGAGCGCAGCCGCAATGATCAGAGGGTGGTGGAGTTGTGGTTGTAGTTCGACCTGTCTCTCTCTATGAATACAGTATACGAATGATGGAAGAAAGAAAGCACATGTCACCAGACAAAGAATAAACAGTCAGTACTGATAGACAGAGGACTTTAGGGAGTCGTATAGGATAGAGTTGAGGAAGATGGATGTGGTTGGAGACATGATCGTTGGGTGGTTGGAGTAGTAGATGGAAGACGTTCCTTCCTTATAGCAAAGGACGATTTATGGGGGGCAGCAGTTGCCCTTCAAGACTGTACTGTCTGTACTGTCTGTACTGTCTGTACTGTCTGTACTGTCTGTACTGTACTGTACTTCTTCTTTGCAATTGCTTTCAATGACAGCTGTTCCCTTGTATTGTCAGAATTATCCATAGTGAGATTGATTGATCGATTGATTATTATTTTTTTTTTGATTTTGTTCAAGAGGACATACACAAATTCCAATGGTGGAGAGGCAAAGGAACACCATGGGAGATGAATTGATGGAAGATAAAGATCGATGCATGGATAAACTACTCACTAGGTACAGTACTCACTAACTACTCCCAACACGTGCCGTTCTGCCAGCCATGGTGTTGCCCGCCCTCCCGGTCCGTTCCCTCCTCCTGCTGCTCCCCTCCATTCATTCCCCCCCCCCCCAATTCAATCCCCCATCTTGATTCCCCCATTCTCCGATTGTTTCTCTTTCTTTCTCCTCCCCCGCTGTTCCCCTTCTGCTGATCTTTTTGGAAGGTCAGCTTCTCTTTATCTACCTTTCTACGGACACACTCCGTCAATTCCCTCCTACCCAACACCTTTCGTCCGCGACCTGATAGTAAGGGGGAGTGCGTGTACTCCACATCATCCGTCATGGCTTCCCAAACTCCGGCCGTTGTCATGGACAAGTGAGTCGCCCAACAACCCCCCCCCCCCCTTTTGTTCTTCAATCATATCATTGTAGCTGACCATGGGCTTTCACTGCTCAGCGGAACTGGTTACTCCAAGCTTGGTAAGCCTCCACCCCCGCTATCATTCCAGCTACGCCTACTGCCTACCCCACGGAGCTCTAGGCTGACAAGTCACCAGGTTTCGCCGGTAACGACTCGCCGTCCTTCGTCTTTCCCACCGCAATTGCTACCAAGGCGGGCGCCGGAAGTGCTGCAGGCTCCGCCCCCGGCCGACCTCCCGTCGCGAACAAGCCATCTTTTTTGGCCGGTGGTGGTGGTGGGGCAAGCTCGCACTTGTCCACGAAGCGTGGTACGGAGGACCTGGACTACTTCATTGGCGACGAGGCTCTGGCAGCGGCCAACGGCCCCGGTTACGCGATCAACTATCCCATCCGTCATGGTCAGATTGAGAACTGGGACCACATGGAGCGGTTCTGGTCCAATTCCATCTTCAAGTACCTGCGCGTGGAGCCGGAGGACCACTACTTCCTCCTCACCGAACCCGTACGCTACCAACTACCCCGTGCCAATGCGACAGCAGGAGATCAGTCCACTAACATCCAAACTTGCACCAGCCCTTGAACCCCCCCGAAAACCGTGAGAACACCGCCGAGATCATGTTCGAGTCGTTCAACTGCGCCGGTCTCTACATCGCCGTCCAAGCCGTGCTGGCTCTCGCTGCCTCCTGGACCTCGTCGAAGGTCACCGATCGATCGCTGACCGGAACCGTCATCGACTCGGGTGATGGTGTCACGCATGTTATCCCCGTCGCGGAGGGCTACGTCATCGGTTCCTCGATTAAGAGCATCCCCATCGCCGGTCGCGATATCACCTACTTCGTCCAGAGTCTGCTCCGTGACCGCGGTGAGCCGGACAGCAGCTTGAAGACCGCCGAGAAGGTCAAGGAGGAATACTGCTACGTGTGCCCCGACATTGTGAAGGAGTTCGCGCGCTACGACCGGGAGCCCGACCGCTTCCTCAAACACACCGTGACCGCCCCCAACGGCCGGAGTGTGAGCATCGACGTCGGCTACGAGCGCTTCCTGGCCCCCGAGATCTTCTTCAACCCGGAAATCTACTCCTCCGACTTCCTGACGCCCTTGCCCAACGTCGTCGACGGCGTGATCCAGTCCTCTCCCATCGACGTCCGGAGAGGCCTCTACAAGAACATCGTCCTCTCCGGTGGATCCACTCTGTACAAGGACTTCGGCCGCCGTCTACAGCGGGACATCCGGCACCTGGTAGACGCCCGCATTCGCGCCTCGGAGGCCCGCAGCGGCGGCGCGCGGAGCGGTGGTCTGGACGTGGCGGTCGTCACGCACAAGCGACAGCGCCACGGCCCGTGGTTCGGCGGTAGCTTGTTGGGCCAGACGCCCGAATTCCGCAGCTACTGCCACACCAAGGCCGAGTACGACGAGATCGGCCCCAGTATCGTCCGTCGGTTTGCTCTCCTGGGTGGGCCCGGCAGTGCTTAGGGTGATGTTGTGTCTTTCTCTGTCTCTCTGTGTGATTGGCGTGTGAGATATCGTGCTCTGTTCTACTTTGTCCATAGTCTTTTCTCTTCTTCATGATTGTGAAACAAAACAAAAGGCTCCTATGGTAAATCGGCCGGAGAAAGGCTGTTCTCGACACACAAAACACAAGAGACACATATGATCTTAGACTGCAGGGCTTCCGACCCAGTCATTCACTCCAGCAATCAATGTATATAATATGGATGTAAAATGTAGATGCAATCACTTCCCAAGCAGATACATAATTTTTCCGTAAACAAAGGACCCCAGATCGTGAAGTGTAATTCAAATACTCTATTTTCAAACCCCCCCAAACCCCGGAAGCAACCCCAAACAACGCCAATACTGGAATATAATGTATATAACACAAGAAAGGAAGTTTTTTAATTCGTCAACACTCCCGCACTTCCCCACTAACCCCAGCCTGCCACCACCACGACCACCACCATCGGAGCCTCTTTTCCGAAAAAAACTAGGTCGAACCCTCCGGAATCGGCACACGATTTAGGACCGCCACACCCTCAACATGGCCGGTCTGGGGGAAGAAGTCAAAGCCGCGGATGCTCTCGATCTCGTAGCGGATCTTCTTCTCGGCGCTGCCCTGGACCATGACGCCGACGTCGCGGGCCTGGGTGTGGACGTTGCAGGAGACGTAGACAACGCGGCGGGGCCCGTAGGCAAGCAGCTGGCGGAGGAAGTCGTCGCTGCAGCCCTTGCGGGGCGGGTCGATGACCAGCAGGGTCTGGTCGGCCGGGTAGGGGACGTCCTTGAAGAGGACGGCGGCGTCGGCGGCGGCGAAGCCGGTGTTGGGGAGGCGGTTGGCGCGGGCGTTCTGGCGGGCGGAGAGGATGGAGTCGCCGGCGACGTCGACGCCCAGGCTGGATTTGAACAGCGGGGAGAGGGTGATGGTGAAGAGGCCGGAGCCGGAGTAGGCGTCGAGGAGGTATTTGATTTGTTGTTGGGGTTGGGGTTGGGGTTCGTCGGTGGTTGAGGGGGAGGAGGGGGAAGGTGCTGGCGGCGCCAGGGCGTGTTGGCGGATGTAGTCGGTGAAGCCGGTGAGGATGGAGTTGTTGTTCTGGAAGAAGGCGCCCGCTTTGTTGGTGAAGACGTAGTCGTCGACGTACTCGACCGTCGTGGCGTTGGGGTTGGTCACGCACCGCTTCTCCTCGGTGTAGGCGTCGGTCTCGGTGCGGATCAGGTCCTCGGAGTAGTCGTTGATGTGGTTCAGGTCGTCGGTGCGCGGCCACTCGCTCTTCTCGCGGTCGGCCTCGTTCTTCGGGGTGCGCGAGGTGGACTCGCGGAGCAGGAGGGTCGCGCCCTGCGTGTACGTGGAGATCCGCTCGGCCACGCGCTTGCGCTCGCTCTTGAGCCCCTGGCGCACGATGTCCGTGCCCAGCGGGCAGTCTTCGATGTCCAGGTCGGTGCGCCGGTTCTTGTAGGTGAAGCCGATGGGCGGGACCTCGGTGTGGCGCGGGGCCGAGGCGCCCTTGTTGCGGCGGCGGAAGCTGCCCGGGGGCGCGGCGAAATGGGGGGTGAGTTTGGTGCGGTAGCCGTATTGCAGCGGCGAGGGGAAGGTGTCGCCGATGGCGGGGATCAGTTCGGGGATGAGGCCGGAGAAGTTGGCGAAGGCTTTCTCGACGATGCGCTTCTTGTGCGCCAGCTGGTCCTCGTAGGACATCATCTGGAGCTGGCACCCGGAGCACTTCCCGAAGTACTGGCAGCCGATGCCGGCATCGTTGCGCTGGGAGCCAGGCTCAACAACCTTGACGAAGTCCGTAATACTGTATTTTAGCGAGGGGAAGTGGCGCACGACCTTGACCAGCACTTTATCCCCGGGGACGCTGAAAGGCACCACGTAGACGTGGGTTTGGTCCTCCGACAATGCCAGACCATCTCCCGTCGAAGATATCTCGGCGATCTGGACTTCGAACTCGGTGAAGGGCTCGGGCAAGGTTGGCTCCGGGGGGGTCAGGTACTCGACCTCGACCTCGACCTCCGTAGCGGGCTTGTGTTTGCGGATGAGCGCATCGATATCGGCCTGGAGGACCTCGTCGAAGCCTTGACGCTTCTCATCGCGGAGCTGCTGCTTGCGCTTCTTGGGCGGGTTGGCGGGTTTCTTGGGTGGTTCCTGCATTCTTTGAACCACGAAGTCCAATCGTCGATTGATATCTGCAGAAAGACCAGTGTGGATCAGACGGGGAGTCCGGAGGGTGAACTGAGACGGGAGTCTGGGTGAGAGCAGGCGCAAGGACCGCAATGCAAACATCTATAGATCCTGAGATTTCCCACGTCGATCAGCAAGCCCACTGTGAAAGGATGTTCAAAGAAATTCGCGGGAGAGGGCAGCAGTTGTGGAAAAGTGGGAAATTGTAGAAGTTGGGGAAAGGTAAGTATTGGAAATGGGAAAAGGGAAAAAAAGTGAGTGAGCAGGAAAAGGCGGGCGCGGATTGGTTGGATTCGGCCCGCTGAGAATTTCGCCGGAGTTTCTGTTTCTCTCCAGTCTCTCTCTCAATCTTCAATTCCCCTTCAGTCACCGCGGACTTGCCTCCAGCTACCACCTTCTCAACTCCTCCTCCCCCCCCCTCTCCCCACCCACCCACCCACTATCTAAAGCTCTCAATTGGCCTCTGCTGGCCAGAGAGCTTTCTTTCTCTTCTCACCGTCCACCATGAGTTTCACTCGTCCCGCCCGATGCATGCTATGCAACTTCACGCGAGCAGCCTCGGCGGCTCCTCGCGTCCCTCGTCGCCAATTCCACCCTTCTTCCTTCCGCCTTAACGACCAGAAGCCAACAGACCCTGCCGTCCCCGTTGCTGCCGAGACCCCGAAGACGAAGAAGGAGGCGGTCGTCAAGCAGAGGCTGCAGGAGATCACGCGGAATATGAAGCCGGAGAGCCTGCGGCCGTACACGGAGGAGGAGCTGGCCCAGCTGCGGGAGGTGTACAGCGCGGCGCAAATGGCGGCGATCGAGGCCGGCGAGGCGACGATCGACCCCAAGGACTTCGCGGAGCAGTTCGCCGTTCGCACGGATCCGATGCGGCTGAAGTACCTGGACGACTTCTCGCACGTCGAGCCGGGAGTCGACAAGCACGTGCGGGGCCCGGAGAGCAACGCGGACCCCAACCAGAAGTTGAAGAACACGGAGGACTTCATGCAGGACTTCGCCAAGTACATCCAGGAGATGCCGCACGACATGGACTCGGCCCACTTCGTCCGGTGGGCGGAGACCACCCGGCTGACCAAGGGCAAGGAGGAGGCCGAACGTAGCCCGCACACTTCGCTGGCGCCGGACTTCTTCCAGCAGGGCGACAAGCTGCGCGTGCCGGAGGACGAGGGCAAGGAGGGGTTAGTCCGGGATGAAAACGTCCATCGGCCCGCCATTTCGTTGGAGGGCATTTCGCCGCCGTTGGCGCAACTGATCCAGTCTACGGGCCTTTCTGAAGACTACATCAAGAACCTGTTCACCAAGTCGCTGGTCTTCCACTCGGTCACCAACCAGACGCGTCTGGGTAAAGTCCAGCGGTTCTACTGCCTGGCGGTCGCCGGCAACCGCGACGGCCTGCTGGGATTGGGCGAGGCCAAGTCCTTCGAAGCCGCCGATGCTATCGAGCAAGCGAAGTACCGTGCGATCCGGAACATGCGGCCCATTCTGCGATACGAGCAGCGCACCATCTACGGCGACGTGACGGCCAAGGTGGGTGCTATGGATCTGAAGTTGATGACTCGTCCTCCGGGTATGTTTTCTCCGCCCCCCCCTGTATTTGTGTCATGTGCTAACACGGAACTAGGCTTTGGACTTCGCTGCCAATCCCTCATCTACGAGATGTGTATTGCCGCCGGTATCTCCGATCTCGCTGCTCGGGTCAACCGGTCCCGAAACAAGATGAACACCGTGAAGGCCGCCTACGAGGCGCTCTTGGCGCAGCGTAACCCGGAGGATGTTGCCCGTGCCCGGGGGAAGAAGATGGTCGATGTGCGCAAGGTGTACTACTCTGGACGGGTGTTTTGATTTGTTTCTCGCATTTGCCGGTTTCTGGTTGCGCCATGGCGGTGGTGTAAATAATGGTTTTTCCTTATGGTGTACTTTGTATCTCTCTCTCTCTCTCTTCAGTCAACCTGTATTTGTATCCAGCCTATGTTCGGTTATGATAGAACTGAGATAACCCGTTCCTTGTCTCCATCCGAAGTGAGAGTCGGTATCCTCAATCCACAGCACCGAACCCGTTAAAAAAAAAGCAGGGGTATATCAAAAACAACAAACAACAAGCCGAGAAACAAACTCCGAGCCATTGCACCACCCAACCCAACCCATACTCCGCCCCCCAACAGCAAACCCCACAAACACAAAACCATGAACAGACTCAACCCTCCCTAGCTATACTCCTCCCCCCTTTCAAGAAAGGATCAAAACATCAAAACCGTCCCAAAAGACTGACATCCTGCCCACCCTGCCCCTGCCCATGCCCCTCATCATAATATCCATACCCCTGCTCCCCCAGCTCCCCCTCATCATACCCCATCGCATCCCCAAGCCCCTGCCCCTCCTGCCCCTGCCCCTGCCCAAACTGCTGCTGCTGTCCCTCCGACTCATTGATCATCTGCTGCTGCAACACAATACTATACACACTCGCTTTCAGCAGCGTGCACACGGTGGCGGTCTTCCGTTCGAGATGGCGGAGGCCATCGAGAGTCATTGAAGCGGGGGAGCCGGCGAGGTCGGCGAGTTTGGTGGAGAGCTTTGCCCCTCTCATCTCATTAGCGTTTGGTTCCTTTTTGAATGGGGGAGTGGGGGGTGGAGGTGGGGGTGGGGGTGTATCGAGGGCATAGGCATGGGCTTGAGCTATGCGCCTCAAGGTAGGGCCGAGGAGGGAGGGAAGGAAGGAAGGAAGGGAAAACCCACCGCATTCACGTTCCCGAGGAGCCGGGCGTACTCGTCGAGGACTTCCTGCTCTAGATCCGTGACGAGGGGGTTGGAGGGGTTGAGGAGGGGGTTGCTGGTGGTGCTGGTAGTGGTGGATGTCTTCGGATTGGTATGGTCTTCTTCGGCGGGGGAGGGGTCGTCCTTGATGCTGACGCTGGTGGGGGTGGTGAGGTCGTCGAGGTGGGACATCCTTTGATTTTTGCGAGGTGGTTTCCTGGGCGGTGGGGTTATGAAGTGTAGATTGTTTTGGGCTGTAGGCTGCAAGTTATGATTGTAGGTGGAATTAATTGGTCGAGTACGGAGAGAGAAGCAAATGGTTTAGTTATAAGTCGTGTGGTTGGAATTGAAGGTCCTTCGGGCTTAACAATGGTTTGCTTTGTTTGGGCGGGGACGGGGGATTGAGCCTGGCGGGCGGCGGGAATTAACTGGTTTGGTAGTAGAATTGTATCACACCGGGCATGCATGGCAACACCGTAGGTTAAGTTAGCTTAACCTTCCACCGCTTTGGGGCGGGGGTGTATAGATGTAAACACCTCCTTCTAGCTGACTGACTTTGGCATCTAAATGATGAAGATCCACAGCTCCTCTAATATATATTGCAGTGCTAGTCGGACTTCCTATCTATAGATAAAGGAAGGAACAACAAGAGTCCAGGGAAATCAATCTAGATGAGTTGACCTTAACTAGCCAAACTATACTACCCATCTCCACCCCCACTTATTTGCCGATTCAGCATAAGGCACCTTAAATGACTGGGCTTATCTATCCAGCGATCTATATCTATCCTGCGGCATACCATTTCTATAAATTTATAGAGCTAGAAAAGGTAGCAAACCAGGCTACACGATGTGACTGCCGCCCCGCGGCTCATATGGCTGCCAGAAGCAAGAATAGATTCACCACATACCACCCTTCTCTACATTAATCACAATACCAACACTGATACATAGATTCATTCATACACTAGTAGCATGTATCATTTCCCTCAAGGCACCGGGCCTCTTGGGGTACCGCAACAAAAGCCGCGAACTGAAAAAGGTCGGCCGGGTCTTCCCAAGCAATGCAACCCGCCGCCGACCGGCTCAAAGGAAGGAAAAAGTGTTTTGGTACGATACAACCTAGATCGCAAACGCCGTCTTCTGCAATGGTGACAATATAAAACCACAATAAAAAAGGCAGGCGAAATCACATCGCTGCAACATCCAGCAAGAAAGCAAAAGATCCCGAGAATGGCCATGCATATAATATACGCAAATGCCATCTATTTACCTGATCATCAGCATGATTCAATTAACACCCCATAAATTAAATCCCGGAAGAAAAGAACCAGTACTCCGGGTAATGACTGTATGAAAGTCGGAAATGGTGAACTCCAATAGGTCTTCGTCTTAATGCGTCATGGTCGTGACAGAGCCCAAGCAGTCCGCGGTCTGCCTAAACTCGTTCCTCTGCCGTCCTTAGACGGAGCAGAGAGCATCCATCCCAGCAACACTGTGCAATCACTCTACATATCCCCGTCATGGTGGAGAGTGACGCTGTTGAACTCTTCAAACGGATCCGCGACTTCGGCATTAGGTGTAGCCAGACCTGAATCCATGGGGACCCCCTTCATCTTCATCGGTTGGCTGCCTCCGATGTCGACACTGGCACTCTCCTTGACGTTGCGGAAGTTAAGGGTGTCTGTGCCTCGGCTTTGGTGTGGGATCATTGGGGGCTTCATGTGGCGAATGAGTGCCCATTGCGTCTGTCGGAAGAAAGGATGTGTCTTGACGTCTGAGGCACCAGCCCGAGCTCCTAGACGTTTTGTCTCATCCTTGATCAGCAACTTCCGAATCAGGGACTTGCAAAGGCTACGCATGTGTTAGCATCGAGAATATGACAGCCAGGATCAGTGCAATCTTACTTGGAGATCTGCTGAGCCCCAGAGTGTTCAGGGAAAGGCACTTCATCCCGCAGGATATTGCCAAACGTGGCATTCCTGTTCTTGCCCTTGAAAGGCGTCGTTCCGTACAGCATCTCGTAGATCAGAATGCCCAGAGTCCACCAGTCGACCGCACTAGTATGTCCGCAGCCTTTGATGACCTCTGGAGCGATATATTCTTCCGTACCCACAAAAGAATTCGTCCGAAAATCGGCAATACATGACTTCGTGTCGATGGTTGGTAAAGACGTTGTCGAATTGCCACTCCGGGCCGGAATCATGGTAGGTGCACCGCCCGGTCCGGACTGCTTGGACAAATCGAAGTCAGACAACATGATGTGGCCTGACTGATGGAGGAGAATGTCTAAAATACGTCATTGTGAGACACGTCCATGCAGTAATCCTGAGGGGCGACTTACTTTCAGGTTTCAAATCGCGGTAGATGAATCCCATCAGGTGAAGATACTCCAGAGCAGCAGTCACTTCCGCAGCGTAGAAACGGGCGGCGTCCTCCGAGATGCATTTACCTGGCCGAGTTTGCAGAGCTAGAGCAACCATTTAGCACCTTGCCCTGACGGTCATCTCTACTCGACATACCTCTAAAAAATTCACCGCCACTGCAATACTCCATGCAGAGATAGAGATAGTCCTCGGACTGGAAAGAGTGATAGAGCGTGACAATGAATGGGTGATTGCTAGTGGCCAAGATTTCCTGCTCCGCCAACGCACGCTTGATCTTGTTACGCTTGATCATTTCCTTCTTGCTCAGCACTAGTCAAGTCAGTCAGCAAATTCTCTGCGATTTCTCGCGTAGGCGCGCACCTTTCATAGCATAGAGTCGGCTGGTCTTCTTCTCCCGGACCAAATACACCTTGCCCACATCACCCTTGCCGATCAGCTTGATCTTATCGAAGCTGCCTGGACCGACCTCCACATTCCGCACCTTAATCGAGTTGGAGCTGTATGTTCGGCGAAATGCAACGGAGTCTCGGATCTGGCCAGGAGTGGGGATCTTGCCGTCAGCCCCGAGTGTCGGCACAGCAAGGTTGATTTCTTGCTCTTCAGACACCTCAATTGTCGTCACTTTAGGAACAAGACTACTCGACCCCACCGGCAAGGGCTCCTGGTCCTGCTCGGCGGTCTGCGGCCGTTCGTCAGCCTGGCCGCGGGCAAACAGACCCTGCGCATTGGGCGCCGAAGCGACACGGCGGAGTTTGCGAGCCAGCTCTTCCTTGTTGGCGGTGGTCGCTTGCTCGGCCGCGGAGACGCCTTCGACCTGTAACTCGGGGGTGTCTGGTGGAGAAGAGGGAATGGATCCATCATTACGATGCTGCAAGGACGGCTGTCCTTGGTGTTGGAAGTATGGGTTTGCGGTTGCCGTAGGCGAGACGCCTTCGTCTAACGGGTTTCCTTCACTGGCGACGGTAGTCGAGCGATTGCGACCAATGGTGGGGAGAAATCGGGACTGTCTGAAGGTGGATTTGGATTCGTGTTTGCCAGGTGACGAGGAGAGGTTGCTGGTTTCATGACTCCGATCGCTGCCGCTGTGGTGGCTAGCATGGGAGACATTACTGCTGGAGCTGTTTATGCGGAAGAAGTTTCGAATCTTGGTGGGAAAGTGACTTGAATCGTTTGAATGTTGTTTCTTGGAGGCCAGCGACAGGCTCGGGAAGTTGCCGCGTTTCTCGTTCGTCACCGAGGACGGACTGGAAGCGAAAAGTTGCGTCATGGCCGAAGACTGGTGCCTGGAAAGGACCCGAGGACTTGTCCGGATGGTCCAGAAGGCCCAGATAGAGGATGGGTTGTGCGAGATGGAATAAGAACGGAGAGGAGGTGGACAAGAACAAGTGAACAGGAACACAAAGATGGAGAGAGGAAGAGTTGCGACGGGAGGACGAGGACCCAGCGACGGGCCAGAAGCCGCGGGGGAGAGAGGGAGGGAAGGCGGTGCTAGTCACTGGGTGTGGGTGGTGGGTGGGCGAACGAACTAAACGGGTTTCGCACCGGAAACTTGGATTGGGGACGCAGTGCCAGTGCCAGTTCCAGCCGGGAGGGGAGGGGAGCCTTGACCCGACAACACGGTCGACAACAGTCCGACCGCGACGAAGACGAAGAATGTGTGAAATTAGCCACGAATTGGAGCAGGGGTTGTAGCCGTATGGTGCGAACAGTAGGATGAAACAGAGGTATCACGGAAGGAAGAATTGGATGGGATAACTAACAAGAGCAGAGGGAGGATGATAGAGAGATAGCATAGAAAGAGGCAAAAGAGGAGACAAGAGAAACGATGGCAGACCAGACAGACAGCAGATGGAATGGGGATGAACGGTTGGTAGTGATAGTAAAAAAGTGGAGACAGAAAGAAGAGACAGACAGACAGGCAGAAGGTGGAGGGAGAGAAGAGATGGAACAGTCCGTCCATAGTTAGTTAGCTTACCTAAAGTGAAGTCAGCCCCGGCTGGAGGCGGCGTTGATACACTCACTCATCCTCATACGTAACCATACAGTCTTTGAACCGCCACTATCGGAGCCAACTGGAAACTAAACCAACTTGACATTAGTGACATTAGTCAATCAACTCATTTCAAACCATTAGGGAACCATCCGTAGCACCTGTCATTAATGCTGAGAAAGAATATGATATGCACTTTTGTCCTTCGATAGTCACTCAGTACCACCGTAAACACTCACTTGCCACTTCTTTCCAATCTCTCCTCTTTCCCTCTTTGCCTTAGTTATTGGTCCATACAATAATAGACGCCATGATTTCCAACCATAACTGGAACAGCCCTTCTGGACTTTTCCATGCCGTATAACTTTACTCCGTACCTAGTAGTCAAGCCATGGAGACGGGAACCATCGTCACCCTCAGGTTCGAGCCAGATGATGACCGTTCGTTCACACCAATCATTCCAACCCATAGAATCAATCGCGCGCACTGTGCCACCAGCCAGGAACGAACATCCATCCCCCTCCCCGCACACATCCGACTCTCCTCCGCCGGTCTTTCTTGGCTGAACATCGCCTACCTGCCTGCCTGCCAGCCAGCCGGGTTCGATTTATTTATTTGTTTATTATTATTTATTTTTTGGCCCTTACGAATTAACCACTACCGCCATAAGACTACCTTACGCTTCTCTCATCCACAATCCACATAAGACTTTCCTTTCAGCCCGAATCAACACACATAAGAGAAAAAAAAAAAACAACCGAAAAAAGGCATGAAACCCATTTACAGGGCGCGTTTCACTCCTCCAGCTCGCCTTGCCCAGGCCCTATCTACCTATCTACCCTATCTGGTCCGTCTCGTCACGTCTCGATGGATGATCGTAAATAACTCTGTCGCACCTAGTCTAGAAATTCGTAAATTCCGGTCCTGTAAATCCGACCGACCAGTTCTGGTTCCTATTCTTTTCTTCTTTTTTTTCGGTTGCGGGGTTCGTTTCGTTCATAGTTCCTTGGAATAAGTTCCTTGGGGTGTGGGGGGAAGAAGGAGTGCAAAAAAAAAAAAAAACGCACCGCCTTACGCAAGGGAGGAACTTCTCGGCCCTCCCAGCCCATAACTTGGGATTATTAGTACTCTGCGGAGTATCGGTAGGATCACCTAAGATTCCGATGTTGGAATCCATATTGTCGATCTCGTCATCGGAAAAAATGACATCTCCTACGACTGCTACATTCTGAGCTGGAAATAAATCCACTTTCTGTACGGAGTACTCCGTAAACCTCACATGAGCCCTTGAACTTGACATATCATACGGAGTACCACCGGGAAGCATACCTCCAGGCTCCAGTGTCAATCGCTCAATCGCAACCACGTAAAATCGAGCAATCACGCTTGCATTATGAATCTTCAGCTCATGACGACGGATTTGCTCGAAGCAGTGGAACAAATTAAACATGCCATACCTAATCGGAGGGCCTTTTGCAGATACCAGTCATACAATGTTAAAATCATACAAGAAGAGCAGACGCCAAACCTCCACCTCCAAGACTGGCTGTGGGCATGAAACAGTTTCAACTTCAACCTCACCGCTAATCCGCCCCCAGCCACTGTCTTCGACCATGTCTCACTAGGTCGTAACAAAGGAGCAACTTCACCCAAATCAACACTGCAATCTCCAGGAAAGATGAATCAAGTAGAGCGCCTAGTCCAGGCCTCCACTGAAGCAACATTCTTCAGCGCTAGGTTCCCATCCCTCTATCTGGCTTGTACCACAGATTGTCTTTCTGTTTGTGATCATGGAGTTGATGCGGCTGCCACTCGCTGTTAACCTCATGTCCAGTCATCGGAGCCGCCCTGCTCTTTCTAGGCACATCTTCCATGCGAGCAAAATGAGGCAGGATGCCATGTGCATGAACATTCTGGGGAACTGCCAAGGCCATCGTCTTTGGTCCAGCCAGACCGCGATCTTTTATCAGGCACGGTGCAAGGAGCGGCGAGAAGGAATGCTTCACACTCTCCACATTGCTCCGTTGTCTAGACTGTAGAGGGTCGTCTGCAAGGGCAGGGCTGCTCCGTCTGTGCGCCGTCCTGGGATTGCCTATACCACCAGAGCCAGACATAAGGGCGAGCTGGGTTACGGAGTTGGGAATCTCGAAGAACGGGGTCGTAGGACGCTTCGCAGAACCGGCGCTCCTGTAACATATTCCCATCAGCGTTCTGCCACATTCAATCAGCAACATCATACCTTTCATGTGACAGGCCTTGCCTCTGTGTGCTCGCTTGACGACCAAACTCCGTTTTGTGGGAAATGTAGCTACGCGTTGACTTAGACCCTCGAGATTAATCACTGGGAACGGAGACTGAAGCTTACTCTTTTTCATGCACAGTGGCCCACGAGTCTGTGGTCGAGACATAGGAAAGCATGGAGCGGGCATCTTCTTCCTCCACAGCAACAAAATGACTCTTCTCCACGTCTTCATGGCTCCGAGGCCGATTGCGATACCTGCGGGAGTCCCGGCTAGAACGCTGCCTCAAGTAGTCTGGCCCTGAAAAATCAGCGGACTTGGATTTGAAAGCACCAGCTTTCTCGCTCAATTGAGTCGTCACTCTCTGTTCCCCAATGGCATTGGTAGCCGACGAGCTTGGACGATAGTACCCATCGGAGGTCTGCTTGATGGGCTGCTCGGCGGCTAATTTTAAGTCCTGAAGCAGACAGTCAAGGGTGTCACCTTGCCGGGCGATCTTTCCCATCTGACGATATACCTGCAGAACCTCTGGAGGCAGATCCTTGGTACATGTTGTCCAAGAAGTCTCATTGGCTTTCGCATCTTGTGCTTTGTTGCCGGATGTAGTATCATTCTTAGGGTCCACGGGCGGTACCTTGATAGAGATTGGCCTCTTCGGTTTCAGTCTCTGTGACTGCGTGAGTGCTTTGTTGCTCGTATCTGCCTCTTGCAGCACCGATCCTGGAAGATGACCAAAATAATCAGTCGACCCTTGCCATGGCATCAATGGCATTAGTGTTGAACTCCCTGTCTCGTGACTGGACAGCTGTGGTGGAAATGCTGATGCCAGGGACGGCATAGCGAACGTTGGGACTGTACTATCTGAGCTGGAAGTGCATATGGCTTGTCCGAATAAAGCTGGATGATTCGCAGCATTGCCAGCAAGATACATTCCAGTAGGAGGTGCTGATTCGGACATGCCAGCATGGCTGCCCAACGTGTTCATTCTGATCTTTGCAGAGGCATATTCGAGATGCTCTCTGTAAATGCGGACTGTATCCAATTCTTTCACCAGACCGACACGTTGCTCGACCAACAGCTTCTTAGTTTGAGGGTCTAGATCCCAGGTGTGCATCGCCATGTATCTGTCTAAGCGTGCAAGTTGAGCCGATAGGTTGTCATGCTCTTTGGTGGCATCATCGAGGGACTTCTGGTACAGGGGAGTCGGCATCACCGCAGGTGTAACTTGCTGAGGCTGCATTCCCGCTTGTCCGTTGATGAGCTGATGCCAATGAATTGCTGTAGGCGTACAGGACATGCCATATCCTGAGTAAAACGGGCTCATTAAGGGCGTAGCACCTCCACTACTAGCCATGCTGCCCGCCGAGAAGTCGGACGCCGTTGAAATTGTCGGATGCGGCTGGATTGAGGGAGCAAAAGTGGGTAATGGATTGGGGGTGCTCAGAACATCATACAGAGTCGGCTGCCAGATACATGGGCTTGCATAGTTCAACATCGGAAACTCCGGCGCAGCAGGTATATGATACTCCGGGGCCTGCATCTCAGGTTCCAGAAGCTGTTGGGTATCGGTCGGCCATGGCATAGCGAGCGAAGGGAGCAATCCTGAAGGCCCTGCAGCAGAGAGAAGATTTGTTGTTTGTCCCAAAGTCTGCAGGTACGGATCAAAGCTCCCATATGGGGGAAAGATGCAATTCACAGATACACCAGCAGACTGGGAACCATGTTTGGAAGTTCCGATCCCATTAGCCGTGTCCCTGATAGGTATAGTTTCCTGCTCGAGATTATTCTGATTCTCTGCTGCAGATACAACCGAGCATTTTCTGTCGTCGCCGACTTTCTGCTGCTGCTGGTACGTAGGCAGCTTCATCTTTGGGGGTGCCTCCATCGGCACGATTCGACCCCCGGCTGTGACGCGTTGATGCTTTGGGGATGTGTGTTCCTTGAGAAACTGCGCGAAGCCGGAGTTGTTCTGTACACGATGGCTGCACGGTGGATCACTTGGCTGACGTGAGGTAGATCTCAAAGGAGGCTCGGGGGGTGCAGTTGTTCTTTCACTCTGACGCGAGAAATTCGACACGTTCCTTGACCGGTTGATGGATTGTTCGGACAACACGCTCGTACTATGTTGGCGGAGCAAGTTGCCTACATAAGGTCGGACAGGGTCAGTCCAATTCACGGGTGGCCATGGTTCCTGGGGTATCTCTCTTGCTCCAGCACGCGAGAAGGACGTACTGCCAACCTCACTGAATCTGTTGACATCGATCCGTGCATTGGAGCGCATGCCCATAAGAGCAGAGATATCATATCTAGCCATGGCGGCTAGGATAAAAGAGGATAGGAGAGGAATAGAACAGAAATTAAGGTAAGTAGTAAGGTTGAATCTCGACAATGAATGGGCTCTGACGCGTTTCAAACCAAGTGTTATGGGCTAGAACCAGAGGAAGGGGCAAGACTCAGAGATATTGATCAGGGTAGGTGATATGATTAAGATTGGAGGTTGAGGTTGTTGTAAGATACGCACCTGCCAGAACACCGATTCTCTACGAATGGAAAGCGCGTCCGTCAATTGTGCGGTTAGAAATAACTCAAGAGCTTAGGGCCGATGTTAGGAAGGTTATAATCAAAGGATTGAGATCTGAATGTCCCTGTGATAGCAGAGAGCCTGAGACAACAGGTGCGACCTAGCTCTCGCGTACTAGTGACAGACAGCTATGTTGAGGTCTACTTTTCATCCACAACGACAAGCTTTCGACAAGTCTTTTGTCTTTTTTGAGAAAGTGTTGGCTACCGCCCTATAACAAACTGCCAATGTGAGTATGCTATAGCTCACAACATAGAGCTGATACGAAAACTAAGACAAACTGGTAGGATGGAGTATATGTGTCTTCCCGCTGGCCTTTTCTTACTTCGAAGCTGATGCTTAGTAGCACTCAAGTGATTCTATTATAGAGATAAAAATCAAATCTATCTTTGTAATGCTGTATAGTATACTGATAATCTATTGCTGCAGTCATGATAGTAAACATGAAACTGACATCCTAACATTGACAACGGTCGGACGGAGAACCTCGATTTTTAAGTAACATAGAGACTAGTATCATGGTTTTTAGTTAATCTAGTTATTAGTAATTATTAATTATGCCCTCTGTAAACCAACATCAACGATTGCTTGTATCTTCACTTCTTGTCCATACCATAACGCCCGACCCAGGAAAACAACCCAAGCTTGAGTACTAGTAAACAAAATCTCAACCAGCTCAAACCATTTTGATCACATATTCTCCCGCAGAGCTAGGTTCGAATCACTGGCCAACTTGATTCCTCCCTTGATGTCGGTGAGGTTCGACTTGTACCGTCGATTCATTCGAATGCCAAAGAACAAGAACCCAGCTGCGGCAACCATACCAATCACAACAAGGGTAACAATAGCGCCAATGACGCCTGCCACGCCAGGTGTTATACTGATGTTGTTCTTGTTACCCTTCTGAGCCGATGATGCATCAGCATCGTCGGCCTCCTCCAGAATCCCGGGACAGAACACCGCCGAACTGGCGCCGCACTGGAGACACCACGCTTCGGTGGAGTTTAGGGCGAATTTGGTCAATTCCTCCTCAAACTCCGAGTACAAGACATCCGTGTTGCTGGGGCTGAGTCCGAACAGAGGATAGGGATGGAACTCTGCCTCGTCGTCGGTTCCGTTGCGCAAGAGGAACCGCACGTACAGTTGAGATGGATCGGGGTAGGTTGGGTAGGAGTCGCTCTCGAGACTAAAGAGCTCGAAGATGATCGATGCACCGAGCGCAGGTCGCGAGTAAAAGTTTGACTGCTGCGGGGATGGGAGTCGTAGGAGGGATGCGAGAGCCACCGCCGGCTCGGCGTTGCCGAAGAGGAAGGTCAATTTGCTGCTGTCACCCCGGTTGTAGATGTTGGTGTTGAAGGCATCCAAGACACGAGACGCCATGGATCGGCCCGCCACAGCGCGAACATTCCCGCTCTGGATGGGACTGGAGGCTGTGGTATTGCCATTAGTCGCAAAGGTGTACTGGTCTGCGTACCAGTTGGCGAGCTTAATGTCGTCTTCGTTCAGGCTGCGGAGGAGCGATTCATTGTGCAAGTACTGGTACTGGAGGAATTCGGATATGGAAACAGCGTTGAGGTAATTGGCTGATGAGCGATCGAATGTGTCTCTCAAGGAGAACTCATACAGGCGGTTGTAGAACGCCCCCGATGTCTGAACCAGGTCTTGGGTCTCCGGGCTATTCCGGTACTCAAGGTCGGCAGTCTGATGCAACATGCAGTTCTGGTGGCCTGCAACGGTCACGGACTGGGGATCGTCGAGGCTCGCACTAACGACGCGGGAATACTGATATCCGCCCAAAGGTCCCGTAGTCACGGTGCCATTCGACATGAGGAAAATGGGATCAAAGAATTGAGCATCGTATGTCTCATTCAACGCCGGATAAAGTCCCTGCATGAAGGCCTGGGCGGATGCAATCACAGAGGGGTCCGTGGTGGCCAAGATATCGATGTCTTCGTCTGCAAGTACATAGGAGGAAATCCGTTCGATTCTTGTACTGGGACTAACGTCCGTCGAATGAATCGCAATATATCGATCACGGAAGGCCGATCCAGCAGTGTACAGCTCACTGGCGCCATAGGGCGTCACGACACTCTCACGGGGCAGCGCTGTCGGGACGCTGTCTCCGTGTAGTGTATAGGCAAAGACAGCCCAGACCTGTTCTTTCAGGTTTTGTGCCGATACTGGAGTAGTGGCTTGCAGCACTGCAGTAGCCAGAGCCAGGAGGATTTGGCGTGAGGACCGCATCTTTCAGGCTGGGAGTTTGAATGAGTCTAGTAGTGTATATTGTTCAAAGGATTGATGCTTTGGTCACTCCAAGACTCCAACTGACAGAACCGAAAGAAACGAGACGGGGCTGGGAGAACTCCACCATATATGCTGGGAACCTGGAATAGTCGTCATGATGGAACAGTATCCTCCAGTGTACTATTTAACCTGATAAGTCTGCCTGACCTTCGTCCTGTCTTGACCTTCGGCCCTCATTTCCATGGTTCCGATGTTGATGCAATGAGTTGCTCCTGTCGTTACCTAGTTCTAGATTCATTGGAAAGCCGTGCCAACCACTATAGGAGTCTCGCAAGTGAAATTAGTACTGGAACTGCTGCAATTAGTGCTTGCATGGCCTCCTTTGAATATTGGATGTTTGCTGCCATGTCCATTGCTGCCACTTTAACGAGCTTGAATGACGCGATGTACACTTCGTAACATGACAATATCGTAGCCACGAAAATTTTCAAGACCTATTAGTCTGCTCATGCTGGAAAGGGTCTTCAATTGGCCTGGAGGACTCCGGTGAAACTTCGCAGCAGACTACATGCCCGAGTTGATGAGTCGATGACGCCTAGACGGAAGGTAGCATTCAGGTGGACGCAACCATGGGAGTCACCACCCCGCCGTAGCAGAGGACAGGGTACATTTTAGTAGAAGCAAGGCTTGCAAACGAAGAGGGATAGAGTCTGGTTTGACTCTCAGTCAACAACAAGCTGTTTTGTGGATAAGTACTCGAAGTCAAGTCTAGGTGTTAAAGGAAATATTCAGGCAGTCAGGCAGTCAGGCAGCAAGGCAGCCAGGAGGCACGCTAAGTCCTAAAGCGGGATTGGTGATCGCTGGATCTATAAGTTTGGCAACTGACGGCCTGAAGACTAGCCTAGGAAGTAACTAAGTACGGAGTAGTATGCAGGAATACAGTATAACGTTAGTACCTAGTAACTGGAGAGGGGGATGATAAGAATCATTAAGATAGGGTGAAGGTGAAACACATAGTAGTGAATAACTCGAAGTGTACTGTAGTCGCCTATTACCTAGTACTCGTAACACCCAGCTCCCCTTAGTTAAGGTTGGTGACCCAAAAGAGAAGCAGGCCGGATTCCGGCCGGGGGACAGAAAAATCTGACTGAGCAGTAGTCAGCAGCTGGAGAACCTCCGTCTCTCCGCCCGTCTCAACTTAACCTAACCACTTCTAAAGCCCTACGCTTGCGCCCTACCCCTAAGCCCTCATTTCTGCTCTTGGAAAGGACAGGCATCTCCCTCCCATCGGGAATCGTCCCTATCATGGCCGACATAACTGCAACAGGCCCCAAAGTTGAGGATTCTTTAACCTCTGAACTCCCCCCGCTCCCGACCGAGACTGACAGCCATGGTGAGTTGTGCTGGGGGCGACCTGAGAAGGAGGCGATTCTACCCCGTTTGCTGCTTGCTCTGAACCCAACCCAATCCGATCTAAACAATCATTGCATGGCTTTGGACTTCACAAGACTACACAGTGCTACTGCTCAACTATCTTGCTATGTTGCTAACTTCTTCGCCGCTTAAGTGACTCCCAAATTGTCGCATCCCCTCGAGGAAGAGGACGGCTCGGTGTCGCCCCGGGCTTCCAAAAAACGTCGTCTCGAATCCGAGCCGACCGACCTCGTCTTGCCACCACACCCCAGTGAATTGACAGCAGACCAAGTTCCTGGAAATCAGATCGAACAAGAACTAGCATCTGCGTTGGGCCCCAGCATTGTGGACACGGTGGAACATCCAGAAGACACCCCGACTCAACTCGATAGCGCTCAACTCGACAGCGCTCAACTCGATGGTGCTCAACTCGATGGTGCTCAACTCGATGGTGCTCAACTCGATGGCACTCAACTCGATGGCACGGCAACGGACACCGCAGTTGCGCCCGAGGCGACTGCCGATATTGATTCGGACATGGCCACTGTGATCTCGAGCATTATGAATCACGCCGAACGTGTGGAGGAACAAGTTGTGATCGGTCAGCAACAGCTGGCGGACACCACAAGTCCGGCCCCGAAAGGCATGGTTTTCGTCAAGGCCAACTCACACCTGAAGAGTCAGAGTTTGCCTATTTTGGACAACTTGGTATGTGAAACAGTGTTTGAGAGTACCTAAAAATTCAACGACGAAAACAGCTGACAAAATACCCTCATATAGTCTACCCAAATCCTCTCTTTGCTTGCTAAGTCTTCGTACCAAGAAATCACCTCATTCGTTTCCGAGCCGGAGACGGAGAGTGGCCAAGCCTACGCAACCATGCGCTCGCTGTTTGACCACACGAAGAAGGTCTACTCCACCAAGAAGTCTTTTCTGTCTCCGACTGAACTGGAGCTTACCGAGCCGTCGCAAGTTGATATCATTCGAAAGGCGAACCTGGCGTCCTTCGTCTCCAGCATCTTTGGCACACAGGAGATTGGATTTTCTGAGCTCAACGACAACTTCCTGGATGTGTTTGTCCCCGAAGGCGGTCGTCTTCTCAAGGTGCAAGGTGCTTTGTTCCTGGAACTCAAGACTCAGGCATTCATTGCATCCATGAACAATTCAGAGCGAACCCGAACAGAATTGCTATATGATCTCTTCCCAGATGACCTGGAGCAACAGCTCCTGGACCGCCGCTCAGGAACTCGCCAGCTGGCTCCCAGCGAGGCCGACTTTGTCAAGCGCGCCGGATCGCGCCGTGACATTCTACTTAGCGACGTCAACAACGAGGAAGCCATGAAAGCTTTGCCAGACAAATACCATTGGGAAGACTTCCTCCGGGACCTGAGCTCTTACATCACCAAGAATTTTGACACTATCAGCAACCAACAGGTCTGACTCCCCCCTGCCTACTTTGAATATCCAGTGTGCTAACGGCGAGCCAGACGAAAAAGATCACAAAGGGTCGCCAGCCATCCTCATCGAATGGAGAATCTCAGGAACCTCCCAGCGCCCCCCTTCAAGGCCAGTTCCCGGTCTCGTCGCAGCCACCAGATGTTCCCGTCGACCGTAACATGCATGGCGATCTTGTTGCTCGTGCGGCGCGTGCGGCGCAGATTGCTCTTCAAGGCCACGGATTAAGGCGCTCTCAACAGCAGCAGCAGTACCAGCAACAGCAATCTCAGCAGAACCAACAACAGCCACATCAGGTGCACCAGCCCCAGCAACCTCAGCCCCAGCAGCACCATCAGCAACACACAATTCACCAGCCCCAGCAGATGCCGCAACAGCAGGTTCCTCAGCACGCACAGCCGCAGGGCGGTCAGATCTTGCATGGGTACTCTGCTGCTCAGCCGACGAGTCAGATGCCACACCAGCAGACTCACCAGCAACCTTACCATCACAGTCCAGCGCCGTCTGGCTACCAGCACCCGCCCAGCCAGCTCACATTCCAGCCAAGCCCTCTCCAGGCCAATTTCCAGCAATACAGCCATGTGACCCCCGCATCGATTCCGCGACCCAACTCGGCTGCTGCCAATCACGGATACATGCCCGGGATACCACATTATTCTCAATCGCAACCCACCCAGGTCCTCTACGAGCGGGCTCGCATGGCAGCATCTGCCAAGTCATCGCCTAGCAGCCGCAAGTCCGGATTACCTAGCCAGCGTCGTCCCTGGACTACTGAAGAGGAGAATGCGTTGATGGCAGGGTTGGATCGCGTCAAGGGACCTCACTGGAGTCAGATCCTCGCCATGTTTGGCCCTGGAGGAACCATAAGTGAAGCCCTGAAAGATCGTAACCAAGTCCAGCTCAAAGACAAGGCTCGCAACTTGAAGCTGTTCTTCCTTAAGAGTGGCATCGAGGTGCCCTACTACCTGAAGTTCGTCACGGGTGAATTGAAGACTCGCGCCCCAGCCCAGGCTGCCAAGCGGGAAGCCCGCGAGCGGCAGAAGAAGCAGGGCGAGGAAGACAAGGCTCATGTGGAAGGCATCAAGGGTATGATGGCTCTTGCCGGCGCCCATGCTCAGCCAGTTGGTCTGGGTCACGGACACGATGCCATGTCTGCCTCCCCTGGATTGACCCATGACCCGAATGCTCATTCCGCTTTTGACCAGACGGCGGAGCAGAACCTGATGCAGACCCTCGGTCAAGAGGTGCATGGAGAGTCTTTCGGACAACCCCAGCATCATCATCATCATCATCACCAGCATCACCCGCACCCGCATCATCAGGATCAGATTGATCCGAACATGCATTTGGGTCAGTGATGAGATCGAGGTTCATGCTCAAACACCAATTAACTTCACTTCTCGATCGTGCTTCTTTCCTCCCTTGATCGAGTTGTATTATTTCTTGTGGTTCTTTCTTTTCTCTTCTTCGCCGGGGATTCTGAGCGGTTTCACTGTCTACGACTGTCTATTTCTGTGATTCTTTGGTGGGACTGTATAAGGGATGATGCATATGGTGCAAATGGTGCACGAAGCTGTAGGAGTATCTTGCGGATTGTACAACAATAACTGAATAATCATGTTTTCTCATTTACTTACTTTCTTTGTGTCTTTTTTTTTTCCTTTTTTCCTTTTCACTGAACAATACTAAATGAGAACAAATAAGTCTTTATTGATAATGAAAGTGTCTAGCTAATGCTTGCCAGTTGGCTGTCCTGTAGCAAGTACGTAACTAGTTCGCAGCAGTCGGGCCGAACGCGGCCAAGAGAGACAGGCCATGCTCTGCTCCTCCTCCGCCCCAACCACCGCGGCAGTTGATAATTCAATTCTATCCCAGGTCACTTTCCTATTCATTCACTCCCCCCAGGAAATCCCCGTATCACCTTCAATCCCAATCGGGCGCTGCGATAACACAATTGCAGGGATTATACTTGAACCTGTATAAATTGCTTCAATACTGCTGACCTTGCATTCACCGCCGACGCCTTCCCCTCTCACCCATTGGACTCCCTTGCGCTTCCCCATTAGCCACTCCCAACCATGGCCGAATCATCGTTATCACAACCTGCTGTTCCGCCTTCATCGCAGCCTCCTCCTCCTCCTCAAACATCATCATCGACTGCAGCTTCGTCCTCTACGCCCGTCCCTCCTCCATCCAGCCAACCCCCTGTCACCTCACCCGGCACGGTAGTGCCCAAACAAGAACCCGACGTCGCCGATAGCAACGCCAATAAGGTCTTGGATGCTCCAACTGAGCAAGAAGACGTCGACATGACCAACGCGCCCAGCACCAACGCTAACGCCAACGCCAACGCGACTGCGACCAGCGGCGCCGACGATGTGGGCAATCCGGTTCCCGCGCCGACCTCCGTGGACGCACTCGCCGCCGCCGCCGCGCCGTCTAAGAAGGAGACCAGTCTCCGGGAGTTTCTAGGGAAGATGGATGAATATGCACCTATTGTAAGTTTTCGTTATCTACCCGGCTGCTCCCCTCGCTTTTCTCCCACTGTCCAACGTCCTCCGTTCACCCCGGACCCCGCCGGTCACTAACTATTCCATACCATCCATCCATTTACAAATGTGTCCCTCTCTAACAGTGACATCAAATCATTAGATTCCCGACGCCGTAACAGCACACTACCTCACGCTGGCGGGCCTCCCACCCCCCGGCAACGGCCCCAACCAGACCCCGCCGCACCTCGCGCGCCTCCTCGCCCTCGCCACCCAGAAGTTCATCGCCGATATCGCGGCGGACTCGTACCAGTACGCTCGCATCCGCGCGTCCAACAGCTCCTCCGCCAACAACCCGATGGGCAGTTTGAACGCCGCCTCGGGGTTGGGCATGCCCGGTGGTGCCGGGGGTGTCGGGTCGACAGGCGCGGCGACGGGCCCGTCGGGTGGAGAGGCAGGCAAGGGGAAGGCGGGCACACATCTGGGCATCCAGAGGCCCGGATTCGGCGGTGGAGGGTCCGGAGGTTCGGGTCAAGGTCGGACGGTGCTCACCATGGAGGATTTGGGCATGGCGGTTGCGGAGTATGGGGTTAGCGTTAAGAGGGGGGAGTTCTATCGGTGAACGGGGCTTGATGATTGTCGGTTGACGATAGGCGTGGAACAGTGGGCTCTTATACTAAAAGCGGGTTTGGTCGGTGAGGAGATCTTCCTACGGGGGCTCCGTTTGATATGAAGTTTTCTTCCTTCTCTTTTGAGGGGCAAGACTGGCTGGGTTGCTGAGTTGATGCCATGCTTGTTTTTCTCTTCTTGCAGTCCTCCTTGGTCGGGGGACGCTGGGTTGTCTGTTTGATGGCGTATATTGCGGCGTGAGGGGGTGGTGTGTTTCCTGAACGATAGATATCCTGCATGCTGGGCCTTGGGCCTGCACAAATCGGAGTATGGGTGTTTTTTCTGGGGCGGTTTCAATTCTACATGTATATGCAATGCCAAATAATACCCTTACGATCGATCCTCTTTTAGCAGCAGACTCTGGGACCTTGAATCCTCATTTGTCATGGATAGATAAATAATACATAATATACATAGCCATCCCTCTTTCATCTCTATCTCTTTTACCGAGACCTTTCTCCAGCATATCAAGCACAAAGAGAGAAAAAAAAACGCCAAACACAAACTAGAATGCAACTTCAGTTTCAACTTGCACAGAGCCCATCTCCCACTCGCGAAAGACGAGAGATTCCAAGCTGCGCAAGTTCGCAAAAAGCCCAACCATAAGAAGAATAAAGGTATCGACAGACAACCCCAGACAACCCCAGACATGCCCCATGCCCCATGCCCCCATGCCCCCGGAAAGAGACAAGATCTATTTGTTCTTGGACATCTTGTAGGTGAAACGCTTGCGAGTCCTAAACCCCAGCCCCAACGGTTAGCACGCATGCGCAATCTCCTTTCGTAAATCGTTATCCTTGCTCCATTCCACCCAGCACCCTCACCCTCATCTTCTCCCCCCTCGAACCCGTCCAAACCAACCTCCAGCCAAACAGAACACAATAAGAAAGGAGGAGGGGGAACATACGGCACGAACTCCCCCAGCTTCCGGCCCACCATCTCCTCGGTAATCAGCACGTCGTGGTAGGTCTTGCCGTTGTGGATCGAGAACTTCAGCCCCACGAAGTTCGGCAGGATGGTCGCGGCGCGCTTCTGCGTGCGGATCGGCGGCGTCCCCGGGGGAGCGGGCAGTTTGCGCGGGAGGGGGAGGCTATATTCATCGATTAGATTTTGCCCGAGGTTTAGCTGTTGGGTTTGGGATTTGGGGGGGTTGGTGGGAGCGGGTGTTTGACGGCGGTAGCAGTCTGCTTAAACCGCATGCCATGGAGTGTGGGCTTGGGTTTTAAGCTTGGGTTTTGGGAGGAGAACCTACGGGACGATGTTCGGGCCTGTTTGATGGGAGTGTTAGTGAGCTGGATTCAGGGTTGAGTATACTGGATGGAGGGCAAATGGAGGAGTGACTGACCTTTCCAGACGGAGCGGCTGAGGAGGGCTCGCGTGGGGAACATCTTGAGAGAAAAGAACCTTCTGTGGTGTAGGTGGTTTGCTCCTGGTTGCGAGAAGGGGAAAATTGTTGGAGGCGACGAGCGGGCGGGCTGGGCGGGCTTTGGATAGTTGCAAATCGGTCGGCCGGCGGAGGAGGTCTGCGCTCGGAGGTGATTATGTAAGATCTTGCTTGGGCTTCCGCCCGCCATCTATCTATCTATAAGTATGTGGCGGGACAGGTGAGTTTCGCTATTCTACTTTCTGCTGGGGTTTTAGCAGAGTGATGTTTCATATTTGTTTTATTTCTTGGGTGTAGTTTTGGATCTGCGATGGGTTCCATTTTGATGATGCTAAATGCTCGGGTGTTGTATGGTGGGAAATGGTGCTACTCCTAAGCCGCCAGCGACTGTAGTGGTTTTCAAACTGCAACTACTCTTACAATTATTCCAAGGCGAGTTCCTCCAGTATCCGAGTCAAGCTCCTGATTCCGTTCAAGACGTTCTGGTCCGGCCCCTGGCCAGGGGTCCAGCTCGCATGCGCAAAGTCGATCAGCCGCAGGTCATGCACTTTAGGGGGGTCCTCTTCGTCCTCGTCGAGATCCAGCTCCCCCAGCTCCGCGACTTCGGGGCCGAGGTTGATATTGATAGCCTGGTGAGAGACGCTGCCTTGGCCAAGGGGTATATCAACCACTTGGAAAGACCCCTCGGAGATCTCAAACTCGACGTTCTCGTCCTCCTCTTCGTCGTCATCTTCCTCTTCTTGCTTCGACTGGGGTTTCTGCTCCTCTTCCAGCGCCTTCTCCATGGCGTCCGGATCACCCTCGTAGACAATCAGCACACTCGACGAGTACATGCGACTTTCCTCGGACTCCAGAACCTCCTGCACCTGTTTCAATTCCCCAGCTAACCGTCGCGCGACCAGCTGGGTCCGATCCACAGCCCCGGCTTTGGCCCCAGCGAGGAACGCCCGGAACCCGTCCTTGATGTTGCTCGCCGTGAGCGAGCGGCCGTACCATTTATCGTAGCGCTTGTAGCCGTCCGCCTCGATGACCTGCCCCTTGGCGCCCTCGGCGCCCTCGTACTTCGTCGCATAGGGGTCGGTCCGGCTCCCTTCGTCGGTCTCCCCCCTCACGCCCGTCCAGACTTTCATCCCCGCGATGCGAAACCCCAGCGTGGAACTCGTTGTTTCCTTGGACACCGCGTCCAGCTTCGCGCGCTTCAAGGGCGGCGCATCGTCCGCCCAAAGCCGCGCACCCAGCTTCACGTCCAACACATTGGGTCGTTTAAACCCCGCAGCCACGTTCTCCAGCACGATCGAGATCCCCGTCTCGAGTTTCTTTCCGTTGGAGGGAACCCACGACGATTCCGCTGCTGCTGCTGTCGGGCTGCTTGAGCTGGCCGTTTCGGAGGCTGCCGTCACTATGGGGGTCGCTGTCGCTACGGCCGCTTGGGCTTGGGATGCGACGGTAGCCGTAGGGGTATCCGACGCGGAAGAATATTCCGTGCCGGGCAGCATGATGGCGCCGGCTTGCTGGGCCGCGGCGAGGGCCCGAGGCTGCTGGTCATTCGCGGAAGTTAACGTGCCGATATATGTGGGCAGAAATTCTTGGAATGCCGGGTGTAGGGCGCTGGATTCGTAGAACGCGACTTCTTGAGCGGTGCAGGGCTTTGCGATGAAGGTGCCGGATACGGTACACTGGACGCCTTCGCTACAGCAGGGTTTCTTGTCAGTAAGTTCGCCGAAGCTTCAATTCTAAGAGCGGCAAGGATTTAGGTTGCAGAGTTGAAGCGATATCGTGTTATGTTGGTTGCGACAAGGGAGAGGGATGCGACAGGGAAATTTGTTGCGGCACACTCACTGTCCGGCGGCGGCATGGTCGAAAGCCACGAAACTGTCGTGGTCCAGCTTTGCGGCCATCGCGCTCTCTGATCGCGAAGATGATTGCATGATGAAGGGGATTTAGAGCACAATAATAGGGGGGTCAATCACTGTCCAACAGAGACCGATGGAGTTTAGACGGCATTCCGCATGAGTCACGGAAAGGGACGGAGATTCAGCAGGCGGGAAGTTGCAGGGTCGGAGGGTTGGGAGAAGATGAGAAGGAGAGGGAAACCCTCCAAAAGTGGGTCAAGGAGGGAAAAGGAATATATTCCTGTTAGAAGCAAACAAATGCCTAGCAGGGGGTGGGGGAAAGGAAAGGAGAGACAAGCCACAACAGGCGGGTTGGTTGGCTTTTGTTCTGGGTTGGCACTGTCAATAATAATGAGAGAAGTAAATGGAAAAATGTCGGGGAAGCCGATCTGAACCCCCAAACAAGGCTGAGGGGCATCGATCATCATTTAATCCTATTAAAAATCCACATCACGGGGGTATTTCACTACGAAAGCAGAAAGTCAGCCTGGAATTTCACAGCCTGGCTGATACGATGCGCTTTAGCATAAGATCGTCTCTTATGCTGACTGGATCTGGTGGCACAAGGCAAGAATAAGTTAATCTCGCCTGCTTTCTATACTTCTGAATGGTCTGCCGTCTGCCGCTCAACTCTTTCGGGTGTCTACAACTCTCGACTGCCTGATATTGTGTCGATTCTAATGGCTGCATTTGTCTTGATACTGTTTCTCAAGCATCACATGGCAACTGACTATCTGTATACTTCTGCAATGTGCCGGCGATGTACTGTACTATAGAGAGTAGGAGGTAAGTTACTACTTGTCTTAAGGTATTTTGTATAGCGCACACACTTGTTCTTGTCTTGGATACAATCATTGTATCAAAACTCATCATAATACTTTCATACTACTTTCATCTTACTTTGCTACAAAACAAACAAGTATTTATTGGGGTTGTATCTTGTCTCGGCCTGTAGATTCATCAGAAATGTCCGGAACTGCCAGTCTACAAACAGCCCGAGGCAACCTGCATGGACAACAACCCATTCACTGACGGTATCATGAGGGAGCCACGCTCTGCCCTTTCCTTCACTGCCAAATCACTGCCAGCAACTCTTCTCCTCCCTCATGATTCTCATTCTCTTCAAGTCCATCATTTACCCTCGTTCTTTTCTTCCGCCCGTTTCGTCTCTTCTCGTCTTCTCATCTCATAGCTTCTAGTTTCCTCTTAGCAAACTACCTTAACACCTTCCTACTCGAAGATTCGAAATGGAAAACAAGGAAGAAACTTCGTCTTCTACTCATCTTTCTACCTCGGACTCACTGAAACAGGCAGAAGATGCTCAAGCTCAGTTGGCCTCGGACACGGCTCACACCCTGAACCTCGAATCCACCGATTCAGTCTCCACGCAGGCGCAGGCCGATAGCATCGGGGAACAAGAAGTTCCGGGATTCTTCGACAATATCATCAAGCTCAAGAAAAAGAAAAAGAAAAGCAAAAAGTCCAGGAGCAAGCGTGGCCTGGTTTGTCTGTGAGAACTCACGTCCGAGGACTGAGCTGACTGTAACAGGGCAAGCCCACTGGCTTTGAGGAATACTACGTCGATGCTCCCATGACACCAGCTCAGTATGAGACTGAGCAGGTGATATACAACCCGTATGTAACTATACCATGTCTCTCAGTTCACTTTCGGCTAATTGTACGTCACAGGTCTCGACCCATCATTCAGTAAGCCTTTCATGCTGACGGAACACTCGTGATGCTGATCTGTGATAGTCGGATTGAAGATGCCTTGCAGCGCTACCAGAACAACCGCCGCCTCGAGAATTTCCGCAGGGATATATTCCTAAAATACTTGGCCTATGGGGGTGTGGACGTCTCTCCGAGAATGTTCGCAGGCTCCGATCAAAACGACCTCCAGGACCTCGACAGCGAGCAGATCCTTCAGGCTAGAACGCAGACCAGCATCCCAAGAGACACAGCAAACCTCACCATCGACTTTGATGCGGTGGTTCGTGGCTATCTGTAAGCACTGGCCTAACTCAAAGTAAGTTGCCGCTGACAGCGAACAGGACCTCCTACTTCCCATCCTACTTCAACCCCGAAACCGAAGACATGGTCAAGCTGGGTACGGTCACCATTCGAAACTTTTTGTCCTACCTACTGTATCATGAGGTCTGCCCAGAGTACAAGGACAACATTGAACAGGCCAGGAAGTCGTGTGACATCGCCGCTACGGAGCTTTGGAAGAATCAGCAGTTCATGGTCAAAGGGCCCGGCCATTTCAACAAAGCCTGTTCTACGCTCTTCGGAGGCCACCTCTATGATTGTTACACTGAGGAAGACGACGAAGAACGCTCGTGGGCGGACGGTCCTCCCATGACTAGAGATGTGGCGCGCAAGGTCGTGAAATTTGCCCTCGCTGGTGCGGGAACAGATCAACTGGCCATTGACTTCCGGGATTTAGCTCACACAGATGAATTAATATCCAAACGTGTAGATGATATCCACGGCTTTGAGATTATGGTTATCCATCCTCCGAACGATACTGTCCTTGACTTCTACAAAATGCACGCCCCCGATCTCGTTCCTGTTGGCCGCATCACCGCGATATCCTACTGGGACCCAGCAAGGCCGGCATGTGATATGACCCCGGAACAGCGGCAGCAAGCCATGATCCCAACCATTTTCAGTTTCTATGTGGAGCAACCTCTTTTGCAACTCTGTTATCCGGGTATGAAGGTGATGACACCGGTGTGGAGGATGAACTGTGGGCTTGATTACTTTGAAGAGACCTTCAACGTCTACGGCACCATCTACACGGTTCTTGCAAATGACCTTATGCTGGGGTGGAAGAAACCACGGCCGGTGAAGGACACTGCGGACGAAGACGAAATGGAGGCTGATGAGGGTGATGCTTCTGAGCAGGGTGATGGGATCGCGGATGTGCAGGATGTACTCTAAGCACGTTCCAAGCGAGTGTCAAGCTTGGATTTGACAGCAGCAGATAGGTTTTAGCCACGCATGGAATTTACGTAACTGACTAGCTCAGAGAACAAGACGACATGTTTATTGTTCAAATCTCTTATATAGAAGCCTAGCATTACCATCTCCAACGAACAAAAACTCATTATGATCAACAGCGTCAAGCTTAAGACGACTTCAGAAGCAGTTTTCCGGTGGTCTTACGGCCTTCCAGATCACGGTGTGCCTCGGCGACATCCTCCAGAGGATAGACCTTATGGACTCTAGCCTTGAGCTTGTTTGACTGGAGCAGCGAGAAGAGCTCGTTGACGTAGAACTCAAACTCTTCGCGAGTCTCGATGTAGCCGAACAGCTGAGGACGAGCAACCTTGACACACTTGGGGGAGAGCTTCCTGTAGACAGATATTTATTAGCCTTGACGGACATTGCAACCCGGAGATCTCATCAATCCTTACTGCAGAGGCAACGGCGGCACCGGACCACTGGCATTACCGAACCAGACGATGGTACCCTTGCGCTTCACGGCCTCCAAGCTTCCCTCCCAGGTGTCCTTGCCGACGGAGTCGAAGACGACATCCACGCCCTGACCCCCCGTGATCTCCTTGACCTTCTGGGGCCAGTCCTTGCCGGCCTCACTGCGGTAGTCGATCACCACATCCGCGCCGAGGCTCTTGGCCAGCTCGCACTTCTCCGGACCCCCGGCCGTGCCGATGACCTTGGCGCCGATCGACTTGAGCACCTGCGTCATGAGGGTGCCCGCCCCGCCGGCGGCAGCGTGCAGCAGCACCCACTCGCCCTGCTTGACCGGGTAAGTCTCCTTGGCCAGGGTGATGACGGTCAGGCCGCTCAGAAACGCGGCCATCACGTCCTCGTCGGAGAGTCCCTCGGGGATCTTGACCGTCTTGGCCATGGGCACGGCGGTGTACTCGGCGTAGCCGCCCGTGCTGAGCCAGGCGACCCGATCCCCAACCTGCAGGTTGTACGGGTTGGGGCCGGGGCCCAGCGCCACGATGGTGCCGGCACCCTCCCGCCCGAGGATCTCGGGCTTCGCGGACGGGTACAGTCCGGTCCGGAAGTAGGTGTCGATGTAGTTCACGCCCGAGATGTGGTTCTTGACCAGCACTTGGCCCTCCTGGGCACTGGGCACGGGCTGGTCGGCCTTGAACTCCAGGACCTCGGGACCGCCTAGCTTTTCGACCTGGACGGCTTTCATGGTCTGAGGGACGGACATGGTGGTGTTGGTGCGGGTGGGGAAGCTGATGGGAGAGAAAGGCGAGGGTCGAAAGTGAGCGTTTAGAGCTGCAAGGCGGAGCGCCGGGGGTGAGAAAGACGCAGTTGGCGTGGCGGTGCGGAGTAGACGAGGGACGATGCGATTGAGGGGCATTGGAGGGGGACTCGGAAGGATTGAGAGGGAGGGAGGGGCGGGGTGATCGGTGGGTTATATTCGACGTACTCAATACGTACTTGTCAAAAAGATGGATAGTTAACACGAGCACTATCACTAATCTTCAGGCGGCTCAATTCCGAGATGCTTGTTTTCTGTCATGATCTCGAATGCTCGTGTTTACTATCATTAATAATTCTGGTTCCTTTTACCCCACACCTTTCAGCCTATCGTCGTTACGTCTACGCTTTGCGACGAGGTGGTTTTCCGCTGTCATTTGCATTGCATTCAATATTCATCTGGTAAGTGCTAGGGGCAGGAGATCTCTACGCGGCATTTCTTTGACTCTTCTCTATCTCATCCCGCATCTCGCATTTCGCAATTGTGTTCAGCGTCCACCGTTCTTAAATCTTCATCCGACGGAGTGACGCCATCGGCATCATTGCCGAACCGTCGGATATCCGCGGCCTCAGCCCGATCATCGCTCCGAACTGCCGACGGCATAACTATTCAGGCATAGCTGAGTCATTCATTCCATAGTAAAGCACAAATCCCCGCATGGCGGTCTTGCCCTTTCGGGAGTACCCCGTTGTCTTGCCCGCCCGCAGTGGAACTAAACTACTCGATGCATCGATCGATGATGCTCCAGTTGCTTTCCTCCTTCCACAATCCCACGATGGAGTCATCGCACTCCTTCTGACAGTGGCCCTGCATCACCGTCAGACGTATATCCCAACTTTTCAACCCATCACGCCAGCACACCCCTCCCAAAGCCTTCGCCTTCTTTTCAATGCAGCTTGCCACCCATTACCTCTTCTCACCGTCTTTCCAGCTGATATCATCGCATCACTTGCCGCAGATGAGATGCCCATTGGTCGATGCGCACCATACGACCAGCATCTACAGGTCAAGAATGCTGCAGCTCATCCCAATGGTGGCATATGTAGCCAGAGGCGCCCAATACAGACCGTGATCGTGTGTGGCTTTGCTTAAGCCCTGCTCTTCTAGTTGCCTGTCATGCCTGTCAGGCCAATAACCATCCCTCTAGTTCGCCGCCTGTGCCTTGGGGATGACGCCTTTCCCGCAGGTTAAAACTTCGCCTGCTTACCTGCCCCTGGTCGAACAATTGGCACCTAAACCGACGACAAAGGAGGGGTGGGACAAATCAACGGCCAGCTTCGCCTCTACGCATGCACGATCAAGCCATTCTCCTGTCCGGGGATCAGAATGGTTTCATCTTCAACGACTCCTGTTGACATGGCTCAGGCAGGACCATTCATTCCCAACGCTTGACATATGGCCACGATCGTCGTGTTTCAGCGTCGGGGGGGAGTGATTCGCTCGCTGTTAACGCCCAATCTCTGGGGCTGGATTCTGATAGGGCCAGTACCCCGGCCAGAGGCGCTGCCCAACCGGGTTCCCATTGGGGTCGATTTACTTTATATAGTCTCTCCGTATTCTCTGTGCTTGTTTTTCCTCGTCCCTGGAAGTGTACATCAGGACTACTAACCATACTTTCGCCTAATACTTAATTCCAACCGCCCCTGGAAGGTTTTCAGAGACTGCCCCAGTCTTCTGCTCACTAGTTGCTCCAATTTTTCCTGCGCCGCTCGGCCCCATTCCAACTCAATTGCTGATTCCCTGACTCCGCCCGGGGCTTGTGTGTTTTTTGTTTACTTTTGATTGTTTGCGTCCGCTGGATCCTTTGCTCTTTCCTCGAGAACGTTTCTCTCGTGAGTCCGACGTTCGACGGATTTATAATGCCAACAGCCAGGAACGTGATTCTGATCCGACGTGCCACCGCAGGATAAATCCCCAGGAGTGCCGCCCTCACACCGATTGGAGCCTTGTATTCGACTGGATCAAAGTTTTCTTCTGTTCTGATTTTTGCTTTACCCCTCGTCGCCATGTATCTCAGGACCAAGGTGCACTTGCGCTGGCGCAAGCAGACCCAATGGCCACCTGCGCCTTCCGTGGAAGACGAGACGGTATCCCTTTCTCGCGAACTACACGGGATGACCAAGTTAGGAGAAAAGCCCGGAGTAGAGGGCGTCTGCTCTCGGGGAACTATTGACCAGCATCCAGTGATCGTGGATGTGCTATCCTTCTCCTCAGTTGTTCACACGACGATCTATGAGGACTCAGTCCGCGAGAGCGGCTCTGATGACAACGCAGGGCCGCCAACGCCGTCAGCGGAAATTGAACATGACCCAATGCTCTACATTGTCGAGGATGATCAGGCTGTGCCTCTGTCGACCTCATGGGCTTCTTCAGATAAGATTTGCGGACCTCCAAATTCGCTAACACGCCCGCAGCAAGTCCGAACCCCGAGCAAGACCGTCGATGGCCGGCCTAGCGGAGCAAAATTCACCACCCAGAGGGACAGTATTCCCAAGAGAGATTTGGCCCAGGGATCCCGGTCTGGCCCTGTGACATCCAACACGCCCGCCAAAGCGATCGAAACCACAACCACGGCATCCCCGCCTAGTTTGAAGCGAGCGGGCAGTACGAAGCCCAGTTCATCTGCCAAGCAGGTGACCAGGCCTCCCATGCCGAAGCTAGGCCATCAATCTGATTCGGCTGCCATTGGAGTGAAGGGTTCCTCGCTCAAGCCTCCGGCCTCACCCACAGAAAAGTCTTCCACTGGGCCTACTTTGGCTGAGAGGATAGAGGAGAAGTTGCGCCAGAGGCAAGAACTTCGCGCATCGCAAGAGGCTTCACAGAACCACGATCAGAACAGTCCGCCACCTGCAGCTGCAGCTGCCCAACCGATCGCCACCGTTGAGCAAACAGGCCTCAAGCCATCCATTACGTGCCCTAATGGGTGCGGCGCGCCACAGGCTAACCAGCCGATCCCTTCTAAGTCTACATCGACGGCCAAGGAGTCTACTGAACACGAGAAGAGTGAAGAGGATCCTTTCTCGGCCTCATTTACTGCAGCGCTGGCCTCCGAGGCCCCAGCGCGGCCCTTGATTGGCAACAGGCCGGATGGACGATCCCAGTCTTCAGACAGGGCACAGTCGGTGTCCTCGCACACCCCCAGTAGACGTGCTGTGTCTTTCCTGGATGACACGTTGCAGCGGCCTGTGTCACCCGATGAAGACCCCGAAGATGCTTACCAGACTGGAAAACAAGTTGGTCGGCGAAGCTCTTCGCAGGGTGCCGTGCGCAGAAGTTCTCCTAAGCCCCAGTACTTTCTGTCGCCTTGCCCTCGGTCAGTTCCTGTGGCAGGATACCAGGACTGGCACACCGTGAAGGGAATCCCTCACTTGGATATCTGTCCATCCTGCATGAAACAGATGCGCAAGTCCCGGTTCCGAGATCTCTTTGTCCTAGCGAGCCCCCGACCTCGCGAAGAGAAGGTTCGCTGTTCCATGAGTGAGCCATGGACGCGCTTGGCATGGATGCAGACACTCAAGAAGCACCTGGACCACCTGGATCTGCTCCTGCAGATCACGCGGCCAACGTCAGGCAGCAAGCCTTGCTCGGGACGCACTATCAGTGATCAGTACTGGTACCGTGTGGTGGACCCGGACACCGACATGTATCTCCCGCAGTTCAACGTATGCCACTCCTGCGTTCGCAACCTGAGGACTCTGATGCCGCGACACCGGGAGACATTCAAACGCAGTGCCACCAAGCAGGAGAGGGCGTGTGACTTTGTGACTGACAGTGCTCGGTTCGTCCGCTATATCGACTGCCTGGATATGGCCGCCAACCGAGCCGAGCTGGAGCATGCGGTGCGGCCGGACATCCGTGAGTTCCTGTCCTATGCGCGGCGCAAGGTAGTGCTTCGAGATTGCCGGCGGGACCGGCAGGTTCTCAGCACCTGGCACTACATGCCGCAGCTGCCTGAGCTCACGGTGTGTGAGGACTGCTACGACGATGTGGTGTGGCCGCTGGTCAAGGCCAAGCTCCCGATTGCGCGCAAGTTCTCGACCACGATGCGGCTTCTTCCTGGGGAAGGCCCGTCGCGCTGTCGCGAGGCGAGCTGCCAGCTGTACTCGCCGCGGATGCGCATGAAGTTCCAGGAGGCGGTGCAGCTGGACGACCTGACGTATCTGAAGCTGGTGGCGCTGCGACGTCGGGAGGCCGAGCAGCGGTACCGAGACCGCCAAGTCGAGCTGCTGGAGGATGCCAGTCGGGGGTATGAAGTTGAGAGTGAGATGCGGAAGAACGTGGAGGAGTGGAAGCGATGGGAGTAGCCGGATGACGGGTGTGTGTGTGTGTGTTTGTGTGTATCTTTACTGTTTGATTGTTTGTGCTTCAGGACCAGCCTGTACGGTAGACTTAGACTATATACATGTATCACCTCTGTGCAACAGCAACAAAAAGCAGCCTCGTAGTGTGCCACCCTCCTAGGTACTAGGCACTAATCTGCTTCGGCAGTTGGCTCTGCTCGCCCAACTCCACCAACTCACTCAGCGTGACCACGCGAAACCCCCTCCTCTTCAACTCCGGCACCACCAGCTTCAGCATCGGCACCGTCCACCCCCTCCGATCATGACAGACAATCACACTGCCCGACCGCACCATACTGAGAATATGCCACGCATTGACCCGCGGCCAATTGATCTGCGCATCATGCGGATACACACTACCCAGGGCAATCCGCAGCCCCAGCCTCCGGATGAGCACGCGCATCCGATCCGAGAAGAACCCAGACCCCGGCCTAAACCATTTATACTTGACCTTCTTCGCTGTCACCCCATCGGCTCCCTCCCCCTCCCCCTCCCCCACCGGAAAGACCAAATCCTCCACCCGCTCCAACCACCCCTGCACGCCCCTCACCTCCGCCTCGAGCACCGCATCGCTCAGGTCCCGCGAAGGCCGATCCGACATCGCATGATTCCCCAGCTCCATGCCCTCCCCCACCAGCTCGCGCAACATCGCCTCCCCATTCCCTCCGCGCGGCCCCACCCCGGGAGCGGGGATCTGCGCCCCGATGACGAAAAACGTCGCGCGGGCGTCGTTCTCCCGCAAAATCTCGAGGATCTGCGCGGTGAAGGTGGACGGAGAATCGTCGATGGTCAGCGCGATCGTCTGCGGGGCGGAGGCCGGGAGCGGCACGTGGAAGAGGGCGTCCGGCCAGCGGTGCTGGAAGTACCGGATCAGGAGGTTGGGCGGCCGGTAGATCGTGTATGCTGGGAGGAGGACGAGGAGGGTGAGGAGGAGCAGGAGCGTCAGGAGGGCCATCTTCAGGACGCGGCGCGTCAGGAGGTGGGTCTTGTGCGGCGTCGAGGCGTGGAAGTCTGTCGACGGGGTGGGTTTGTCTTTGTAATTGGTTAAGGCGTCGGGGTAGGGGTAGGGGTAGATTGGGGGCCGGGAGAGGGCGCGCGAGCGGGCGCGGGCGCGCGTGCGCGTGCGCAGGTGCAGTGGGAGGAGGGCCTGGAGGGGCCGCGGGAGGGTGGTTAGGAGGCGGGTGAGGAGGCGGGTTAGGTGGTTTGTTAGGTGGAGGCGGGGCATTTCTTTGTTTCTTTGGGGGGGTGGTGGTTGGTTTGGGGGGAAGGAGTGGTTGTTCGGTTGTTGGTTGGGCTTGATAGTGGTGGTTGTGGTTGTGGTTGTTGTCGAAATGAGAGGCGTCTGGCTGGTGCAGCTTTCAAGATAGAATCTAGGCCATTGTTTTTGTGGTTGAATGGATCTAGCAAGTAGAAGATAAAGAGTGTTTGTTGGGATGGGATGGTTGTAGGTTGTTGATGGAGAGGAGATGAAGGTACGGGGTATCCGTAGGTGCCCAGTGGTTTATCATATCAATCAACACTAACCGCTTTTAATGTACTCAGCACTACTCGGTGCTAACCCACCAATCCGACCACCTCGCCCGGCCATTTCTTCCCCCACACCAACGCCCGCGGAGGCACTCGCCCCCCCACCGGCGCCAACACCTGGATCTTCCCCCTCTCGTTGTTCACATCCGCCACATACAGGAACCCCATGATACTCGCATCCCGCACGTCCGCCGCACTGGCCGTCGTTGGCGCATGCGTGATCGCCAGCAGCGAATTGGCCAGCCCCGTGGGCGCCGGCGGGAGCAGCTTCTTCAACGGCACATTTGCGCCGCCGCCCGTCTCCGCCGTGGCACTCGACGGCGCACTCCCGAACCCGGGCAGAACCGACGTTGCACTACTGTCCTCCTGCTGCTGCTGATTGTGGTTCGAGCCCGCCTCGTTGCCTCCGCCAGGGAGGAACGAATCCGTGCCAAATGACGCCGGGTCATATTCATCCTCGTCCTCCTCCGGGGTAGCGATGGTGTAATTGTATATCGACAGGGTGCTGAGATCCAGCTGCTGCGCGTGCGGCGACAGCGTCACATTCTTGGAAGAGGCGGCCAACAGCGGCAGCGCCCCCGACGCGGCGGAAGGGATCTGGTCGCCGAAGAAGTAGGTGCGGATCTGCGACTCGCGGACGGCCTTCATGAACGCTGCGTCCCGATCCACGCATCCCCCGGACTTGGACAGCTTGATCACGGAGATGCGCTCATCCGACGCCACGGCAGACGCACTGGCCGTAGGTTTGTTATCAAACTCCTTCATCATCGAACTGTAGAGTCGTTCGGAGCCGATCACCAAAATCGTCGTAACTGTATCACCCCCAAATCACGTCAGTAAATGTCCCTAAGACCTCCTCACAACAAATCAATCCAAACTCACTGGCGAACTCCGTCACAATATGCTTGATCAAGTCCACATTCCCCGCCTTACTCTGACTGAGAATCCCCGGCGTGTCGACAATGATCCCCGTCTCCCGGACATCCTCATCCTCGGCCATGCGGCCCATGACCGAGACGGCCAGCCGCGACACGATCGCCTTGTACACGGACCCCTCGGCCTCGAGCGGGCTGGCCATCGGGTAGAAGTAGACCAGGGGCACCTTGACGGGCACAGCACTGGGGCCGGACATGGGGCTGGACCCCCAGCCTTCCTCGACGTCGATCATCGTGCGGAACGCGGTGGCCGTCAGCGTCCCGGGTACACTCAGCATCCCCTCCGTGGGGTCGAGGTTGACGACCACCGGCTGACGCCCGACCTTGGTGGCGTACGCCGTCAGGATCTTGGCCAGACTCGTCTTGCCCGCGTCCTCCGAGCCCAGGATCAGCACCCGCGGCCCGTCCCTGCCCTGCGCCTTGGCCTGCCGCCGCATCGTCTCCAGCGCAAAGTGCACGTTCGCGTATTCCACCATCGGCGTCTCCTCCGCCGTGTACTCGCTCTGGCAGCCTCCGGCGCCCAGGCCGCGACCGCCGCCGCCGCCGCCACCCGTCGTGGGTGGTTCGTTACTGTTGCTGTTGCTGTTGTTGCTGCTGCTGTTGTTGCCGCCAGGCGCAAGGCTGTCAGGTGTCGCGTAGGACTCGCCGGCGCTGACCTCGAGCATGCATCCGTGCCATGTGTAGATCGCGGCTTTCGTGCCGGTGAAGGTGTACGTCTGGGAGGGGGCGAGTTCCGTACCGAAGAGTTCGGCGGTGCCGGTGAGGAGCTAATTCTCAGGATCAGTCAGTTAGTTGCTGAGAGGTCAATTGAGGATCAAAAAGAAATCCCTCGAGCATGAGAGCTGTAGAAACCCCTAAGAAGGCGGTGCTCACCTTGACGCGCACGACGGTGCCGAACGCGACCTCAAACCGCCATTCTGAACCTTTGCCGACAGTGATTTGCGTCGGCGGTGCGGGGACAAACTCCTTCTCCCCGGAGGGCTGGGTAAGGTCTAATCCCGGAAGAGACATGGCATTACGGTGCTGAGGAGATCAATGAGCGTAGAGATGGGTATGGAATATTCGTAGATTTTATTTGCACCACAGTAAGAAAGAAGTCTGAAAGGAAGAACAAAGAATGGAAGAAAGAAAGTAACCTTCGGAGACGTCAGGCGGAGAGAACCACCCGCCGATAACGATGTTTTGCTGGTTTGCAGCGGAGTCCAGCTCAAATGCCAATCTCACTTGGTATTACCCCACTATACCCAAAAAAAACAAGGCCGAACCGCCAATCTACAACCAGGAGATAAACATCGCTACTTATCAACATTCAAATTCTTGCATGTAGCGTCGTCTGCCGAATCTACCCTAACAATAGCACAACGCCCGAGTACAGTCCAGTCAAAGCCATCCGATTGCATCACGACACCAGGGGTCTTTCCCGGCGCAAATGGTGTAGAAACGAAAAAGAAAAACCACATTATAGGGGCATATATCAGGTATCCAGGAAGAAGGGGGATGATGAAAAGGTGCAGGTAAAGAACGAAACGAACCCAAGGCTTTCTCTCTGATCTCCAGGACCTGTGCAGGCCAATCTCCCCCGCCTCGACGCACATCACTCGCAACCAAAAGGCACAGCATTGGTAAGGAAATAAACTGGTTCAGGTACGGTACACATCAAGATGACCATGATTGGGGGAAGAAACGTGATTGGCAAGGGGATAATCGACCAAAGCCCGAACTCGGATTTGAGCGAGGGTAGCAAAAGTGCACGGAAAGAGGCTTCTCGCGGGCATTGCATGGCAAAAGTCGTCAGGGACCATGGCAGTTGTGAACATACGGTCAAGGAGGCTGTGGAACCTATGATCATGGCGGAGACAGGTGTCGGTTACTACAGATGCGGGCGTAGGTTGACATCACGAAGGACCTCGTGCGTCTTTGGCTCCACTCGTGATTGAGAAATGTATTAAATTCTTTAGATGAAGAAGTAAGGAATCGAGGCGCTGCATAGTCCAGTTAGTAATGTGCGATGAAAGACCGGGTATTGTAGAGGGGTACTAACGCAAGAGCAAAGGCAGCTGTAACACCAACAAGAGCACGATTCCGGACGCGCTCCTGCTTGAGCTTCTCTTCCAGGACCTTGGCGCGCTTCGTCCGGAGAGTGCGGGCTTCCTCATCTTCCTCATCCTCATCGTCGCTGAGAGCGTCAGTCTTGCGTTTCACGGCCGCCTTGGCTGACGATGGCTCGGCGGTCTCTGCCTGGAGCTTGACAGCTTCTTCCACCATTTCCTTGGCCTTGGCGATCATCTGCTCGGTATCAGCTGCAGAGGGTGCTTCGGGAAGAGTAACCGGCAACTCCACGGAGACGGTGGTCTGGGTGGTCTTGACATCGTCGAAGGTGTTGGCGGTGGTCTCAACGTCGACCTTCACCTTCTGTTCCTTCTCCTCCTCTTTTTGCTCCTCCTTTTGCTCCTCTTTTTGCTCTTCTTCGACATTGTCCTCAGGAATGACCCGACGCGCAATCTTGGAGGGTCTGGGCGTCTTCAACTTTCTAGGAGTGGGGGCCGGCTTCTGGTCGCTATCAACTTCGACGCTGGGCTGGATGGCTCTGATCACCGACTCGCTTTCCACGGTCGAAGCGGTCAAGTCGAGAGAAGACTGTAGGGTAGCATTTGCAGCGCTGGTGGCGGCAGCGTTCGCTTCCTTCATGGCTCGAGTTTGTCTAGGCTTCCGGGGCGAACTAGGTCTCTTGCTGGGGGAGGCCGAGCGTCCTCGTCTGAGACGGGTCGTGGAAGTGAGGAGGGTCGGGGCCTCGATAGGAGGCAGATCGAACCTGGGGGGAGGCGTGATTTGCTTCTTTGCAGAGGAAGGGCTCTGGATAATATCGGTGGGGTCAAGCAAGGCTCGGACCCAGTCGTACATCTGATACTCCTTGGCGAGCTCAAGAGCTGAGGAACGGTATCAGAGAGGCAGGCCAGGGATTGTTGTAAGGTGGTTCGAAGAACTTACCAAGTACAGGAGAGATCCAGACGTTGCCGGCAATCTCGTCTTCGCTCGTTTCAGACCGTGCTTTCAAGTACTCCCGCTCAGATCGTTCTTCGTCAAGCTTGGCCCAGGGGAAAGCGATCTTGAACATGCCCGTGGCGCTAACGTATCCGTCTCTGCTACGACGCTGGAAGAGACAAAGGAATCCACCCCGTTAACCATGGTTCCGTGACGTTCCGATTCTGAAAGGCTAAGGGCCTGGAAGGACGCGACTTACCATCAAGAAGTACGTCTCCGGGTGTTGTTGAGGAGCATGTGAAGGGAAGATTTCAGATCCTTTGAGATCACTGGGCAAGGGAGCGCGTAAGTGAGCATATTCAAAAGGGCCGAGGTTCTCTGGTTTGGTCGCATTGGAGGTGCCGATCTGGGTGGGCTTCACGGCAAGATTTGTCTTTCCCAAGCGACGGCGCGCAAGAAGTTCTTCGTCTGTCATCACAGAAGCACGAAGCAAGGTGCGTGTTAGTCTGGCGCGACCTCAGATCGGAGTGGAGTGGATATAGCAATGGTCGAGATCGGAATCGACGCTGCCGATGCAGAGGCACAACTTACAAGCAGGCGCTTCATCGCTAAGGATGAGCGGGTTGTTCTTTCTCGGCAAGGTGCGCACCATGATGAACGAATTGGATTGGGCGGGAGGTATCAATTTAGAGACTCGAAAAGACTCGGGCGATGGACGGTAGTGAGTGGGATGATGGATGGGGGATGCGACACCAAAGCGGCGGCCACGTTGCAGGCGCGTTTGTCGCCGCTCTCTTGTCTACAAATCGCGAGAAGAGAAGACGTCACCAAGACGAAAGCGCACAGGTGACAGACACGACGGTTTGGAAACCGGGCGGACAGTAGATGGGGTGTGAAGCTTGAAAGGAAATACGCGACAACCAGCCAGATGATAAAGGCAGGAATGGGGGTGTGGGAGGAGTCCAGGCGGCGCTCGGTCGATAAGCAGTAGCAGCAACAACAGCAGCAGCAGTCGCTAAAAGGTTAGGTTTCTCTAGACTCGGGAGTAGGGGAGGGAAAATAATCAAAGAATGAAAGTCGAGCGAAACAGGACGGGCGAATCGCTTCCCATCATTGCATGTTCCGCTGGTTACGTGACGGTTCCGCCCGGCTAATGTTACGGCGCTACTGCAGCATCACCGTTGAATCAACCAGTCATCCGTACCAATTGGCCCATCCTCTAACCCGAAAAGTAAGTACCAGCGCCGCCGGCTCATCCCCCGGTATCAAGAATTACAGAAAACGCCCACTACGTATCGATGCCTTGGCGCCTGAGCTAGCGCGGTTGTCCCCGTGACGCGCTTCTCTTGTTTTGGTTTGTTGGGCCTCACCTTAGTTTGTCGCGGGGGTTTTCGACTCGTCATCGAGCCACGGGATACATGGATGATTATAACACATTCGAATTTAGAGAGTTCTCCCGTTGAAAAAGAAGAAGGGTATAAGAACCAAAGAAAAGCTCTAGATAGCAAAATCCCTTGCCAGAAGTTGCCAGAAGTTCGGACATGGGGGTATGCATAAGGACATGCACCGAGCCAGGGCTGACACTTCGCTAAATTCCCTACCGTCTGGGGGAACTGACAGTACTCCGTATATTCGCTTTGTACTGGCTTCGCGCGAAATTCGTTCTTATCAGTCAAGCAGACCAGATTTAGGACAGTCCACGAGCCATGCGCACCATGAATAATAGCACTGTAAGAGACTCTTGTAACGGCTTCGAATGATGGCTAATCTACTTGCTTCCCTTCGGAAACTTAGGACTCTTTTAGCAGCAGGCAATATCTTTCTTACATTTGCAATGCTCAGCGCTTCATCCTCGATACAGACCTTGGTCCGCTCTTCCAGAACAATGCCGCATTCGGACATAGAACTCGCAGACCTGCTCGGGAAACATGGAACCTCGGCAACGGGGACTGTCAAAACACTGAAACTTGGATTGGTATATCCTCAGGGTAGAAAAGCTCGATTGTCTCTGAGTCAACTAATGACCCTCGGATGTTGGACTGACTGTATGAAGAGCGATTAGTGCGAGTACATGAAGTCTCCTAGGCTTCAAGTATCTCAGAGAATGTCTTCCCTCGAAATTAGATACCTCCAATAGTCTGCACAGTATGTAGCTCTTGATAAGAGCACCTTGGCACCTGGCAATCACGATCTTGGAACGGTCCTTCTGGCCCCTAGCGCGGCGTGAGATGATGACCATAGTGGCATGGACTCATGATACTAAGTAGAGAAGTCGACACCCAGAGTTGACATATACACCATTCTATAAATATGGACTAGGATTTCTGGTACATATTATGAGAAGTCCAAGGGTATATTTAGTTTGAGACTAAAGGAGCACCAGTGTTGATCGGCTCGAAAAGGAGCCATGTACTGTGCTAGGTACTGGCACTGTTACTGTACACTCACCCCACACTGAAGAGCTACACAGTGAGAAGAAACACAGTAAGCGCTTCCACCATGAAGCGGATAAGATCCAACAGCACCCCTTGTCCAAGCTTGGTTGCTGATTTTGACAGAGGTTTCATAGTGCGAGTAATGTTTGGCTAGGAATGTCTCATCTGGAGTCCTGGAACCTCGACTAAGACCGGGCAATCCTCATGTTGAAGGCCTGGCAAGAAAAAGGACTGATCACCTTCGAGGTACAATTTGGTAAACAGCCACCTTCTCAAGCAGTCGTCTTCTCTCGTATGAGGTCGACTACTGCGTGGCCAGCACTTTCATGACTCGGAATCGATCAATCAGGTAGGTACAGTACACACTGCCAGTGCTAGTGATGGTGATGAGTCTATGAGTCTGGCCCATCCGAGATAACTGTAGTACACATAAGTTAAATTTCTCCCCCTCCTGTAAGGCCATCCATTAATAGCCATGATTGTCCACCGCCTTTTCCTTCCCCCCACTTGGCCTTTAGTAGTTCAATTGGCCTTCCACTCCAAAACATCCCAAAACAATTCTCTCCTCCAGCAATTCCTGGCCTCATTTTAATCTCGGTGAGTGACCCTACTTGAAATCTCTTCGATTCCTGATCTTGAATTGGTCCTTGGGCTAATAAAGAAAATCGCCATCTGTGAGGCGAGCATCTTCCCCAGCAATTTACTTCTGGACACATTCTCCCATCCGCTATCCAAATACCCCACCAGAGCCACCAAAACAACCAAGTCAACAACACCATCACCACCATGCCTGAACACGAAGACGATCTCACTGCCACCAAGACCGAGGGCTTCAAGGTCGGCGAGAAGAAGACCATCAACGAATATGCTGAGCTTGGTATGTGTGATCATTTGTTCTTGATGTGTCCCTCTTCCTCCCCCTTTTGTTGTCACAAGCATTCCGCCCCCTCCTCTTCTTTCCTCTACTTCTGCCTCGTGGCCATTGACGCCGGCTTCCCCTCCCCCTTGCTTGATTACCCCATGCAAAAGACAAACCTGGCCGCATCGCGACTTCTATAGGCTTCTCCACAACATCAAAGCCATCAATGGTCTCTATCCCCTACTAACCATCCCTCCCTCCTTTACCATAGATAAGGATGACGAGGCCTTGAACCGGTGGAAGGCCTCGCTCGGCCTCAACTCCGGCACCCCGATTGGCGACCCCAGCGACCCCCGCAAGTGCATCATCAAGTCCCTGGCCCTGGAGGTCGAGGGCCGGTCCGACGTGGTGATCGACCTGTCCGCCCCCGGCGCGCTGGAGGGGCTCAAGGACCAGCCCTTCAAGATCAAGGAGGGCTCCACCTTCCACATCAAGGTCGTCTTCCAGGTGCACCACGAGGTGCTCAGCGGCCTCAAGTACCTGCAGGTCGTCAAGCGCAAGGGTGTCCGGGTCAGCAAGGATGAGGAGATGCTGGTAAGTTTTCCTCCCCCTCCTCTCCCTCCGCGCCCTAATTTCCTAATAACTCGTCACAGGGAAGCTACGCCCCCAACACCACCGACAAGCAGTTCTACGAGAAGAAGTGTAAGCCGAGCCAACTAAAACCCCCTCCCCATCATACTACTACAACCAACTAACCTTTCCATGAAACAGTCGCCGCCGAAGAAGCCCCCTCGGGAATGCTGTACCGTGGCCACTACAACGCCATCTCCAAGTTCATCGACGACGACGACCACACTCACCTCCAGTTCGAGTGGTCGTTCGACATCGCCAAGGACTGGTAGATCATCTTCGTTTTTGTTTTTCCTCCTTGTCTGTGTTCTCTTTTCCTATGAAACCACGATCAAAGATCCACCCCATCCTTTTTTTTGTCCCATGGGGCCAGCATAACTATTTCTTGCCAGTATTTACAAGCGTTGGGACGCATTTGTTCGCACACATCATCTGAGTGAAACCTATCCGATTTTCCATATATATATATTCTACTTTTCATCTAGAATCTCTCTTGTTTTTTTGATGGGAGGTTGGGACTTAGTGGACTATACTATACTACAACTATATATATATATCTGCATATATGAGTTGCATGCGAACCTTCCGTTGGTAATAGTGTGGAGATCCTATGGCCCACCTTACCCCCCCGGTCTCCGTCTAGCTCCATTTGCTTTATTGGACACACGCACACCTGACTTGGAAAACAACATAGTGGAAAAAGGGTTGAAGTTGGCGAGTAGTCTTGAATTGGTTTTTGAACTAGTTGAGAACTTATTCTCAAAATGTCTTACAATTTTTGTAACTAGCACTGGAACCAGTAACCTCACCAAGAGGTTTAGGCAGATCTATAGGCTATCTTTAGCCCATATATATAACTACTTGTAAAAGGTTGTGTGATGTTGCTGGTGATGACCCACGTCATTTGTAGTATGTAGCAGTATCTTGTCAGTTTTAAGACTGGCTTCCCAACTGTTGATAGAACTGTTCGCAACCCTCACCTCTGAGGCCCTCTTCTTTCCAGTATCAACTCATCTAATATCTCTTAAAATATCTCTTACATGACAGCACCTGACAGCGGTCTATAAATGCTTGAATATTTACCCAACTTCCCACCCCTGAGAAATCATAAATGCACAGAAAGGAGATAAGGGAGTGGGGGACAACCCAGAATAGATATATGTTAGAAGAAGAAAGTAAGAAAAAAAAGGAAGCAAAATGTTCTTAGACTAGACAAAACCAAGCAACATCTCACCACAAAAACACACGACAAAACAAAGGGGGGTATCATCACAGAAAGTAATCAATCACGGGGCTCTGGCCGTCCTTATTCTGCTGCGCCTGCTGCTCGCCGCGATGAATATCGTTCTCGGGCGCGGCGTCGAAGATGTTGAAGTAGCGCTCGCCGGTATCGCTGACCTCGAGCACGCTGGCCAGGTTGCCGCAGCGGTAGCAGTAGTTGGGGGCGCTCCAGACGGTGCTGAGGCGGTCGTCGTAGAGCACCTGGTACCCCTCCTGGCAGAGCTGGTGGGCGCGCAGGATGTGGGACATGCTGTTGACCTCGAGGAACTTGCGCACGACCTGGGCGCCGAAGGTGTAGCCGGCGCCGCGCGGGGAGAGGGAGAACTCGTCGCGCTCGGTGTCCGGGTCGGACCAGACGAGGTCGGCCATGGGCCCCTCGTGGGGGATCTCGCGGAAGCGGTCGATGATCTTGATCTGGTCGATCGAGTGGATCGAGGGCGACAGCCCGCCGTGCACGCAGAAGATCTGGTCGTTGATCACCACGCTCAGCGTCAGGAAGTCGAACATGTCCGTGAAGTAGTGCCACACGTTCGCGTTGCCGTACTTGCGCGCGCACTCCGTGTAGAACCCGTACGACTGCGTCACCCCCCGCGACTCGTGGTTGCCCCGGATCAGGTGCACGCGCTGCGGGTACCGCAGCTTCAGGCACACTAGCAGCGAGATCGTTTCCACGCTGAAGAGGCCCCGGTCGACGTAGTCGCCTAGAGTGAAAGGGGGGCGAAGTCAGCTTGCCATTCGAGTTGTTTCAAACGTTCACCGCCGCACTGCAGCGAATCCCTCTCTTTGCATCAGGCCTTCATCATCCCCTAACCCCGTTGTCTTCTCTTCCCCCACGAACTCCTCCGCGGGGAAAAGGGAAAAAAGGAAAACCCACCTAAAAACAAATAATTCGTATTCGGACAGAACCCGCCGATCTTGAAAATCTCAATCATATCAAAAAACTGTCCGTGGATGTCTCCGACGACCGTCACCGGAGCCGCAATGTGCACAACATTGCTCTCCTTCATCAACAACTCCTTCGCTTTGGCGCATATTGCCTCGATAACGGAGTCTGCCAGTAACTCTTTGCGATAGAGTCTCTCGATGCACTCATCCAGATCGATACTCGCTACGAACACATAGATAAAAAAAAGATGAGTATGATATTCAGTTTAGAGGGGACAAAGGCGAAATTGCCTCGGCACGGGAGGGTTTTGGGTGTGGCGGCGTAGCGCAAGAAGCGCAGCAGCGGGGAAGACTTACCCGGTAAACCAGGCATTTTTGGGAGCAGGTGACCCGTGGAGGTCGGGTTCCCGTTTCTGATGGTGGGAGCTTTTCTCTTTTGTCTATCTGATTATACAGCCAAGGTGAGGCGAGGCCGGGGTCTTTTGTTTTGAGAAAGTAAAGTGGTTGGGAAGGGAGGGCTGAGGCGGATGTGGTCGTTTCGCGTCCGTCTCTCGAAGATTAGGTGTAAACGGATGGTCGTTTCGGGCGATCAGTTCTCAGTGACGGTCACAGAAGAAAAGACGCATAGACTGTGATATAGGTAGGTCGATCGAAGAAGGGATGTGTTGAATTTGGAGGGAGGTTCCTGCAGTAGCTCGCATCGTGGCCGACAGCTGAGTCTACTGGAAGAGCAGCAGGGACGGAGCGCGCGCGGGTCACAACCTGGCGAGCGACTCGGAGTCTTGGACGCGGGTAGGCGGTAAAATTGGCAGGGATGTGCGATCAGCTCACTCGCAGCTGGCTTCAGCCATAGCCAGACGGATCCCAGGAAGTTGAAAGCGAATGGTCCGATGTTTGAGGCGTGATCTCTTGAGACCGTCTCAGCCTCGCTGTGAGGGAGGATTCACATCTTCCGCCGTTCTGCCACAGGACACCGCCTGACTTGTTGTCGTTGTATTTCCCGCCAGTTGACTAAAATCAGCGTGGTTTGTTCGGCTATCGCAATTGTGTTGTGCTTCGTGGGACAAGAGGGAAAACGAATGTCAGAGTGGAAAGCAAGGTTTGAATGGTATTTACATGTTCACAAAAGTAAGCTCTATCACTACACGAGAAAGTGAACCGGCCATCACCGTTTCAAGAGTCCTGTCGTCTGCGCCCGGTCTTCAGAATCGGTCTCGTCCTCTTCCTCTTCCGATTCGTCCTCTCCAGTCTCTTCTTCTTCCGTCTCCTCCTCATCGGTCTCATACTCAGAGTCAGTTACCTCCTCTTCTGACTCCGTTTCTTCCTCACTCTCAGACTCCGGCTCCTCTAGCCACTCGTCCAACGTCTTGCCTTTCGAAGATGCCCCTCCTGGACGACCGAGCTGTGCCTTCTTGGAAGACGAGGCGCTCTGCTCATGCTCCTTGAGAGCCTGATCAAGTCGCTCGCCTGCCGTCATCGATGCCCGTCCGGTGGGGTCTGGCTTGACCTCTGATTCCCGAAGGCGCGGGTCGGGCTCTTGCCCGGCTCCGACCCAGTCAGGAAGGTTCTCATAACCCTTGAGTCCGAGCATGCCCGCGTCCGGCCCGATCACAAGGGTCGAGGAGCCTATCAAGAGATCCTTACGCGTCTCGGACGGGCTGGGGGCATGGGGAACAGGTTTGGGTGCGAGAAGAAGTAGGTTGGCCAACTGCGTCATCGAAGGAGACGCAAGGAGAGCCTTGTAAAGTCGTGCTCGGTCGCGAAGATCGTAGGAGGAGTCGTATCGGGCCAGAAGAAGGATATACCGCCAAAGCAAGGCTATCTGGTCCTCCTCGGGCTCACTCTTGTGCTCTTCCTGGCCATTGGTTTCAGGCTCTTGCTCATTCGGAGTGTCGGCCCATTCATTGATGATTGCCTCCTCCGTTTTAGCTGGTGGTTGCGTTTGTGGCTCTGGCTCTTCCTTAGGTGGGTTCCGTAGCAGATGATGGAGATAGACCTTTGCGCCGAGAAGGACAATCTGCTGCTTCACGGCCTCGGCCTCGTTGGCGAAGTCCTGAACCAGGATTCGCAGGACATCGGGAGCAATATTTCTTTCGAGTTCGGCACCGGCAAATTCCCCGACAAGCCACACAATCGTAGCTCTTGCATCGGGATTGCTTGTCAGTCCCAGATGCTTTACAAGCTGAATGACCGTCTTTTCGTGCGAAGGAGGGTCTTGCTGGATGAGATGACGAATGACGGTCAATGACTCCGCTACCAGATTGTCATCCTGGCTCGTGATCTGGCTGAGCAAGACTCGCAGGCAGTGATTTGCAGCGCTGGTATCAGCTTGCGCACAACGTCCTATCGCGCGTACACTTTCTCGGACCATCTCCGGGTTCGTGCTTTGCGAGAAATGCTGGAGCTCGCTCAGGATCACATTCTTTAGATGTTGTCCACAGTGGGGAAATATTATCGTGAGCACTTCGAGCTTCAGACGCCATATGTGAGGCGGATCGATGGCATGAACCAAGAAATGCGTGGCATACTTCGTGAATGGCTTGGGATGTCTCAAAGCCACGACCACGATATTGTAGAGCGCAACATGCTGCACATCTTGGGGGCTTCTGAGCAGAGCGATGAGCGGACCAACAGCAGCTTGAAGGTACTCGGGCGTGCCGAGATGAAGGAAACAGCGGACAACACTAACGATCACCGCCGAGTTACGATTCTGCAACAGCAACAGACAAGCGCGCAGGAAAAGTTCCAAGTCCGGATCCAAGACCGGTACCTCATCCAGATCGGCCTCGTTCTCGTCCGTCACCTCGTTGCCATTGTCGTCATCTTCGTAGAATCCTTTGGTTTCTGTCGCGCGCTTGACTTTCTTGGTTTTGCGAGGAAAGCACTGCCGGGCGTAGAAAGTTAGAAGGCGCAGCGTTGCAAGCTGGCTCCACTCATCCATATCAACCAGCTTCTTGACAAGGGTCCGGTAGTGCTTGTGGATCAGGTCAATCCGGTCGGGGCAAACCTCCAGGAACGCAGCCACAGCGGGCCCCAGGACAAAGTACTGGGAGTCCCCGAGCAACGTTGTGATATAACCAACCAACTGCGGCAGGGAGTTTGGATCCAGACGATAACACTTCGGAATGGCCAATGCCGCGGCCTTGCGCACATGCGGGCTCATATCCCCGCATCCCCTCTTGATAGCAAGGGATACAATCTGACTGATGACCGGGACTCTGATCCCAGCCATTGTACGAAGCGCCATGGCGCGCGCATGCGGATTCTGGTCTGTAAGCGACTTCTGGATGGCGTTGATGGACAGCAGCGCAAGGTCCGGTTCCGTCTCCGCATGGTGGACCAGGTAGATGTAGACCAGCTTCTTAACCTCAAAGTTGGCGCTTGCTACATTTTTGACAACCGCGGAGAAGAAAGGCAGTGATGGCTCGGCTCGGTACATCAACTTGAGTGCTCACAAAGAACAGGGTTAGTCATTTATTTCGGTGATTGCGGCTGGTGGGGAGGGTCTGGTCCGTACTGTGATCACCCGTCGCATGCCATCGAGGACTTCGCGGTCACTCCGACTATCCAATAGTTTCTTGATATGCGAGGCCGTCAGGTTGCGGGGAGATACCCCCGTGCCGGGGCCTCTATTCAAAGCTGCGGACTGCGCTGCTTCGAGGGTGAGCTCGCGGGCTGTTTGACACAACATTCCGGTCAGTCAGTCTACTTAGGCAGCGAGGACAATTGGCGGAATGACAGTCGGGCGGACAGTACCTGTTTCCAGCATGGACGAGATCCGTGAAATGGTCTCCATTTTTGCCTCCGAAGCCCGTCACGGGAAGGCGATAATAGACGAAGCTTTTTTGGAAGGGGACACGCTCCGTGACGCAGAGCTAGAGAGAAGTTGGGTGCTCGGTGATTCTCTGGCGGGCAAGCCGAAATGACGATTTGAGGTAACGTGCTTGGGCTAAGTAACTTAGTTATCGATTGGGTGGATCCACCCTTCAAGCTTTCCCGCGCACGTACAGTAGGTCAGTAACAACTACTCTGTACTCCGTACCTCATTCCGGTCTTTATCCCCTCTCTCTACTCCGTACATTAACGTCCCAGCTCGACGTCTATCGGTGTCTGACTCACCAATTGCCAAAGTGATATGGCAGTCAAAACAGCCTCTTCAGCTCGAAGGTGCTAGCAAAGCGGGACAAAGCCTTCGTCCAAGTGGCTGCACTTACAGAGCAGTCGGCCCAGCCATGGGCTCAACCAGACAGGTATATTCTACCGGCTCTACTCCCGACTTCCTGCAATCAGTTTTACAACATGACTCTATCTCAACAACCCTGATTGTATGCTCAACCAGGGATCAATTTCTGACCCGATTGCTCGCTGCTACTCATCCAACCAGGGGAGAAGTCGCTGGGCGCCATCACATCTACGGCAAAACCATCGGACTATTGTCTAGATCCAGCCGGGTTAGAGTATTATTCTGCCCAACTCTGGAGAATCTACGCGCTTGCTTGTCGGTAGTAGGGTCCCAACGTATCCCTCAGGATGAAAAGGAATCACACGAGCAGACCGAAGCACGGCCTCTATTGGCGGTCCTTGATTCCCTATCTCTCCATGCCCCAACCACGGAATTCTCCGCGCAAGGCCTGTCCAGAACCTTTGCAGCACTCGCAGAAACCTCCTTCAGAGCAGATATGGACCTTGTGCTCTGCGAATGCCAAGACTCAACGAACCACGAAGTCTCACCGTGGAATGCACAGGTGCCCATGCTGAATAGTACTGTGCGTGTCTCAGAGGAAACCGCCCTCTTTCGACGAACTGTACCCGTGAAACGAGTCGCAGAACGTTGGTTCGAGTTCATTGAGAAAGACTATGCCATTGCAGGCACCGTGGATGATGCACGGGCTAATGCTCAAAAACACACTGAGATAGAAGAGGACAGAGATTTTCAATAATACCCAGTAATGAAAGACTCCCACAATGCAATATTTGAATCATACGGGTATCCTAGAACCAATCCATAAACTCCCGAAATCGCGCCCCTGACAGAATTGCCTCAGATCATAAACATTTTTCCATATCAGTGATGTAAAGTTTGATATGCGACTCCAGCTTCAGGTATTCGTCATGAGCGCCTTGGATCTCGCTTTCAATGTTCTCTTTGAGATCGGCCATCTAGATAACGGTCAGTTAAGCACGGTGACAGTTAGAGGTGATGACTGACCTTCTTTTCGGTCTGTTCAATGCGGATTCTCCGACGCTCCATGTCGCGCTGTTTGTCTGCTCGCTCCTCGCGAAGTTGTTTCTGGATTTCCCGCAGCTCCTCCATGCGGGCCTGGGCTGCCTCGGCCTTTTCTTGCGCGTTCTTCCGCAGAGCCTCGATTCTCTCGTTCCACCGCGTCAACTGTCGCTGCAGTAGTTTCTCTGTCTGCTCCACTTCCCTTACATTGTTACCTCTTTCAGAAATAGCTTCTTTGTTTCTAGAAGCTCTGGACTCTTCCTCCTCCTCTTTCTGAAGCTCAACGGATATATCCTCCAGGAGCTTCACACATGCCTGTACATCATTGCTGACAACAGTGAACGTATCCGACGAGGTTTGCAGAGCTCTTGCCCGCTTCTCCATGGCGTCAATCTGCGCTTTCTCACGATACAAACTCTCAGAGAGTTCAGCTAGGGACGACTGAAGCGAGGCGGGACTGTCCATCACGTAAGGTCGTAGTTTCTCGACCTCCTGCCGGGTGCGCACCACCCTTTCTGTCTTCTCTTCGAGCTGTGCCTGTCGTCTGGCCTTGTCCGCCTTGACACGCTCCAGTGTCTCCGCAACTCGCTCCTGGTTCCGTCTCAATTCGAGGAGCCGTGCTTTCAATTCATCGTTCCTCCGGACTTTCTCCTTGACCTGCGCCTCGTTGGCTTTCAGAGTCCGGCGCATCTCCTCAAGACGCTGTTCCATCTCCTGATTCTCGCCGTAGAGGGTATCGATGCGTGCTTTCGTCTTCTCCGCCTTGTTGAAATGCTCATCGATCACGGGGGTTTGCGACTCGCGGAAGCGCACGAAATTGATGAGATAGGAAAAGATCTTGACGAGACGGTCGTGGGTCGGCTTGGTCAGGTCGGTAAAAGTAAAATCGTTGACACCGCACTGGTTGGCAGTCACAACAGTCAGTCAGAAGTCACAACCGGGAGGGGGAGGGGGCAAGATCGGTACCTCCATCATCAACCGCCGCAGACCGGTGAAAAATCCCATCAAGTTGCGTGTATCCGTGGGCACGATATCCGGATAGTCGCCACAAACATCATCTGCCGCGGCGCGCATTGCTGGTTCCACCGTTTCGCGGGTGTTGTTCATCAGGAGTTCCGCAAACCACTCGAAGACCATCTGAATCTGCTGCGGGTTCGGTTTGATCAGGTCGGCGGCGGTGAAGGGTATGCCGATGTCGTTGATACATCCTGCAATCTCTTTGTCTGGCTACTGAGAGTGTCAGGGCACGAATTCACTAGACGGGGTGGGCGGATTTGTGATATGCACTCACCAGTCGCATCAGAGCATCGTTTTCATCTTCTTTCTTGCGGCCGCCTCTGTTGTGGTGCTGCTGGGAGCCGTGGAACTGTTGACTCATTCGATGACCGTAAGACATGATGCAGAAGAACCCTCTCCACGAGGCGACGCCTAAGTTATTCGTCGGAGAAGATGTGATGCAAACGTGGTTGTCGTGTTTCGGCTGAATGTTATGATTGATTGTTTACAGTGAAGGGCCTCGCATGGCAACCGGAAGCGGACTAGCGCACCAGAAGAGGGGCAGTATATACAAACGATGCAAACTTACTCCACGCTTCCCTTTTTCGATGACTCTGCGGCGAAGCGACCATGGGACAATAATTGTTACGGATAATTGCTGCACGACAGCTTCCTACGGACTTTTCAATCCATCATTCCTCCAGAGCTGTTCAGCGCATCATCAGTCATCATGGCAGCTGCCACTTCCACCTCGGCGAAGCCGTTCGAGTAAGTAGTCAACCCTGACGACGCCATGGGAAGCCCATGCGGCCTTCGAAGCTGCTAACAGTCGCCAGCATCGTCGCGACGTACAATGAGCTGCTCCGCTCCGATCCAGATCTGACCATGCCAATCGCCGCTATCGAGGCCTTGGTGCTACTCCTCACACACTCCCCCTCCTCGACGATATCAGAGACGCTCGATCTCCTGGAGAAATCCACCGCACACTTAAAACAGTCGATCCCGAACCCCATCGGCCTCTCCGCTGGAACCGATCTTTTCCAGCGATACCTGATCACTACGCTACAGAGACCGGGCCAGCTCGGACCCGCCGGAGACTTCAATGCCATCAGGGCGCACCTGCTGTCCAACGGCCGGCTGTTCATCAGACGTGCGAAGGAAAGCCGAGACAAGATTGCGGCGTTCGGAAGAGGCTTCGTGCGGGACGGAAGCACGGTCCTGACGAACGGTGGCTCCAGAGTCGTGGCCTCGCTGCTACAGCAGGCTGCCGGTGAGAAGGGCGGCCCGTCCGCCGTTCGATTCCGGGTGATCTACGTGCTGTCCCCGGCCAAGGGCGATGTCGAGGGCTCGTCGGCGGAGCCCGAGGGCATGGAGACAGTCCGCGCGCTGCGTGAGAAGGGTGTCCCCGTGGCCACGATCCCGGAGTCCGCCGTCGCGTACTCGCTTGGCAAGGCCGACGTGGTCATTGTCGGTGCGGAGGGTGTCGTGGAGAACGGCGGAATCGTGTCGAGAATGGGCACCTACCAGATCGGTCTGCTGGCCAAGGCCATGGGCAAGCCTTTCTACGTCGTGGCGGAGAGCCACAAGTTCGTCCGTCTCTACCCGCTTGGACAGTACGACCTGCCCATTGAGCAGCGCGTGATCGACTTCAAGACCGAAGAAGATGTCGCCGACGAAGCCACGCAGCAGCAGCAGCAACAAGCACAGCCCACACCCAACGTCAAGTCGCCGGACAGCTCGGACGTGGTTGATTACACGCCTCCCCATCTGATATCCGCACTGATCACAGACAGCGGCGTCTTGACGCCAAGTGCGGTGAGTGAGGAGTTGATTAAGATCTGGTTCTAGTTTATGCTTCCCGTGCCCGATCAAGAGAGTTGCGGCTTGTGGTATCAGTTGAATGAAGCGGATTTTGGCGTTCTAAGGTCATGATATATCCCAACGCTCAAGGCGTTTGTCGGCTTGGAAAGATGGTGTGTCTCGTTGTTTCTAATCAGACAAAAAGTACAATAGATTTGTGACTACATTGTATTGTGTGTCTTTCTTCTGTAACATGATCTGGACGTGCGAAGTTCTTATCATCCAGTCAGCCGCTCGCCTGGTATCAGAAGCTGCCATCATATCACCCCTCATCCCATGGTGACCCTTTTAGACTGAGTTGATGGTCTTGTTCGAGCAATGACACCCCACGAGCTTGCAAGACAACAATATGACGAGCACTCGGCTCGATGCTAAGGACAAAGAGCACATAAACCCACTGTGGATACTGCTACATCCCAATCTGAACTATCATCACCAATTAGCATACCATACGTACTACGGCACGTGTATCTGAATCTCGTCTTGTTCACTATAATAGCACGGATAGTCCTCTATACATATTAACAGTGGTAACTGGAGGGGTCTTCCATAGTCTTGCGTGCTATGCTACTATTTAGTCTTACAACCCACAAATCAAACCTCAGATCAAACCATCTTCATCATCCTCGTCTGATCCCGTTGGGAAACCTCTGTCCCATCATCCAACCTACAACAGTACAAAACACACCAACCCTCTCTCGAGTCCCCAGAGTCCACCGAGGTTACCCAGCCCTTCTTCCATCTCATCCCAACCAGCCCCAAAGAGTGAAAGCCAAACACCCACAGACCCAGAGCACTACAAACAGCACAACCACCCACCAACCCCCAGCAAAGCCCAAATCCAAACCTATACTGTAGCTAGCCATCCTGCACCCCCACTCACAATCCGGTATCCACTGCCCAACTTTCTCCCCGTCGCACACAACCCCTCAAAACAACAATCCCATTGTCCAGTTATCCCGTAGCCCAATTCCAAACCAGCCCATTGATATTCCCGTATCCGCAGCCTGAGACCACGACCGACATAGAAGGAAGAACGAAGAGGGGGGGTCGCAAAGATAAGACTTCTTCCACCCTCCCCGCCTTCAAGGCAACAAAGAGGTTGAACAAACCGAAGCCCTGCCCCTCATTCCAGGCCGGAATTTACCTTCCCCCTCCCCCCTCTCTTTTTCGCGCGCGGTTATTGATGTAGATGTTTATGGCTGCCTGCATGTGTGTGTTGCGGAGCATGGCAGATGTAACCGGTACAAAGTGAGAGTTAGTCGCAATTTCTTGTTGTTCATTTAAGAATTCTGAATAGCGCTGCGTGGGCGAGGTTGGGAAACGGTATGTATGTATACGGGGTCATTAGGTAGATCGGTTGTAGCGGGAGTTTGATATTTGGGTATAGCCTGGAGGTGGGGGCAGTGGGGTTTGGTATCCGTTGCGAATGGGTGGGAATTTGGGGTTGAGTTTTGATAGTAGTGAGGCTGTTACAATATTAGATTGGTCCTTTTGCAGAGGATGTGAGGTGGTTTACGGAAAATGGGAATTCTGGCACTGTGAGGTACCATATACCTTCTAGTGGTGGTTATCGGGGATTCGGGCGTTGACGGTTACATGGTGTATGTCTCCGTACATGAATTCGAGATTAAGACCTGACACTCGAATGTGCCCTTTGGGGGCGATAATCTGGTTTTGATATGGATGGGAACTACGTTGGAAGAGAAGGGGGTTGTTGACCTATTGACCAGCAGGCAGGGTGTTCATAAAGGATGTAGTCGAGATGGACATACGGGAGACCTCATTTGCTGGTTGACCTGATCCAACAAGCCACCTCCATCTTTCAGCTGTAAAATCTACTCCCTTGGGTAAAATATACACCACAACCATAAGCTCCCATGACCCTCACAGGCTTTTGAATTGGCACAGTATAATAGCCTGTGCAGTGAACCGTATCTGGTCCACGTAGCTGCTCATCTTTCGGCTGGATTGACGGTCCACATATCAGACAGACAATGCGTCAGCAGATTCATATGAACTTGCTACCAGAGTTAAGGATAGGCGACCCAATAGCGGGAATGCTTCCTGACTAACCACGAGATTAAGGTGCAAGTTGTTGATGGCGTAGCTGCCCTTATCAGATCTTGACGGACTAAGTACTGTACCATCAAGTATGAGTGGGAGCCTGGAGGCGAAGATTGGATCCTCCAACCCCTCATTCCTCGGTGGAGACCAATCAGATGGCCAACATGAGGCCAGAGAGCTGCCTGAAGCTGGAGGGCTGTGCCTGTCAATGACCATGCTTGGTGGCAGTTGGTAAGAGCCTTTGCCTGGGATACTACGCCTCCAACCGGTCGAAGCTGGCAAGGGCTTGTTCAACGTCAGCAGATGTATGTACCCAATGAGTTCAGATGTCAACCGCACCGATTGTGACTACTACTATATACATATAGTGGACCGGTGGAAAAAGCGCCCGGTCAGAAGAAGTCGGATATTGCATGGCCACATCATATGATTGCAGCTATGAGATCACCAGTACCTACCGACAGTGCTGTATGAGCACCGGCTCGCTCCAGTTGCAGCTACTGTACATACATATACAGTACTAAGCAAAACGGTAAGGTAGGCAATCTTCTAGAACATGGATTTAAATCTCCACCAGTGGTTCGTATTGAATCGCAACAATAGCGGACGGGGCAAACACGTGCGTGGCTCATTAAACCATGGGCGAAGGCCCCCATCCTCGAACCGTGGTTTGGTTCTCTATTTCTGTCCCGCCTACTGTTCCTGCCTCCGAGGGTTCCGAAGTTGATCCAGAGTACATACTGAGTAACATGTAAACTCGATTCATTATATCCAGCCAAGTCACCAATCATCAATGTGACTGTCGGCCTACAGTGAGATACTTACACTTACATGACATATGACTTACACCTTTACCTCGATCGAAAAAGCAAACCGGACTTGTCCCGTAGCTGAGCCAGTATCTCCGAGGCTTACCGCATTTACTGCAAGTAATAACCTTCCATCCTATTGCGAACGAGTTCAATAACAGCTTGAGACAGGTTTTGAATCTCTATTTTACCACTCCAATAAAGACTGCTTTTATTTTAGGAATTCCAAACTCCACTTGAGTCCTCAACTAAGCACCACCCAACAATAATTGCGCACCTGGCCAGTCCATTCATCCAAGCCCGCCGCCGCCGCCGCCGCCCACCAGCCACCATCGAATACTTCGTTGTTGCCTATGAGTACAATTTCGGACCCAGCTTCTCATCAAAACCGTTCCAGTCCGAGTCACAGCATAGATGACTCTCCACCTGAGATAACTCAATTAGATCAAGCCAATTTACTATTCTGGCAAAAGCAAACCTATTTCCCACTGAAGACTCATTAGCGCATCCCCCCAGAAAGAGAAAAGAGGAAGCCACCGCCCCCATTGTCATCATTGTTCAAAATCAATCCACCATTGTCTATCATTGTCCCCGTCAACATCGCCAGAAACCTGCTGCGTGTACAGTCAGACAAATGGGTGCAGCGTCAATGGCAACAGCCAGCACCAGCACCAGCACCAGCACCAGCACCAGCACCAGCACCAGCACCAGCACCAGCACCAGCACCAGCACCAGCACATCCTTCCGACCAGAAGAACCAAGAGACGAAACCCGATGGCTAGTGCAAGGGTCGTCCTCTTCTTTCGGGTTGAGCTCCCATCCTGGCAACGCCACTGCTGCCACTGTTACTGCTACTGCTAGTGAAAAGAACGACACGCACGACTCGTGGTCCATAAAACGGTTCCTCAGCCGCCACGTGAGTCGTCGGTATCGGGTTCTGGAAGGGGAGCCGAATAGATTGCGGAAGCGATGTACCCGATAGCTTCGAATTGCAGTGATGTATTTTGAGAGGCCCGGGGCATCTCCATGTAGACTTTGGGTCATTTAGATCCGGAGTTTCTACTGGCTTTGACCGGGATTTTCTTTTTCCTGCGCACTTGGGAAGGGGGGTCAAGTTCGTTTTGATTGGAACATTTTGCGATCTCTGCGCATCTTCAGTAACCACTTTGCTGGTGCCAACAGTGTTGATTCATGTCGGTTGAGGGTGGTTTGGATATCGAATTGGGTCAAGTAGTTGACTGCCGCAAATGATGTTGACGTCATTGGTTAGGGTTATCCCCGAGGAGGGGAGTTATCTTATCTATTATTTAGTAGGTAGGCGTGAGGTGGAGTGGCCCTTTGGCTTGGGTTGTCTCGACGCTGTGCGAGCTTCTTTCATTCTGTGTGCCTCCACGTCTTGGGAGAGAGCCCATACACAGAGTGGTGCGGACGAGGAATCCGGATCCAGCAGCGTACAAGAAGATGCCCAGCCAGTGAGTATGCATGCTGTCGGGAAAGGCGCTCGAATCCAAGACGTGGCGTCCGATGCTTGAACGGTTTTCCAAGAGCTGCTCTAATTCTGATTTTAGCGTCACGGTGGTCGATGGCGTTGGTGGGTTTCCTTATAATGAAAAGTGCAAGAATCCAGCTACACGACCGGACTAACACGCGAAGCATTCCCAGCAAGCATCTTATTGGGGCATCTTATAGTCATGGCTACAGGGCACAAGCAACTGGTAGCTACCCTTCTTATGCTGGATGCCAGCGCACCATCCAACGTGGTCCGCTACAGCCCATCCCGGCAATTTAAGCTTAGCCTGACTCTGGACGTAAACCCATTGCTAGCTACTCGTAAGGCCTGCGAACAACGAAATACAGTCTGCCATATCTAGTCCCGCACGTACCATGACCACAGACCTAACCCACAAGTATCTTTTTCAAATACTGCAATAATCAAGTAAGAGCGGGCTATTGTACAGTTCCGACCCTGTGCCGATCATCGGGCAAGTCCAGAATAGACTAGATATGTGGGGTTTGTTGGGTTGTCTGTGCCCTCCAAGACGGAGTGCACTAAGTATGAGTATAACATTTGGCGCTGATTGTGTGGAATGATCAACAGCTCACGTGGCGGGTTTGTGGCTGAGGAGGGAAAGCGAATCCCCTTGGCTTCCAACGGGGCGAGGAATGATCGACATCCTAGATATGGAATACTGTGTGCTCAGTATCAAGCTACGTGTTGTGTGTCTTTTGTAGGGTGGCTGAGTACGCAAGTGGGTTTCCTGGTTGGTAAGTCAATCAGTCCAGGCACACACATTAATGCTGGCGTGTCTTTGGTGGAGAGGTTGTTTTGTTGTTGCCTGTGTTCTGAGCCACTGTGCTGAATCGCCACAGTAGATCTCATGTGATTCCAGGGACTGTGGGGGTTGTTGATCAGCCGTTGAGGGATGGAAGATCAAAGATTTCAAAGTTGATGATGAAGGGGGGGGGGGTACACCTCTGCCCTACATTTGGGCGCATGCTTAATGATTAGCGGAGGGGAGGGAGAGGGTCCCTGCGTGGACAGGGCAAACAAACACCCCGGGCCCGATTTCCTTATTCCCTGCGAAGATCAGCCCGTTGAACTTAGGCTGATGGTGTCCTGCAGTGCTGTCGTTGAGTTGACTTTTTGGACCCTCCCCTCCTCCCCTCCTCCACTCTCCCCCCTTCTTCCCCAACAAATTCTATCATTGAAGCAAGGTATAACAGTACTGTACATTTCCCCACACGGGAAAATAAAATGACTTTGAGACCCCATATTGTAGAAGCTGGGCCCTCGTTTTCACGATGCAGTATGCACATAATTAGACACTTCTTCGCCACACGGTCCATGTACTGTACATGTACATACATCTCAACGGCATTGTCACCGCCAACCCTCCCCGCATATTGGGCTGCAGCATGAAGTCACTAACTTAGCGGCGTGTAAGCTACCTAGTCATAAGATGCTCTCCAGAGACAGATTCCACTCACCCCATGCAACGGCTGGGAGCTACTGAACCGAAGCAAAGAAGGTTGTCTGGTCTACAGGCATATACCCTTGCTGACCTCTGTAGTACAAAGCTAGTAGATCTGTGATCCAAAGCAAAAAGAGGGATGGGCAACTGCCAACACCTAAACCCATCACAGGATTTCTGCTTGTTTTTTTTTTCTGGTTTTGACTGAGAATCTCAATCGTAGAAGTGGCCCACAGTTTGGTTGTACCTAGTGATCGAAAACCAGAAGATAAAATTACTCCGCCTATTATCAACGATGATCGCGTCGGGTGCGGGTGTGACTTTTGGTTGGTGTAAAGTACAGTACTCGAGGTAGAATTTTGTTAGCGGCCGAGAGGCAACTAACTACCTAGTACTCAAGTGTACTTACTGATGTGCAATCGTCCATGATTCTCGCACAATGAATGGGTCATCTCTCATGTCGGTCTCTTTCTTATGGGTGCGTAATTTTCAAGGTGACGGATTCCATGCATGAGCCTGGGGGATAAATCAGATTGATCGCGCGCGCGCGGACTGAACCCAGCCGGGAGGGAGGGGGGGCGGCATTGCGAAAAGCTCGGATAGTGCCTTAAAGAACTGATTGATCAAAATAAAAAGCTCCGTACCATGGTCCTGGGAGACTTTCCCGCGTGTCGTTCCTGATTGCTAATTTGGTTTGGCATTTTTCCCTCCTCCTTTACCCCTTCCCTTCGGCGAACAATCCAACAATAAAATTACCCGGCCCATGAGAGGCTTTCTGTGGCGGGTGGGATAATTTCCGACTGTCTCTCCCACCACAAGCATGCAAGGTGGAAATGTGGAAATGTGGGTGAGATTAACCAGCGTGCTGTGCTGCGCTCCCGTAGTCGACAGTACAGTACACCGTCTCGGCCGGGTTGCAGCGATTCTACTCTTTTTCTGTATCTCATTCCCCTCTTGGTCCTCTCCCCTTCCGTCCGTTCCTTTCTCCCCTCTCTTACGGTGGACAAGGAAGATTAGTAAGACGGAATGTCTCACCTGTTCCTTCCTTCGGATTGGGATCTGGCCGGGTCTTTTTTTTGGCTCTGGGGAGGGGAAGGGGATGGTAATGTGGTTCAGATGCAGGAACACGGTGATCTGCTATTGATTGATTTGCATTGGCCGTGGGGGGAGGGAAAAGTTCGGAGACTGGGATCTGTTGGGAATGATGTATTGAGGGGTACCTACATACAGTGCCTTGACTTTCCTCTGACAGGAGGGGTTGTCTTATCACTTAAGGTTACTACCATTTCAATTGCTTTTGCTCGATGGTTGAGGCGGGAGTTCTAGTACCTACGAGGAAGATGGGCATGACGACTTGAAGGGTGCGCGCACAGTAATTCGCACTGGACAATCGACACTGGATAAGATCTCAGCAGAGCCTGAGGGAGGGTGGAAACGCCGCTCCGATAAGCGGATCCTTCAGGCTTACCGCTGGTCAGCCCGCGATCCGACTCGGGGACTTTTTGGCAGCAGAGTGGGCAATGAGCTACTCCATGCTCTAGGCATCAAGTGATGACGAGGTATTGAGTATAATCACGGACCGGTCGGGCGGTCGGGCGTGTAGATTTGAACAGCAGGTGGATATTGATTCCGTCACCAGTCACTATTAGAAAAAAAATGAATCTATTTCAAAGTCTCTAGGAGTTTGTTCATACCTAGCGTCATTGAAGTTTAGCCCTCGCCAAAGGATCGGTGAAGTGAATCGAGTGAGCCACTGACGCAAGTCGATGTTGGTGTTGCCGAGGACTCAATCTAGGGAAAGGTTCTAAGGATGTTAAGGAAGTTAGACGATGGACACTCCCACCTTGATCGGCACCTCATAGACCATTCTACGGAGTACAGCAAAGAGAATGCCTGGTGTTTTTGCAGGATTATACATGCAGAGAGTCTCGGAACAGTGGCTATATCTTGTCCTCTCGCAGGCTGAGGTCTGCTACAAAAATTGTGGTGTATGCTCTCGTCACGGTTCTGCACGCTTGGACCACAGCACATTCGACCTGTCAATGATACGCTGTCACCGCCGGCAGGGCGGGATATTAACGACTTTTAGCTTCTCCGTAGCAATCAGCAGCCCGAACGGCGGGAAATGAGCTCCCGCGATGAAGATGTTCTTCACAGTAGGGGCAGTATACCGAGGCAGTAGCACTGTCGGGAGAAAGTGTCATGTCCTGAACCACCTTTTGACAGAAAACCACACAACGAGGTTGTTTGCATTCAGTCAATATCCTATTTGATCTGAGAAGGTGCTTTTGTCAACTGTAAGGTCGGCAGCAAATGCATCACATCTGTTGATTCTTATGCATGCCGTCATGTCCGATTTTGACTCTGTATCGGCCGGTATTTCCTTTTTCCAGTGTTTTTATTATGGGCCTCCATTGACTCGGCAGCGAGCTAAGAGTTAGCGCCGCATTTATGGTTCAGATGTCCCCACCGTAGGAACCCAACTGCATCGTCATTTGGCCCCTCTGGACGTTCTTCTTTAGTCTTAGAACACTCTGGGGCTGCGGTTTTGTCACAGGCCCCACCAAGGAGTGGGCGGCAATGGATTTGGGTCTTTACTCGTATGAGTAAAAGTGCGCCCGTTTAGTTACCGTCTTGAGCTTTGCACCGCATCACAGCACTGGTGGTGGATGGTCGTGGTGGCCTAGTGATCATCGTGATCCTGGTGTCGATGTTGCCCAGCGCCTTAAAATCCCGCCCGGCCTGTACAAGGGAGAGGTGCCGCGCGCTCGGATGCTCATTCACCATCTGGACAAGATCGAGAAAAAGGGTTCAACGTCATTGCATGATCCAGGACCCTGGAGGGACCACGAGCGACACCCTCGAGTCTCGGTTAAGCTCGAGTCCAGAAGGGGATGGAGTAATAAGCTGCATCTGCCTTAGACTTCAGTATGACGAAGGGGTTTTGCTGAGCATATTTGGGCCTCAACTGTGGCTCGAGGTAGCTCAATGCGGTTGCCCTTATATTGTATGGGTATCTGTTGCATCACTGCTTTGCTCTGGCACACGTCTACTATGTAGATGAGTGTGAACATAGCTCCCGTTGATTTACCATGATCGGTTCCAACGGCCGAGAAAAGCGCCTTGCCCGCCGCGGCGCGGCGCCTCTCCTACAGGACTGTTGTCCAAGCCATGGCCATGAATTAAACTGCTACGTATGTACAGTACTCATAATTCATATACCTGCACGGTAGGGCCATCTAGAATTATGTTGTGCAGTAGCTAGATACTAAATAACAACTAAATCAGAAGCATAAACAATGTACAGTACGTAGTATAATGTATGTAAATTACCCATCTCTGGTTCAGCGGTTTACCTGCCTAGCTTGTCTTCCACATTCTGGATGCTGAGAGAGAGGGTGGATTAATGTGGAGTACCCGGCAGATACATGACTACTACGCACTGGGCGGTTACTCTAAGGCAGGTACCAATGAACTTCTTCCACTCCCTTTCCTCCGTCAACACCAATTTGAAGCAATAATAATGATTCGGATTGGGCCTCCCTCTGACTCTCTCGACGTAGGTGGATTCTTCTCCACAATTGAAGAGATTTTCCTTCATGATTATCTTTCCGTTTTGAGGTTTTTCTTTTTCTCTGTATTTTTCTTGTTTTCTTTTTTTTTTCTCCTACCGTGATGGTGATTTTCGTTAGTTCCCGCATGACACATTGCCCACCAGGTATGGAGCACAAGGCAGAACGGTCAGAAGGCAGACAAGGCGGTTGGAGGTGGCATCTGCATGTATGTATGTGCTGTACCCATGAGGAGGAAAAAAAAGAGAGAGAGAGAGGGAACAGATTCGGGATGATGCAGGCAAAGTCGAATCAGATCCATCCTATCGATCAATCAATCAATCAATCAATCAATCAATCGAGGGCAGGGGGGAGGGAGAAGGAGGAGAGGGCAGAGTCCAATAATACCTCGATACCATGCGACTCCATAATCTATCATGAACCAGCAGTAACTTACTGAGTAAGTACTCCATAGTCCATAGTTACAGACAGCTGTTGTGACGGCCGGCGACGGCCCCAGAGGGCGAGAAAAGTGTGTAACCAACCGAGTACTCCGTAGTTTTCCCCTGGTTCAGAAACGGGCGGCTTGTTTGTCTCGGCCCTCACAGTCCCTCGCCGACCCTCATCGACCGTCGTCCTTTTTTGGGCTGTTGTCTCTCTGTCTCTGTCTATTATTCTCTTCCCCAGTCGGGCTCAAAGCTACGGCTACTGCTATCGCTGTTGCTGCTTCTTTTTTTCTTCTTCATCTCCCCCCTTCCTCCTTCTTTCTTCTCCCCTCTTCCTCTTTTTCTCCTTCTCTCCTTTCTTTCCGACTTCCTCGCCCTTTTTTGGACTGCCTTTCTTTCCCATCGCTCTCTTTTAGGATTGCAGTCCTCCTTCCTGATCCCCTTTGGCATCTTCCCTCTAATAGCTTGGAGTGATCACGGAGGTCATTTTCCGCCACTCCATGTGGCGTGGCTCCCCCGGGTCTCACTACCAAAGTTAACTAACTCTTTACTACGTCAAAAGTCCTGCGACTTCCATACCTACTTACACCATTGCTACGAAACCGTGACTGCCATCATTTCCTCAATCCTCGCTCATCATACCTTTCCAGTCCTCCGATCTACCCGCTCGTTCTAAACCAATAGTCACATCCCTTTCACCCCCCTCTCGCTCCACCACCCCTCCCCTCTAAAGCCCCCTCAACACCCCTCCACCCCCCAGGTCTCGACTTCGTACCGCTTTACCTGTATCAAACTATCAAATCCACCGCCTGGGGCATCCTTCTTTAGGTACAGACGCTAGAACGGCCTTGTGCTCCCGGCACTTTCTCCCCCCCCATCGCTCTGAATGTCTCGGTTCGCCTCCGCTACCTGTCAATCCCAATCGTGAAATTTCGACTATTCCTCTTTATCTCCTCTTTTCCTCTTTCTAAATATTCTTATCCCCCTTCTTCCCCCATCTGCCATTTTTCCCGTCACCCGCTTTCTTTTTTGGAACTCTCCTATTCTTGCGTTAGGCTTCAGCTCCAGACTTGGCTCCGTGGTCGCGTGTCTAGTTCATTCCGTCATTCCTCATGAGTCCAGTCATCCGCTACAACTTCACCTCCGAAAACTTCACTGTCCACCTTGACTCGTGAGCGGGACGAAGTTTCAATCCATCAGACGCCATGGCGATATGGCCGTTTGGTCGTAAGAGCAAGCGGCACACGATCCAGCTCGATGCTCCTGCGGTGGCGGAGGTTCCGCCGCAGAACCCTCGCCACAGCTTCGATGGCAGCAAGCTAGGCAGAAAGCCCTCTCGCAAATCCTCGAAACGTCAGAAGAACCGACACATTACGCCTACTGAAGATTGCCCGAGTTCTCTGCACGATGTCCTTCCAGCTTCTCAGTCTAACCAGTATCCTCCGCCCATGTCCCACAGCGAGCAACCAGCTTCAATAAGAGGAGCCCGGCAACTGTCCTTTCGGCTCGGTCAGCAGCATTCCGATAGCTACACCTCTCACTCTAACACAAGCTATGACCAGCCTACCTTGACTCGATCAGGATCGCTCCTAAAGTCGAAAAGAAGCGTTAGCGGACCAGCAGTCCTGAAGAAGAAACTTAGCAAGCGCAAGGCATACGAGATTGCTAGGGAACGAGAGATCAGATTGATGGCTTCCGCACCGATTGACATCCCTCGTCGCCCATCCCCGCTCCCTAGTGAGCACTTCTCCATCGAAACCCGCAAAGGCCTCAGGGCTCCAAGTCGTCGTTCAGACCGCCACTTGTCTGACGTCAGTTTGTCAGTCCGTGACTCAGCTGAGTCGTCGTTATCCGACATCTTTGAGTCCTACACGTTCAAGGTCAACACTTTCGCAGCTTGGACACCCCGCCCAATCATTCGTTATGTGGAAGCTCCCAAGCCCCCCACTGCGAAAAGCCAGAAGTCACCCGAGACAGTGAGCAAGAAAGACAAGGTGCCAACGTTTGCTGCATCTGACGAAAATGCTCGTTCGAATAAGAAAGTAAATGACCTGGCTGATGCTCTGGACGCCGGTGCTCTACGGGAGTTATTGGAAAGAGATCGCCGGCGCAGGGAGAGAAAGCAGGCCGAGGATCAGGAGAAAATGCAACGCAAGTTGCAACAAGCCGCTGACCAGCAACAGCAGCACCCGTTGGAACAGGATACTGCCGACGTCTCCACACCAAAGCATCAGGCTGAAGCCGAAGATGCATCTACAACGCAAAGAGGCCGGCCTGGTGCTGGTAGTCGGGCTACACCGGTTTCTTTCGACGAAGGTGTCACTAGATCTGAAGACACCAAGACTTTCCTGGGTGGTACCCCCCCGTCAGGGTCATGGCTGAGAGGAGTTTCCAAAGATTCTGAGCGACAAGGCTGCGAAACTCCAGAGAGTGCTAATGTCATCGGCACTCTTGACGATAGCTCTATCCGTGGACGCAGGGTTGTCCCGCGGCGTAGCTTCGCTCCGTCCACAGAGATGGGAATGTCTCGCAGCAGTCTGACTCCCTCTCATTCACCGTCGAGGCGCGGGATTTACAGTCCGACTTCTTCGCACCTGTATGGTCTCGGTCGAGAATCAACATCGGATGTCTCAAGGACAATCGACTCGGACAGGCGTCTGTCAGACAATAGCAGCGGTCGTGTGAACACTCTGACCTCAATCTTTCGACGTGGGAGCTCACGCCTCAAGAGAAGCTACCGAGAACGTTTCCATGAACGGAGCCCCGAGCCGTCGAACCCGTCGCATGAATCCTTTTTCAAAGTTCAAACACAGTCCTCGTCCGGTCCGGCGCCGTACGTGCCGCCCAAGGCATTCCTTGGCACGGGCACGATCAAGCGCTCCCAATCGAAATTCACGGAACATTTTGGTGACGAACCTCTATCACCACCTGACTCACGCCTTCAGTCTCCTGATATACCAGAAGTGGCTGACGAGTTTGAGAGGGACCATGATACCTCTGATGTTAACATGGTTACTCAATATCCTATTCCAAGCTCTGCCTCCGACGTCCCGGATTCTCGCAACAACCATCACGACTCGTGGGGAGGCGAAAGCTGGGATGGTAACCCGGATGACGTTCCGCTATCCCAGTCTCTAGCGTCGATCGATTCCGAGGGGTCATGGATGTCAGGGCAATTCCTTCGTCGCATTTCTCAGAAAAAAACAAGTAACCCCCTTCGGACCAGTCTCAGTTCATCGAGGAACAAGCTTGAGGAGGAAGGCCACGAGAATTCCCCCAAAGGTGATGAAGTATCACTCAATGAACCGTTCGTGAGATTTGGATCTGAGCAGGATGAGCCTCCGCGGGTCGGATATGGCGCAGGTGCTCAGCGAGATAGTACCATGACCGTGGACCATACACAAGACCCAGCAGAGGAAACCTGGCATGCTCAAGTTGCAAGGCGTCCTGTGCTGGTGAATCCGGCAGTCCGTCCCAAGTCAAACGAAGGCCTTCTCAAAACCATTCTATCTGCCGATGAGGAGTTTAGCCCCATTGAAGAACACTCTGCTGAATTTGAGTTCGACACAACCGAAGACTACGATAGAGGGCGCGCCCTCTGAGCGTGTGATTTGCATTGCGTACGAGCGACATGCGTCCACCTGACCCCTTTGACCAATGAGTCATATTTTGACGGCCTTTCCCCCTCTCATGAGACAAAGAAGCACCTCATTCGCGTCGCCCAGTCTCTGTTTATCTAATTTCATGTAATATTCCCCTTCTCCCCTGCTGACCCTAGTCACTCCTTTGGCTCTTCTTTCCTTTGTCGCTCCCTTGACTTTTCTACTGCGATTCCTTCCTCCCATATTGATGGATTTCGCCTTTAGTTCTGGTGGCACTCGAAGTGGCCACGTCCGTTTTTCTTCCTTCGCTGCCCCGTCAAGCCCGGTCTTCGTCCCCGACTTGCGGGCAGGTTTTGTTCTTGCATTTGTTGATACCCCACATCAGCGAGAGTTTGAAGGAGTTTGCCTCGATCGCTGGTCAAATGCGGTTATTTGATTCTCGTGCGGATTTACGTCTTCATTAGAGGTGAAGCACTCTCCCGTTTCAGTTCAATGCACATATTGGCGTATAGAATAGCTACTGTCCTTGGTTGGTGTCAGTCACCCCACAATGGTATCTCTTTCCATTTCCAACCATGGCTATTGTTTGATGTCTGTATGAGCATTCCATCTGTCCGTAAATACTAAATTTTTTGAGTAAAGATGCATACTTTCGTAGAGCACGACCGAATAAATTTGCGTAAACTGGTATATGGGTGAAGTGATCACTATAGAGTATAGTTGATGGTCCGCCAAAGGAAGCGGGCTGCTGTTTGTTGAGCACTAAGGTAGTTAGTCAGCACGCCGCGTGCTAAGGCACAATTCAGGCACAATTCAGGCACACGCCCGGCAGCTTCTGTCCAGACCGTTCGCTATTCATAAGCGACGGAGCACGTCATCCGAATAATAATAATAATAATGCACCGGCTTTTGAAACTCCATTCTTCCAGCCCAACCCCTGCGCGTCCCGAACGGCGAACCAATTGCTTCCAACACTCATTCCATACTACACATACTATTCATACAATACTATTATATTCTAAATTGATTAGTATTTTGCAAGATGTCGACTGTCAACCTGACAAATGCCTCTAACCTGCTGCGTCTCTCCCGCGGCGTGACATCTTGGTAAGCTCCCTACCTACCTGTGAATCATCATGGATCTCTCAGCCTTCCCCCCTTTCAAATCCAAGTCCCTCCTTCCACCGCCTCCGAGAGGCTTCGACCACGGTGATTAGTCAGAGGCAGCAGCCAGTCCCTCCCTTCCTCTCATGGTGCAACGTCATTTGCGCCCACCCATAAAAACTGCGGACTGAGCCCCTCCTTTTTGGCCTCAGCCCCTCTTCAACCATTCCGAGCTAATCTCTTCTCTTCTTAACCTTCCTCCAGTCTTAAACCATCCGCTCGCCTGTCTTCTCTCTCCTCCGCTAGATTTTCTACTACTCCATCCTCCACTTTCCTGCGTTCCACCTTCGTCCAGCGCTTTCCCGCCGCGAATCCTCTGTACCGCCGCACCTTCTCTCAATCTCACTCCGCCAAATTCAACCCCACACAACTCAACATGTCTGACCACGGCAAGGTTCACCAGATCACTTCGTGAGTTTCCCCTCTCCCCCACCCGACTCAGATTCTACCTTCGGCTGCGATCGGCTGCGCATCAGTGATACTAATATTCGCCTAGCACTGCGGAGTTCAGAGAGAAGGTCACCAACTCCCAGGACGCCATTGTCCTCGACTGCTTCGCCACGTGGTGCGGTCCCTGCAAGGCCATCGCCCCCAAGGTCGCCGCTTTCAGCGAACAATACCCCCAGGCCAAGTTCTACTTGATCGACGTCGACGAGCTCTCTGAGGTCGCTGCCGAACTCGGTGTCCGCGCCATGCCCACCTTCATGCTGTTCAAGGGCGGCGAGAAGGTCAAGGACGTTGTCGGTGCCAACCCCCCCGCTCTTGAGGCCGGAATCAAGGCTCTCCTCGCATAGATTCGATCGGATTTGTGGTGAAGGATGTTCTTTTTCTAGTTTATGAAATGACAAACGTTTGAAAAGTCTATACTTTCCCGCCTGTAGGCTGCTATGGGTGTAATTGCTGAGGTTGGGTATTTTTTTTCGTGGACAGCGATAGGGAGGGACTTCCTGTGGTATCCTTGCCTTGCAAACTACTTTTTGTTCCCCGGATATCTATTATCAGTTTGACCATTGTAGTCAGAGCAATCGAGGATCGATTTTCGCCGATACGTGGTTCGACGTTTGATCCTCCTATCGTCCTTGGTCATTCGCGCTGCATGACTTGCGGAGAGCAGACAGTGCGACTCGATACAGCCATTGAGTTTCACTGAGTATTCTCGGAAGAAAAGATGTAGATAGCTACAACATAAAGGAAAACTGAAACCAAGAAGCGAACGGGGCTTCCTTGCATCCCCATGCAATGCCGCGCGCAGGTAGAGACGCAAACCCGAATCGGGAATAGTGATTCGCCTCCAGGCGGCTGCAAGTGCCAGACCTGCCTGATCTTTCTCCACCTACATACATCTGCATCATGCATCCAGGCGATCCGACGGGCTTCTGGGCTGTTGCACGTCTAACCATCGCCTTTGCAGACCTGTGATGTCAATCGCATTTCTTCCCATTCCAAGGCCTCGGCAGGGTTAAAAGATGACATCGTCGAACAAAGTATAATATCACCAAGGTCGGGCCAAGTTTTAGCACCCGTATACGTCGGCAACGACCCGCTGTGGAGGTTATAAGTATCGTCTCTGTTGCAATATGCTGCTATTGTCAGGGGATCCTGTCATTCTCTTACTCGCTCTTCTTGAGATGATCGTGCGATGGCAGGGTCTATGGCTGCAATAGGACGGCTTATATTTGAGCCAGTCCGACTGTGCACCGAATCTTTCTGTGGTCTTACGATGCGACATCCAACTGCTTGGAAATACCAATGGCCGACTATGTCCAGTGTCGAAAACGAACCGATGACCTGTGCGAAACCTAGCAGACCAACATCGGGTGGGCTTGAGTCAAGCAACACAACAAGCCACTCTGTCGATGATGCCGGATTTGAAGTCTACTGGGAAACAGATGATCAGGAGGACCCGCGCACTTTGTCGGCCGCATATAGGGCTTTCATTGTCGGGGCGGTATCCGTGTCAAGTGCCTGCGCGTAAGTATCCTATAGACATATCCACTAGTGACTCGATGGCAACGCTGATTGTCCCTGAGGATATCATATTCCACATCTTATACCCCAGGTATTCCAGGGATCAAAGAATCCTTTGAGATCTCATCGGACACCGTTGTGTTGCTCGGCTTAACTACCTATATGCTCGGTCTGGCATTCGGATGCCTTGTGTTCGCCTCGTTGTCGGAGCTGTACGGTCGTCGACCGGTGTACCTGATCACCACCCTCGCCTTCGCCTGCTCGGTGATACCCGTGGCCCTGGCTCGGAATATACATACCATTCTTGTCTGCAGAGCACTTGGAGGATTCTTCGGTAGTGCGACTATTGCGGGCGGTCCGGGTACAATCAACGACGTGACCAGCAGAAGGTACCGGGCGCTGGCTTTCAGTCTTTGGAGTCTTGGGGCGATGACTGGCCCGGTAGTTGGTACTAAGTGAAGTGCTGGGAACAGCTTCTCGGTTCCTCGCACAGAACTAACAGGAGTGCAGGTCCCATTTTCGGCGGATTTATCTACCAGTATCTTGGCTGGCGCTGGATCAACTGGATCATACTTTGCCGGGCAGGAGTATCAGATGTGGCTTTGTTCTTGTTCAAGGAGACATATGAGCCTGCGATACTGCGGGCACGAACCAGAAAGCAACAGGAGCAGACTGGGGACTTGCGATGGTGGTGTCGCTATGATAGCCCCAAAGTGGGATGGGACCTTGTGCGAAGCCATCTGGTAAGACCTATCATCATGGCCGTGTGTGAGCCCATCTGGTACGCCTTTGACCTCCAAGCTCCGTCGACGCGTGAGTGTCTGCCGAACAGTCTCACTGATCCCTTACCATCTGCGGCCCGACCAGCTTATTCTGGAACCTCTACGTCGGTGTCATATATGCTACTCTATTCCTGTGCTTCGTCGGCTACCCGATTGCCGTCCAAGAGCACCGCGGCTGGCCACCCGGCATCGCAGGACTAGGCTACTGTGGTATTGGCACCGGCGTTGTCCTCGCCGTCCTCAGCGAGCCCATCTTCATCCGCCGCATCATCGCCAGTCACCCGCGGGACCCCTGCACAGGCCGAGTCACGTCCGAGGCCTCCATCATTGCCGTCTGCCTCGGGGCCATTCTCAGCCCCATGGGTGAATTCTGGTTCTCGTGGACAGCGGTAGCAACAGGGACCACAACTCAGCCCATCAGTGCGCCCGCATACACGCACTGGATCTATCCGATCCTGGCCGGCGTCCCCTTCGGCATGGGCAACACCCTCATCTTCATCTACTCCGCCCATTACCTGGCGGGGAGCTACCCCATTTACGCCGCCTCGGCGGTGGCGGGCAACGCGATGGTTCGGTACGTCTTTGCGGGTGCGCTTCCGTTGGCGGGCCACCGGCTGTATTCGAGTTTGGGGATCGCGTGGACGGGCACGGTACTGGGACTGGTGGAGGTGGCGCTGATTCCGATCCCGTTGGTGTTCTATCGGTATGGGTGGTGGGTTCGGCGGCGCAGTGGGCTGTCGCGGGAGTTGGCGGGAGTGTAAGGAGTATGAAGCTATATAGAGGTCGCTGGATACGGCATAGGGTGTTGATGGCGTCGCATGGCTCACAAGCTGCATTTGAATCCATGGAATCAGCTAGGCCGATTGCTGGGACGAACATTCTAGAAGGGGGATCGGCCTTGCATGCACATATCCCTGCATGCATGTTGCATACATGTAAACATGCACCTAATATGACTCAAAAGGACGAATCAGGTCGCATGACGAGTTGACAAGGGGGTCGGGTCACATTTGCTTCGTTTCGTTTACTGGTTGGTCTGCAGTATCAAGCTCTTCTGCATGTTTTCAGATTTCATCCGGAAACTTACTCACTCCCCTTGAATCCTACCATCGCATTGCGTGTATTTTGAGTCCGCCCCGAACTAGAATTAATTTATCAACTTTGAGATCCAAACTGCCTCAGTCCTACAATCCCAAGCGACTCTTTGCCTCACAATCTCCAATTGCCCAATTGCGTGCACATGATCAAGTCGAGAACATGGGTATCAGTTTACCGAGTACTATGTATGTAGTCAACCAATTTGAATTTCCCACCCAAGCCCCATCGTGGAAATTCCAACCCGTCGGTGCCAGCCGCGCCGTGGAGGAGATGTACGTTACGTGTCGTGTCGTGTGAGTATAGGTATGTAGCTGTTCGGCTACCGGCGTGGATGACGGTGGAAGTACCGGTGAACTGACCCACTGCACCGGGGATGGTATCCGGTTTTTCCGATAGGGGGGAGGGGTAGTTGCGCTTTGAGTGGTTGCAGGGGTGGATTAAAATCGGTGATGGTGGATGATATGGGGGGGGGGGTTCCACTGCTGTTGTTCAGGTTTCTCTTGTACGGTTTAGCTGGGTAGGGTGGTAGGGTTTGGGAGGGGAGGGTAGGGGATTGTGAATGTGGTTTCAGGGGCGAAGGGGTTGAGGGGTGAGAGGTGTTGTTTGCGCAGTTGTGTCTGGAGTATCTGTGTGTGTGTGTGTGTGTGTGTGTGTGTGTGTATGTAGGTAGGCGAAGTGTGTGTAGATACCTATAGACCGAGAAAATCGCCGTGGCTCTTCCTTTATGGTTCTATAAGTTCAGGGAACGGTGGTCGGAAGATTGGAGACGTATACGGACGGCGATCGTTTTTCCCTTGGTTTAAAAAAATGAGGGGTACGGGTTTTCGTATTCTCGTACTCAACTCGAGTCACTCGGGTCGTTCGAGCTGAGTTGTTGTGTCAGTGTGATGAGGTCGACCGACCGACTCTTCTTGTCATGTTGGGGCGACCTGAAAAAAAGCGGGGAAATCAGCTGGCTGGTTGTCTTTGACCACTTCGCTTGGAGCCGCAGCGATTCTCCTCCAGGGGGTTTCGATCCCGGGAATCGGATCTCTGAAACCGATGGACGAGTACGTATATGTACATGCGGTATAAAAGCTCTTGCGGCGCGGCGCGGGGCTGGTGTATGCCGCGGTTGGTGTATGGCATGATCTGATCTGCCGAACTACTCAGTAGTGGTGGTGGGTCGCGGCTCGCCAGGAAGATGTATGCGAAATTGATTCAATTGAACGATATGGAATGGAGATGGATGGGGCCCGGTGGGTGCGCGGTGGTTTCAGGTTCAGTTCGCATTTCCGTGTTTGTGGGGAGAGGTTCAGCTGGGTTGTGCTGTGTTGTACGTTTTTATGCTGGCTGAGATGGTGGTGGTGGTGGTTTGTTTGTTTGTTTAGTGACTTACTGGGGAAGGAAGGTACTTTGTGTACCCGTGACTAGACCAGCTGGGTTGCAACTCGGTGAAGAAAGACTAAACTGTGATTTCAATTTCGAGGCACTGCTTGTTGATCCGCACCCGCGATTTGCTAGCAACTCCTCGTGTCTATTTGTCATGGTTGAGGAATGCTCGAATTTGAGATGCTCTCATACTTGGCAAGTGAATCGGGCTTGGATAGTCCATGGCAAATCATGAGCTGCAAAGCTGGGGACGACCCTTCCACAGCGCAAGACTGATCTAGATCAAGGGACGAGTCATGATTCCCCAGACCACACGCCTCGAACGCAGCTTCTCCCGTGCAGATAGCAATCCCGAGCCTCGAGTGCCGAACATGTCTACGAGTCAAGCAAGGCATTGGCGAGTGTACTCCCCACATGAACGAGTGTCTTCCCGAGTCGAGGTCGAATACTTCATATCGAAATCAGTCGTGATCAGTGATCCTGCACAGCTTCCAGCAGCCACACCCACGAGTCGACGATAACTCTATCCCTACAAACTCAGATTCATACTTCCACCAAGCCAAAGTCTATCTCTTGTTCACACCTTCATTATTGAGGCCCCTTCTCACTCCAAACTTCAGACTCCAGGTAACTTTGGGTGGCGTTCAGTACCTGACTTGAAGACGCTAAGCCTCTTCCAGTCTGCCACGAGGCACGAGTACTTTATCAATCTCGGGGCGTCATGGTCACCATGATCTGTCTTGGCCCGGCCATGGGATCCTGCCTGGGATTGGAGGAACCAACAATCTACATTGTGACAAACGTTTTGCCGAATTTCCCACGATTCCGCCACCTGAGATTTGGAAGGGGGATCGTGGTTCCGGTCACATGGTGGTCGTTGCGTCTAGAACCAAGCCACTAGGGGCTAAAAGAGAGTTTGGATTCGTCTCAAAGCCTCTTCGATTCGAATGGGAAGCCAGGGAAAAGCAAGGCAGCGGATTTGGATGCTAGGCCCAAAAGTGCCTGGGAACCACCGGAGGACACCCCAAGAAGGAATTCAGACCAAACTGCTGGCAGGGGCGCGATGAAGTTCAGTTACCTTGGTTGTGGTTATCGCCCACGGTGAGATTCTCCGATCTAGAGCCGTCCCAGTGCGTGGCACTAGAAAAAAAACCTTGCGTGGGCACTGAGTGGGTGTTTCGATTGATAAGCTGGGCTTCGGTTGCAACGTGTGTGAACGAGCACGTTTCAGAGTCACATAGCGTCGAAACGAGTCAGTGCAGCGAGTCGAACGTGACAGCAAAGCTTGACTCTTATCGCTTATGCTGGCTGATGGTATCCTTGAACAAGCGGATTAAATGAGGAAGGAGTCGTTGAACTCCTCGTGCTGGCAGTGCATCGCTTAAACTCCCAAGACTCAATCTCAGTCGGCGGCGGGTTGGCCCGCTAGCCAGATCGGGACTAACATCAGGATCCGTACTCGATCGGAGGCACTGGCCGCTAAGCCCACTTGGGATCTAGTTCAGCTAAGTTGCAATCTTTTGCAATCTTTTTCAATCTTTTCCTCTGCTCCACTTCACAATTTTTGCTTCACTGGGTTAGTTCAGTGGAATAATGGAATTTGTCTCACCTGTGCCCGGCACTGCCAGCACGCGCATGATCTCCCACGCTCCGGAGTGAGTGGATTTACCTCGGTGTCAGTTCCTGCGGATGCGTGCACGACGCACTAATCATCACCAGGGTCCTGGACCTTCTCCCATGTGGTGATTTCCCCGAGGTCTGGTCTCGCTTGTCATCTCACCCAAATCCTCCTGCCTCTTAGACCAACTAGTCTAGTCCTCGCCGGCGTCATTGGTAGCAATGGAGATATGCCCCAATCCGTTTGGTCACTTTTTCCGGCTGTGATCCTTGGAACGTGCTGTCTCTTACCTCTCGGAGACGGATTTCACTAGCCTCCAGCTATCAGGCCTGGCTGACGACAACCAAGGCCTTGGTTTATTGCTGACATCCTTCGGTCTGAATCCCTTCTTCCTGCAAATTAGCAAAGGGAGCTACAAACCAGCTTGTGAATTAAGAACCAAGATCCTGGCTGCACTTGACTCGCGTCGACCTTGCTTTCCTATCTGCTCCCGGTAATGTGGGTAATAGAGCAAAATGTCCCTCGGAGAAGAGCGACAGCGCAATCTATTCACTGAGCGACCAAAGTTCTCTAGCCCATATCTCCGAGAATTGGCCAGATCATTCATCCTGATACGCCAGCGGCTAGCACATGGACCCAGTTTTGTTAATTAACGTTCAGCTGCTGTGGCTGACTGGGTTGGCAAATGTGTAATCACAGGCCGTGGTTGTTTGACAGGGCTGGATCGTGACTCGCCAACATCAGTGCCCACTCTCCATCGTTCCTGATCACAGGATTTCCGAAACCGATTTACTGCTGCAATCGGACCCAGTCTTGGCTCTGAAAAACATTCCCGATGGCCTCTAATCGTGCTCTTCTCCCCAGCAGACATTGCTCTTGCTTGTCTTGAATGGCCACCAGAAAAGCGGGACCTGGCCCTCGTCCTGCTCCGCAGACGCAAATTGAACGTCCATAATCAAGACTCGTAGAAGAGGGGAAATGAATCCATGGCGTTCCGCCGTCGCTAGCCCTCGTCCACTCGCCATGTCCTCGTCTAGCCCTGGCTGAATTCTAATATATTATTTGCCCTTAATTGCAACATGCCCCGAGATCCTGGTTCCTGGAGGAGTTCGGCCAGACCCGCGAATTGAGTGCGCGGTACAGATATCAGCTCGATCCTTCTGATTATATCACCAAAGATACCCCCTGCGAGCAGTCTGGCTTTCCCCATCTCGGGCCTATTCCTCACTCTCTCTTCAATCCTCTCCCCAATGCGCCACCGGATCGCCGCTCGCTTGTAATATTTAGGCCTTGACGTCCTCGATGCAGTAACCCAACCTCTATCATTCTCTCGTGGTTCTGGACCTTCCTGGCGACTTTTGCTCTCGCCAGAGCCCTTTGCTGAGGGGATGTGGCTCATGGACAGGACTCTCCAGGAGTCAATCCCTGTGTCCTACCTCGGGGGCTATATCTTTCTTTCATATGTCGTGAGCATGATGGGATGTACGACTACCCTGGAGCTGCTTCACCGGCGGACTTCCAGGGCTGGTCTGTACAATTGGTAAGTGAATTGTCCGACGTCACACTCCTCCATGGTTGTTAAACCCCTCTGACCACTCCATTAGGTATCTCCTTCTGACCTCCTCACTCGTTATGGGAGGCATTGGCATCTGGTGTATGCACTTCATTGGGAATCGTGCTATTGTTCTCGGAGACGGGAGCGCCCGCATTCAAATCGTCTACAGCATGACCTTTACCGGCGTCTCCTTCGTTCTTCCAGTTGTCGTTTTACTCGTTGCGTTCTACTCGATCGGAGCCAGCGAGGAAACTAGTTTTATTCGCATAACATTGGGTGGTGTTCTTGCCGGTGGCGCGGTCTGCGCCATGCATTATATCGGTCAACTGGGCATCAGCAACTACAGATGCTCGTATCAGATCGCGAATGTCGTTGGGGCAGCCATCATCGCCGTATTTGCTAGCACGACGGCATTGACAGTCTTTTTCCGGTGGAGGGCGACCTGGACGGACAGCTGGTGGAGACGAGGCATTTGTGGCTGTTTCCTAGCCTGTGCTGTCTCGGGCATGCATTGGACTGCGGCCGTCGGCACCTCTTACTGGGAACACGATGACAGTATTCATCACAGCAGCCAGCTTTCCAGGAGCCAAACTGTTATCATCTGTGCTGTCCTGGTAGGTTGTCTTGGATTATGGTTTGGGGTTTTTCATGCTAATGGATTGTAGGCGTGCGCTGCCTGCGGAATTTTGACAGTATGTGCCGTAGCGGCCGGCGGCAGTCGGAGACGGCTGCATACGCAAGCACGGCAGTTGGTGCTCAGCGGCGTCTTCTTCGACTCTGAAGGACGCCTCATGGTGACGCCCCACGCGATGCTTCCTAGTCGCAAGATTGTCGACCGTTACCTCGGCAAGGTATGTTATGCTACTCAGCAAACTGTGATTGGCTGATTCTGATCCCTTGTGGGACTTATCTAGACTTTTAACGATGATGATCTGACACGATCTCATTCGGCTTTCCTTTGGGCGTTCCGAGCCAGCCGAAACTGGAACATTGTCAAGGACGTCGTTCCTTTCATGAGAGCACGGCTGGAGACGGATGATTACTTCACCAAGGGAGATGGGCTAGACGAGGAGAACGAGCTCCAGACCGACTTCGACGAGCTCTTCAAGCGCCATTTCTGCGTGGCTGCGCAGGACCTTGCTGACGAGTTGCGACAGCCACTCCCGAACCTTGGCATGCTGTACGACGATGTTCTGACAACAAGCGCCCCCGGCTCCTGCTTCGGGCGAGCAATGGGTTACGCTAGACTTGGTGGAAGCAAAGGTCAGATGATGTTCACAGTCCGTCACTTGAATAAGCAAGAATCGAACCGCATGGCCGCTGCCGGTTACCGTTTCACCACGATCGAGAACGTCACCTCTGCGCTGTCCAGTCGTATGCATATTCCCGCCCCGACACTCGGCGTCCACCTCCGAGACATGCGCGACTATGCAACCTCTGGCCACAGTTATCTGCCCGGTGTCCATTTGGTCTCTTTCGTCATGCGGCCCACCATCTACGACCACTTTGAGGTGCTAACCGCTAAGGGAACCGGCAATCCCCTACCTTCGACGACGTTGCCGATCAAGAAACTCCAATTCCAACATCTCGATCTGCTCTCGCACATGGAAGGATGGACTATATCGACCTGCATGACCTGGCTCCGATCAGCCGCGGCCCAAGCTAACACAGATGCGGATGAGTTCCGGGAACAACTGATCCACGCGATGACGACCCTCTCGACCACACTCCCTCCGGATATCAACATGGTTGCCCGTTTCTCGGCTCGACCCTTGATTGCGCCCTGCCGTACGCCAAACAACACGGATGCCACCCACTGCACCCTCTTATCGTTCTGTGTCGTAGGCAACCTGGACACACAAGTCTCGAATCCGAACTACATCTTCGCGCCGCTGCGCCTTTTCCGCGTCCAGCAGCAGCTGAACGAGGCGCCTGGCGGCGGCGAAGGGTTTGCGAAGGAACTCGGCAAGGAGATGTACTACTCTGACACGCGCACCAGCTCGGCGACTGACTCCGAGCTCACCTCGCCCTCGGTCAAATCCACCTCCGTCTTCAAGTTCTGGCCGCGCAAGCAGCCGATCACGGTGGTGCAGGAGCAGCCGTCGCCGGGCAGCTGGGCGGATATCTCCCCGCTGGGCGATATCATGGTCCGGAAAGAGGTGAAGGTCGACGTGGCGAAGCTGTCGGAGCAGATGCTGAATTCGCCGCGCCATGCGTCCCGCACGACGGTGGTTGCCGGCGACATGGCGTACAGCACGTATGTGGACGAGCTGTACAACCTGTGTTATTCGTCGGGGATCCGTCTGCGGCCGGATACCGATCTTCAGGTGGTGATGACTGGTTGAGTTGTGGATGATTCTTTCTTGTTTACGATCAATATTCGAAGGGTCAGAAGACACATGTTGACGACCACACCAACGAGTTTTGCCTGTGCAGGGCGAGCACGATCAGCTTGAGCGCAGCAGGAAAGACCCCTCCCTGCCTTCCAGTTTGCGATCTGCTCTGGAAGAAAGATCTGGGCGACTGACACTCGAGACACGCTCCCTAATTAGCCAGACATATTGGGATTCTGTCAAAGCGCACGCCATGATATAATCCGAGCTCATAGACTTCGGCGTCTGCCACTTTTATGAGACACAAGTGTTTCTCACTACATACATCGATGATGGTGCTCGATGGCGCTGCCAATATACCCGATCCACTCTTTCTCCCTCCATTACTGGAGACACGCTCCTTGACTCCATGTCAAACATGGTTTGCGGGCTAGCCCGACAGTTGTTGCAATCCGCCCCCAGAAAAGGGGGAACTAGAATCTCACATAGATATCATTAAGATATCAACTTTTGTATAGTACTGTACATCGTGATCAATAAGAAAAATCATCTGATCAAGACTACACTTGTGGAATACCTCGTCTCTTCATTTCTCACTATACTTCAAATAGACTCTCACAGGCCAGTCATACGCCTCGAATGATGGATGAGACAGACAATGCGCAAAATACTCAATCCCCCTTCCAACCCCAACCCTAGCCTTTTTAACCCATTCTCTCCCTACTCCAGGCATTCATCCATATACCTCGACACCGTCCCTTCTGTGGAAAACCAAAGTCAACCCGAAACGGAAATGCCGAAGATTGAAACTCGACCTACCCTTGCCCCCCCCTCGGCACCTTCGACCACAAAGCTCTAGACTGCAATGTCACCCGGGGTCTATGCTGCATATTTAAGAGGATCACACGAGGACTGTTCTGAAAAGAAAGAACGAAAGAAAGCTCATCACAACTTTCTCATCCCTCAACTCAACCAAAGCATCTTGCTATGAACTGACTTCGAACTGGGGATATGTTCTCTGCGGAGTTATCCCTCTCTCTCGATGGTGAAAGCAGCGCGAGAGTGGAGTATGATGCTAGTACTGCACTTGCTGCCTTTGACAATGATGATCGTCTTTCGGAATGGTACTCATGTTAGCGGTACACAGTAAGCGACTGCCAGCGTACTTGGACTTGGGAACGGAGCTATTGCGTCTGCCTTATGAGAGAATGATCTAGTCGTAGTGTATGGACCTTGCCAAGGAAAGCCATCCACCGTGCCTCGCCTCCACACGAATCGATCAAAGTCCTCGACTCAAAAGCGAATCTAGAAGTTCAACCCCTGTCCCAGGGTTAATATGCTTGTTGTCCTGACTATACCTTACTCTGGTCCCACGGAATTAGGATTAGTAAATCAGCGACCTTTCCTACTGTACTGTACCTCAAGATGACAGGTCCCCGGATGCCAAACGGATACACGAAAATAAGTGACTAGCTAGTAGAAATATCCTTCCCATCACACCACGAACCCAAGCAAGCTTTACTTTGTTTCTTCTCCCGATGCATCCCCGGGTGACATCTAAGCAGTATCATCCTGTCGTTCCAGGTATAAACTGCGAGGAGAACACGCAAAGCAAATCCTAGGCAATAGAACTAGATCCTATCACTCCCGCTAGACTACTACCCCAGGCTGACTGTAGGGCTTTGGACTTCGAATATTCTACGCGCCCCCTCTCCTCCCTCCTTTGTACCCGCTATACCGTATATCAGCATTGACAGGTAACGTCGCAGTGTTTTTAGAGAGGTAGGTAGGTAGATAGGTAGGTAGGTAGGCAGGGTATACCAGGCCAGTACTTTAGTCGGGCTAGCGTGAATGCACTGCACTGGGTGCATCTCATTTGTCTTGTTTGTGTCTTTGCGCCCTTGGGATCTGATATGCTGGGCCAAGACACAGTACAGTGCAGTGCAGTACAGTACTGCACCCTGCAAACATCCCAACGATGACATTAAGAAAACGGGAGGAAGAAGAGGTCGGATTTCCCCTTAACTTAGGTCGTACCTACCTACTAGTGGGGCTAGCATGGCTCAGATGGGATAGCTGTGGGAATCACGCGCAACTACAGAGAACGTAATCGTCCCCCTGGTAGGTACAGAACGTAAGGAGCAAGAAGCCACGGCGTCTGCGCCGAGATCCGGCTAAAGATACATCACGCCCATGCTGACACCACAGCATAACCATGGATCCTGGGTGGGCGAGTGCGTACAGTGACTGACTAGCACTTCAGAGATAAGGACCGCCCCCGCTCAGACACCGAACACTCTCGAGACCCGGAACAGCTAGGAAGCCCATGGGGCATGGTAAGGTACTGACTGGGACCGAAGCAACAAGCCTTCCTTCTCTGAAGACACTGCTCCTAAGTATTAGTCAACTGAATTACAGAAAGAACCCACTAGAGCAGGTCATATAGAATCGAAGAGAAACAATCGGAAGATGGAAACATCTCTTCCAATGACTCGAGTTGAGTGATAGAATTCCTAACAACTACATTGGTTCCAGCAAAAATATCGCTATTTCCCGCCGACGCTTCAAACAAATTAAAACCCTCCCTCACGAAACCCCACAGACAGAGGAAAAAAAAAACTTTTTCTTTTCCAGTTCCGACACAAGAGGGTAAAAAACAAAACAAAACAAAAACAGTCCAGTACGGAACCGTAAACGAACAAGCTTGTGGTATCTTCGTCAGAAAAGCCCGGCGCCAAGTTGAGTTGTATGATTGGTAATAAAAAAAGGACAAGGCGAAACAAAAGATAAGATGGATTGATTGGAGGACGAACCCCGAAACCAAGGCAAGACTAATTGATTGATAAGATTATCATCTCATTGCCCCAGTTCCGCTAGTTCTCGCTCCTTGGCGCGTAACATCTCCCGCATTTCTTCCGCTTCTCGCTGCAGTTTCAGCCGCCTCTCCTCACGGAGACCGTCCAGCTCGGAGACGCTAGGCAAGGGTTGCGAAGGGGGAGGAGGGGCCAGAGTAGGAGGGGGATGAGGTTGGTGGTGATGGAGGTGCTGCTGGCGGCCCATCGCAGCAAGGGATGGATCCAACCGTGTTTCGTCGTGATGGTGGTTGTTGGGGTTGAGAAGAGATGAGATAGAGCTTAGGCGTGCGGGAGGGGAGGGGTTCATCGAGGACATGATCGGAGGCAGCTGATTAGATCCATTCTCCAAAGTGGTCGGAATGGAGATCGCTTCTGCAGATGAGGCGGTCTCGGCGAGCGTGCGTTTCTTGGGATTGCTGGGATTAGGCGACAGGGATCGTCGGCCGAAATGCGACACCGGAGAGTGGCTGGGGGCGCTGATGCGTTCTGGCTCCAGCAATCTAGGGGGTGGGGGATGATGCGGCAAGGAGACCGCGCCGGAGCCGAAGCCCGTGAAATCGACTGGCGGCGGCGCAAAGCCATACTGCCTTGGGGCGACCGGTGAAATTCGCTCCGCAGGCATGCTGGCATAGTGCTCCATCGGCTCAGAACTGTAATATCGGTGATGATCGTCGTGAGCGTAAGCCAAAGCGGCAGGGGAGGCCTCAGGCGATGCGGAAGAGCCGTTCGATGAGTGTGTTGCGGCGGTCGGCGAGTGTTCCCGCAAGGCGGGCACGACGCGCTTTCGTCGTTTAATGATCGTCTTCTTCATTGTGGTGGGGCGATAACAACCGTGCAACTTGAAATACAGTCCTGCAAACAAAACCGGTTAACATTCGAATTACACATCTTTCGAGATAAGGAAAGTATCATACCACATGCGTTACAGATTGGATGGCCATTCTCATCGCGCCGCCAAAGCGGGGTTACCGTGGTTCCACAGTTCTGACACGACACCAGCATGTTTCCCTCACCCGTCGTCGTGGTCTTTCCAGGAGTGTCCAAAGGCTCCTGTAGCGGGGGAGGCTTCTCGCTCTCGACAGTTGGCGCCCGATTCCAGGCATGTACGGGGACGGTGCCTCTCGCCGTTGATTTGTAAACCCGATTATTATAGGCTGGGCACCCATCACACCCCTCCGCACCGCCTGTGCCATTACAGCTACCCCCACCAGGGCACGACCCTTTGGACCCGTGACAGCCGCCCTCGGTATGTGGTGCATGCGTCTCATGTTGGGGAGGGATTGGCAATTGCTGTTGTTGCGGCTGAGGAGGTTGACCAGGCTCAGCGCTCGTCTGTACGCGGTTCCGCTTGGTTGGTCGAGCAACATTCCGAGCCTTCAGGTAGAGCCCACACGCATTGCAAATCATCGCCCCAGTCGGTGATCGTCGCCATAATGGGGTACTCTTGGTTCCGCAATTACTGGGGAGAGGCCGCCAGCGTTAGTAAAACACATGAATAATCGCGCAACAAGGATTTGAAGCTGCACCTACCTGCAGGAATGACCAAATACAGCGGCATCCTTCTGTGACTTCGGCGACTGTTTCTCCAACGGCAGATGACTGGGAGGCACCTCTGAGAGGGACTTGACGGAAGGGAGGGAGCGTTCTGGGTCGTAGGAGGTTTGAGGAACGGTTCCTTCCGGTCTCCTCGATGCGTCGTCGTCACGAGTACGATCGGCAAGATGTTCACGACCAGCCTGGGCAGATGAAACCAACTGTTGCGCTGCGTCCAGGTCCTCGGCTGACGGATGCCGCGTAACCATGTCGGGAGTTCGAGGAAGCGAACGCACCGACTCCATTTGCGAGATTGACGCTAACATGATCGGTATATGGTGAAGCTATTCCCTCGCGCCTCCGGTCTCCCAACAACACGCACCTGAGATCGTATCAAGAGGCCGCGGTCAGTCACTTGAGGAGGATCGGTATCGAGATGTAGAGCAAGGGCTTGTCGTAACGTATGTCGCACCACAGTCGGGGAGAAAAACGTATTGTACCACCAGGCCAAAAGTCGGTCAAGATGACAGTGCAGAAGAAAAAGAAAAGAAAGGTCAGAAAAGGCCGGCCGGCTGGAAATGTCAGCCAGCTGGGGACTGGAGCCGGGAAAGTCGAAGGAGACGAAGATCCTTGATAACAGGAGCAAGAATGCTGCAAGAGAAGAAAGGGCGAACGATCAGACGTCGAAGCACGACAGGATCAGCAAGCAGTGAACAGATGGAGATCCTGAGAGCAACAGATGGGCCACGAAAAGTCCTACGGTTGGTCTTATCCGAGGACGACGGAAGTAGTCAGAGTGGCGATGTAGCCGTGGCGTCGGATGATGTGTGGCTCGAGGCGTATATTCTGGAAGGGAACAACGGGTAAGAAGGAGTCACGAGGTTTGATGTTGAAAGAGTGAAGTTTGAAACCCAGGTGTAGAGGGGGGGATGAAAGAGACGATTAGGCAGATGGGAATGGAGAAGGCTGAAGGACAGGGTCCAAGACGATGGGAGGGATAGATCGATCGTTTAGGGGATAACGCGGAGGGCAGAGGGAAAGATCGGCAGGTGAAGGGCGACCAATACAAGGCGATGGAATGTCGGATCAGATATGATGGAGGGAGGGAGAGGAGGGAGACTAGAGAGGCAGGGAAGAGTAGAGTCAAAGGAAGGGGGGGGGGAAGAGTGAGGGTAGGAAAGAGTTCCAAGGGAAAGGGGAAGAAGAATCAGGGGAGATATGATTTGATCCGAGGGGCCAGATTGATAAACAGAAGAAGTGAAAGAGAAGGGGAAAGAAAAAGTGGGTATAAGATGGAAGACAGTTGAAGTTGTTTGGGGCTGATGGCTTGATGGCGGATGGCTGATGATGCTGATGATGATGATGATGCTAACTAATGATGATGACCGGAGACTGATAACCCCCGGCAGAGCGAGAGAGCGAGGGAGGGAGAGGGGCCAGACTGCTCGGGGAAACGATTACCATGTTACTTACCAGGATGGAAATTTTCCTTTTTGTTCTGCTTCTGACTCTTTTTCTTCGGTTCTTTTTTTTTTGGCCTTCTTCTTTTTCTTTGTTTTGGAAGTAAGGTATTTTGTTCCGAAATGCTGTGTAATTTGCTTTGCTCGTTTGGGGATATCGGAACGCGGTGGTGTGAAGAGCTGGCTGGCTGTCACTCACACCCAGCAGAGTGGTCTTATCACAACTAGTCGCCGCCCTTTCGTTATCGATCTCCCAGGGGGATCTACGACCGGGGGGTGGGAGTTCCCTTTCTGTACTAGAGTGTGTCGAACGATAAAAGTCCAGTCCTGTTCTTCTGGGAAAGTAGCTTTTGCTTTTGGGAGAACACCCTGCAGAGACGAAAGGACAGTGGGTAAACCCGACAGGATGGAAAAAGAATCAGATGGTCAGCACCACCGTGGCATTTGGACTGATCAGAAAATGTGGGTGACTTTTTTGGTTTGTGCATGGATTGGCAATAGGGAAGTTTGCTCCCTTCTGACCTTTTTTTTTTTTTACCCTGATGGCCGTTTTGTTTTCCATTCCGGCCAATTCATCTCGCAAGCTTGTCCCCAGATCGAATCATTCGGCTCCACCTAGCCAAACACGGCTTAGTGCGCTGGGCCGGCGGGGCTGCTGCCTTCCTCTTCGGTCGCTAGCGCCGAGATTGTGGAATAAGCCTTATTCCACGAGTGGCGATTGGCCTTCGCCGCATTTCCTCCTCAAGTCAGCCAGATTCTTCGCGCCCTCATTGGCTCTGCCGGAGATTCCATTTCGGTCTTCCGAGCTTCTACCTATCATGCTGGTCGTCGCGCTATTCTACTCACTCGGCAGTGGGTGAGTTTTTTCATTTTGAGCCTAGACCGAAAACGAAACTTATGTATCAAACCAATGGGGAAACCAGAAATAAACCAAAGGAACAGAGAAAAACGCAGAAAATGAGACGGACAAATACGTAGTTCACTCGTCTGCCGCTTAGACATCCGGACTAGTGAGAACTAGGTTGGCTGCATAAGAGTCCGGACTAGCAACACTCCCGACGTTTCTCCTTAAAAACCCACCGGAATTGTCGTTATCTCACCCGAGGCGACGGGGCTGAACCGATGAATGGTTGGATGATTGGATCTATCCTTTAGTCGTCAGTCTACAGGTAGACTAGACCAAGCTACGTACGGACCTTTTGGATGGCCTCTAGACTGACATATTCCGATTTGCCCGGACGAAGAGATAATCAATCCCGTTCCAGCCCAGGCGGGTTGCGATCATTGATGTTTACTGGTATTATTATTCAGATTAATCAGTCCAGGGAAACACCATGCCTCCTACTCTGATAATCTTGCTTTTGTTTTTCCTGGATTCCTTTCCCAGCCGATCGGGATTGTGATAGGTACCTGCTATGAAATCAACATTTGCTCATCATGCCTAGTACTCCGTATACATAGATGCTTCAAGCGTCGATAGTAGGTGCCAGGTCTAGCTTCCCGCCTGTTTCAATCTACTCCGTATTCCGTACTATCTTCCGAATTAGGTACATCTGCACCTGCTGATCTAGGCAACTGATTATCTTGTCCACGGTCCACGGTCAGATAACTACGTAGATAGCTTCTACCGGTAGACGGACTCGTCCGAGATCAGACACCAAAAGAAGAAAAATCCTTAGATCTATTCCAATCCAGACTGATTGACATTTCTATTGTCTGTTAGTCGATCCGCCAGGTCATGGCGTGATTGGAGCCTTTTTGTCAGAAAATGAAACAGAACCGAGGGGGGGAAGGGGGGGAGGGTTGGGGAAAAAGCAACCCGCACATTCTGTATAACCTGGCGTGATTGATATCATGATGCGATATGATATGATCTGATCTCTGATGATCTGATACGGTTACAATACCAAAACAGATCATTACCCTGGTTCGTTCGGTCCCTTTTTTTTTGGCTTTACGGAACTCCCTCGCGAAACAATCACCTGCCAGGCAGGCAGCATTAACGCTACCTAAAATTAGGTTACGGTGTACGTAGTTTACTACTAGGTAGTAGTTAGTGATTCCCAACTTGTATATTATTAATCTAGACTCTCTCGGCTTTTAGTTCTTCGCTCTCGGACCATAATTGCCGACCTCGCCCATTTTCGAGCAGGGGTTGCAGGCTTGCAGCTGGATGTACTCCGTAGTATGTACTGTAAGTCTGCAACCACTGGAGAAGGGGGCAAAGGGAGAGCGACAGAGAGCGTGGCAGCAGGGAAAAGTTGCCACCCAGCAGCCAGCGTGCGTGCCAAAAATACGAACGTACGTTCTGTACTATGCTCACTCAGCCTTCCACCTTCCTTCCCCTCTTCCCTCCCTTTTCGCCTTGCCTCGGTTCCCGGGGATAAGAACGGACTTTTGGCCCCCTAAAATAATATCCCGAGTTTCATGGGGTTCGGACATGGAAGTAAACTACGGAGCGATGAACCAGACAGACAGTCGGAAGATCCGGCCAAGCTTGGGTCATATCATTACTGACCACCAGCTATCTGGTCATTCGGCGACAATGGATCGCTGTCCGCTTAGACTACTTCACATCGGCTGTCAGCCATCGCCCAATATCTGCCTTGGCTATGTGGGGGAGGCGTAACGATCACAGCCTTTCGAAAGCGATAGGCTGGGGGAGGGGTTAGCTGGGAGTGGTTAATTAACTCGCCTGCCTGTACCCTAAATCTCGATCCATGTCAGGGTAAAGAGAGGAACAGTCAAAATTACGTAGGCGCCCAGCCATGTGGTGCTGCCTCAGCAGGGTGTCCTGTCTGCAGGGCTGGTTACAAAAACGCAAGGCGAATTTGAATCTGGGACGAAGGCAGCAGCATGGCAATCAATCAAGGTTTCTCCGTCAGCGATATCCGATCCAGTACTTCAGCTCAATGCGACGATACATGTCCATACGAGTACAGATAGTACTTCGGTGGTCTGGACGGTACTGGACTTATTTGTTTGAGAACTTGTCGAGAGTTTTGATGGGCGTTGGATTGTTTTCTACTAAGTCAGTCAGGGTAAAAGGCGGAGTGATCGGTTGAAATCGAGCCATCAATCACCATGCAGCCAGTGCCCGATCATTCCCGGTTCTAGGCAAAAAAGATAGGTCGAGCCCATCAAGGCAGCAGGGTAGCAACAGGGTAGATCATGGGCTGTTTCGCCGCAGTATTTTGCAAACGCAGGACGTGTTACGGTTGATGTGTAACAATGTTCGGATACGTGGTCTGTGAAAGGGGCCGTGAGATTGATTATCACAATCGATCTGCCAGACCGACTTTCTGCCTCCGTATGTAAGATGATTAGCTCAGCTAATCTCCGGACAAAAGTACCCTTGCCAATGGACAACTCATTGTGATCGGCATGGTATTCTAGAACACTGAGTGCGAGGCCTATTGGCCAAAGAAAGGGATTCGGTATAGGTTAGTAATGCACACCTATGAGCATGCCTTTTATGCGCTCCTGTTGACATGAGTCATATCCACGACTTCTGGGGCATGTCCAGCTTACTCGAAAAGCACATGGCCTATGACGGACCTGGTTTGCTGCGGACAATACTCTTACAGTACCTTCCAAGCTAGCTTCATCGCCCCCGGCGACAAAGTCCGGAGTATGAGCAACAAGTTCGGCGGAGTCCGGATACCCGGATACCAAATCCAATGAGTACTTCTATCGAAAGATTTTGACTGCATCAGACGATCCGGCCTACCATGGCTGGCTACAGCAAACATCCGGGGTAGGCGCAATAACCCCTCATCTCGAGAGGCGGAAAATCAGCTCAAATGGTGTCTCGGATCTGCCGGGGTCCTTGTCCGAATAGGACTCCTGAGTCTTCCTAGGGAGAGATGCCATCATCACATGAGGGGACCTGGAACCAAGAAAGCAAACAATCCATGATAGTTATAGCCGGTTATAGTGCCAGCGCTCAGACCTCGACCAAGAACCGTCTAAAGAGCTGGTTCATTTACATAAGCTGCAAGGCTGATGGTATTGACAGCCATAATGAGGAACCGAATGAAAAAGAAAAAGAAAGAAAAAGTCCTCTCCATGCTGGTATAAATCACCGAACCCCAAACCTAAAAAAGATACCCAGGTACAGTACAGTACACACATATCTGACACCCACTGAGGGCTGGGAAGAAAATACCATATATCTAGAGTTATCGGCACAGTGTGGCTTTGGTCCATAAGACCGCTGCGCTCACTGAGCCTGTTCCACCCACCCCCAACTTCCGCAACCGTTCGCATACCCATATTCAATTCGTCGCAACTCATTCGATCATCAAGCATTCAAATAAGAGGGATAAAGATAGATTTATCACTTTACCGCCGGCCGTACACGGTCATACTCCGAACAGGCTGGACTGACATAGCCCCGACGCTTGCCCGTTCGTGGTGACAAGGGCAGCGGCTGCAGATTTGAGTAGCACCAACCTTTGTCCGAGCACGTGTGCAGAGATCACACGAGGCCACATCGCCCGACTGTTCCTGCAACGCGCGCACCATGCTTAGACCTGCTCAGCGCCCCAACCCTGGTCGGTCTCGCGCATGTTGGACGGAGGCTCGATGGAGGGAATGAACTCCAGGGCAATGTATCCCAGACCGATGAAGCCGACGATGGAGCCCGCAATATAGCGCAGGACGTTGTCGTGCAACATGATCGACCCGACGAAGATGTAGACTGATTCCCGATGTTAGCGCAAACACATACAAAGATTCTATCTCCAACGCAGCGCAAACTTACAGCCACCACGTCCCAGGAAGGAGAAAAGGAAAGACGCGTAGCGGTAGACGTAGTCGGGGACGTTCGGCAGGAATTCCAATCCACCAACAACTGGGCATCGCGGTTAGTCTCGCCCTATTGCATGGTGGTGATAGTATGAAACTTACGAAGACCAAAGATAATCACATAGACGCCGACAATGATGGAGCTCATGGACGCAGGGAAGAACTGGGAAATACCACCCAGGACCATGAGCACACCGACGACGATGTTGACGATTCGGCTGGGTGTAAGAGTCTCGTTAGCTGCTGTGCTTGCGATGATGACGATGATGGAGTCTGGAAACGGGTCCGACGTACAAGATGTTGGAGAGATCCATTTTCGCGATTAGGTCGACGCAACTGCGTATATACTCGATGGTGGTGAAGCTTTCGTTCTAGTGGCAGAAGCAGCCGAGTAGGATCGGGAAGAGGGAAGAGTGTCTATCAAGCAATCACGTTAGTTGGAATTCAACGCTTAGGTGAACCTGGCAGCGGCGGAGACGAGCTGTTGTCGCCTATCAGTCATACCTGAGTGGCTAGATGAAAGATAGTCGACTCAGTGAGCTTGACTCCAACCCGCAGCCAGCAATATCAAGGGAAACTCAGACTCACCTTTGGAGCTAAGAGTCCTGAGCAGGCAGCAGGAAGGAAATGAAGGAGACGGAGAGTGCGGAAGGGAGATCGGAGAGATGGTTGAGGCTTAAGCTCTTTCGAGTTGTCGCGCTGTCGCAAGCTGCGGGTCCGCCAAGGCCAACCTTACCCATGACTCAGCAATCGCCGGATCTGATCGCATCCACGCGAGATTGCAACCAGGCTATGTTTGGTTGTCAGAAATCAGCTACCAGCTATTTTCATATGTGAATAGTGGCTCATGTTGGCAAGAATATCATTTCTTTAATGAGGCTTGCATGCACATCTGCTTGTCACTACTCAATGCCTAAAAGACTCCCACTATCATGGGTTCAAGACAGTCGGGCGTCGCTACAGCCGTCGACGTCATACCTCACGCTAGGTTGCCATGATATCCGCTTTGTGAGATGATAGGGCGTTTTCAGATCCCATGCGACAAATATCTGATAACTGAATAATGGCCGCACGCGCTGTACAACGCTGAAGTCACAGTATCTGTGATACATGACAGACCCGGGTTTCTAATACACCTGCAAAACTCAAAGCATGTCAAGCCATACACCTCGCCCAGTGGACGTGTGCACAAATCGTGCAAGCACAGCACAGTACAGTACAGTAGATCTTTACGACGCCATGAGATCACCCTGCTTCCTCTCAAGCCTGACAGCAGACAGTCCGTTAGCCAGCCGGCTCATACTCACACAGTCGCGCCCCAGCTCCGCATAGATCGCCTCCAAGTCCGTGCCCAGTCCGACCTTATCAGCTGTCTCCAGACTGCGCCCGTCCAGGAACGGGGCCATCGAGGGCCAGACGCTCTGGACATTGTTGAGGAAGAGATCCGCCCCTAGATCCCCGAGACCCTTGATCTCCTTGATGAGCTGCCGGGTCTTCTTCCGGTCATTGTTCGCTTTCTTCAGTAGGTTGTTGAGATCACCCTCTAATGTGCCTTTAGCTTAGCTCAGGCCAAAATCATCACCCAGATGCGACTCGAGGAGCGCAAAACATACCATACTTATCATTGATCAACTCCACCATTTTCCCCAAATTCGTCGCCCCTTGCTCTCGATACCGATTGTAGCCACCATCCTTCAGGGCCATCGCCCGCTCCTCCCAACTACTTTCGCTCAGCTTGCGGATATCATGGAACCCAACCTCAATGAGATGGTTGACTGCGCGCTGCGAAAGGTCATGGGAGATCGGACGCGACTTGAGCATCGCATCGATGACCATCGCGAGTAGCGTCTCTGGTGAGCCATGCAGGGTTCCTTCCGCAATTGTTGTCCCGAAGAGCGGGAGACGCCCGTAGTCTTGGACCGCTTTTTGCAGCTTCGGCTTGCTGATCGTTGTAGGGCTTTGTGGTTCTTCGGGAGTGGGCTCTTCTGATCTATCCTCTTCTTGATCAATATCCTTCTCCTCTTCCCCCTCCTCCTCTTCTTCTTCTTCTTGTTCATCACCTCCATCATCCTGCTCCAAAGCACCATCCTCATCCTCCTCATCATCAATACTCTCAACCTGCCCATCATACCCCTCATCCTCCTCTTCCGCCACATCCTGAATTACCTGCTCCTCAGCATCATCCCCTGTCCCCGCATCTTTCTTGACAAACTTGCTAGGCGGCTGGTCACGCTCCCGCTCGGCTTCAGCGCTAGCCTGTCCAGTACCCAACTCATCACCGAGATCCCTCTGATCGAGTTTGCGCTTCGGGGGGATGGTGGGCGTGCCGTCCTCGGTTTCGGGATAGTCCTCCACCTGCGGGGATTTGTACTTCATTTCGGCGGTCTAAACCCTAGATATTCAGTGAGCGGAAACAATAGAAAGAGAATCTCGTTTAATTAGAAGTAGAGAGGAACGTGCGTGATAGCGCAACAATGCTAAGTGGACAAATTGTTTTGGTCCAAAGCATTCGTCTTTACTGACTGTGAGTCTGGGGAAACCGGGACTGATTATTGTGCTCGTATGATTTCTCCGCGGACGATGATGGCGTCATCATGAAATAAGAACTTCCCCCGGTTCAACCCCACCTCCGCCCCGGGCCTATTCGCTCTCAGATGTTGTTCCGGGGCAAAAGCGGAAGCTTGGCACTTTCGTGAATACGATCTATGGTCTTTCACTACGAGATCCATTGATTTTGAAGAATAGACAGATGCTTCAATGTTGGATCTACGTGCAAATATGCAAGTATATACACAGAAAGCCCATCGCAAGCACTCGCACAAGTGAGCTAAAGCTTGGCGCGGCCGGACAAGGAGCTCTGCACCAAGCGGACGGCCTCCTCCGCGCAGCCGAACGAGGCCTGGTACCCGAACCCGCCATGACCGTAGTTGTGGACGACGGCGACGCCGTCGATGCGGTCGGCGGCGACGCGGGGCCCGCCCTCGCGGAGGGGCCGCAGGCCGACGCCGTGGCGGACGACGTCAAGGCCCTCGATGCCCTGGCCGTCGCGCACCAGGGCGGGGCACAGCGCGACGGCGCGCTTCATAATGCGCACGGCCAGGTTGGGGTCCGGCAGGGGGTCCCACTGGTGCTTCTGGTAGGAGCCGCCGATGACGGTGCCGCCGCCCGCGGCGCGCGTCATCACGTAGACGACCTCGTCCTCGCCGTCGTCGGAGCCCGAGATCGACACCATCTGGCCCGGGTCGTTGCGCACCACGACGATCTGCCCGCGCGCCGGGTAGAGCTTGGCATCCTGGACGCCGCCGAGCGTGCGGGACGCGAGCCCCGTGCAGTTCACGACCACGTCGGGCTTGTGGCCCGTGTGGTGGTGGGGAGTGTTAGCGGCGTCGCTGATGTGCTTGAGGACGCCGCGCTTGAAGACCACCCCGTTGCGCCGGCATTGGCCCACTAGCCAGGGGAGGTAGATTGCCGTGTTGATGCAGACGGAGGTGAATTGGGAGGCGTTGTCGATGCCCGGGGCTAGCTGGTCGGCGGGGATCTCTTGGAACTGGCCCGGGTTCGTTAGCCTGGTTGTCTGGCGGGGATCGGGGCGGGTTCAAGGGTACACACGTCCGGCACAACATCCTTATACCAGGGGTTCTTTTGCACCAGCTCGGAGAACCAGTCCCCGGTTGCGGATCCTTGGTCTTTGGTGCGGTTGTAGACGATTGTTTCTGCAGGCGAGTTAACTCTAATGGCAGGATGGGGAGGGGGATAAGTGATGTTCATACCTTGGAAATGAAGTCCTGCCTCGGGATGCTTCTCGGTCAGCTCCTTCAATGCTGGCCAAGTGTTGCGCTCCCATCTCTCATGGTCACTTCCACGCTTGCCCACACTGCCAATTGTTCAGTCAGTACGCTGGACTCCATTGTCATCATTATTCTTTGCGAAGGAACGTACGGGAGATAATTGGCCCCAGCCCACGGGGAGGCATATTCTATATCATAGTCGCCAGGCATGTGCTTCGCGAGAACGGTGATACTATTCGAGGGGTCCTTCGAAAGAAGATACGCAGTGGTCAATCCAGACACACCGGCTCTGAGACCAGAGGTCAGTATGAGCTCCGCAGACAACAGGCGGGGTCAAGCATACCCCAGAACCACGATCTTGTTTGTCGCCATTGAAACTGCTACTGTTGGGGGGGGGGGGTGAGTCTATCGAGTCAATAGAAGGCGTATCCCCAGGGAGGATTACGAGAGTAGGCTGGTAAATAGGTGATTATTTAAGTTAGTTGCTGTGAGTCAGTCAACTAAGGAATGATAACGAACGCTTCCCCTGCACAAACAGAGCTTATCGCATGCGGGCAATTGGGATGCGGTCCGGATTGATAAGAGAGAGCCACCCCCGCTCAGCCGGGGACTAACTAGGTAGAGTAAGACTGCCGTAGACTGGGGGGGCTTCCCGCCAAGCCGGAATGCGACAACCCCGTCCTCAGGCATCAAGACTGGATAGGATAGGATAAGATGTCTCGATGGGATCTTTCAGGCGGCACGCACCCAATCGCGTTGACGTCATATCTCAAGAAAGATTGCAGAACGCGAGCACAGTCTTTCTCCTGCCAATCATCTTAAGATAGGATGTGACTACTCGATCAAAAGGCTAAAAGCACAGGCAGGGTCCATTCAAAATGGCCCCGTGCTCCACTAGATCAATCGGCAGCACTACCATTGGAGTCCGATCACGGACCGAGTGGACAGCCGTCTTCGCCGAAAAGCAATGAAGTCAATCTGGTCAGCGAAGCAGCGTGACACCTACTGCCATCGATCTGGCAACCATACGCCCAGGAACGGAGCCATTGACTCGCTGACAGCTCACGTCCATGTTGTGCAGTTATGTCCGTGTTCTGCAGCCTTGCTTCTCCAGACATCCAAGTCCTTGCCAATGGACCGTCCGACAGGTCACTTCATGCACCAACAACGCAGAAGGATCCAATAGCGGAGTCGCGTCGGGGGGGCGATCGCGGTTTAACCGTTTTATGTGAATTGGGCGGTGTGTTTTGAGTGCTTGACTGCCTAAGTGCTTTCTCCAAGATTTCCATCCTAGATCAAGGGCAGTCAGTGCACTCTCAATTCATCACGCTTATTCGGTTGTGGGATCGGATTCGAGGATGAATGAAGCGCGCCATCCATGGACGAACGTGGTAAGTTACAGTAAGGAACGCGTCCTCATTTGATGGACTCGGAGAGTGTTGTGGGGAGGGGACTGTGTGTAAGGATTGATTACCGATCTGCAGAGCCCGTTACCGATAGGGTCTTTCAGGCCTCTGGGCATTGAAAGTGGGCAGACAGTCTGAATGAGGTGGCTTCCCCTCATTGAAGAGAGGTGAATATGTTCTCAACCGGAAGCTTGGAACAATAGCATGGCTCTGACCGATTCAATGTTGGGCTGGAGTGACCGCTCCCCGCGGATGCGCAAAAAGACTCGATTGAAGGAGAGGTAAGTTAGGTACTATAGGTCGGTAACCACCTAGTAATAGCTCTGTATACCTTTCGTCATCGACTGCTACCGCCCCGGTGAATGACCCAATCATGAGCTGATTATTAGCTCACCGCCTCTGATCCCGGAGCGTAATAAAAAAAAACCCTTGGTAAGAGGGATGTACGTACAAGCATAACAGACGCCTCCTCCGCAGTTCGCCGTCCGAAAAGAAAAGTCTCGCGTGTACTCCCGTAGATCGTGTGTTGCTTTTCTTCCTCCCGCCTTTTCTTCCTTCCCATTTACCACTCTCTACTTTATTCCTTGCCTGAATAACACTTTCTTCCCTTCCCCCTCCCCTCCCCCTCTCCCTCTCATTTATATTCATAGTGACTATTTTTTCTCCTCTCTCTCCCCCTCCCCACATTCTTCATCTCTTATTTTCTCTCTCTCTGCTCGACGAACCTCTCCGTATCTTGTTGTTCGTTCCACAAATGAGTGCATCTCGTCGAGCAGACACTATAACCAACTATGGCGGACGTTCCGAACGGTGGCAGAATTGTGCCCATAGTCGCGGCCCCCCGTCAGCATTATTCCAGTACTCCCGCCGTTGAGACGGTGGGCAATCAACCTCAACCCCAACCAAAGCCCTCCAAATCGTCTAGAAGTACGCGCCAAAAGGCCGCCGAGGCCGAATGCTTGGAGATTCCGTGTCTCAACGAGCTAGGGCTCTATGCGCTCCCGACCGAGGGCGACGGTACGTTGCTCTTTGCCCGCCATTGGCCAGCTAGCTTGTCCCTTGGCGCTCCTACTCTAGTGTGCCCTGTTTTCTGACCGTCAATTGTAGGCAATTGCCTGTACTATGCCCTTTCCGATCAATTGTACGGCGACTTCCTCCACGCTGACCAAATCCGTGTTCGTCTCGCGGATCACATCTTGGCCAACAAGGATTACTTCATGAGCTTCATAGCTGCGGCTGGCGGAGAACGCAGGGCACCACGCCGCGCAGCAGCCAAAGCAGCCAGGCAAACCTATTGCTCCTCGTCATCAGCCAGTCCCGCGCCCCTCTCGGCCCGGGATAAGGAGCGTAGCTTCGACACTAGAGTGGCTGAATCGCGAAAGAAAGGCGTCTGGGGTGGCGCTGAAGAGATCCAGGCATTCTGCCAATCTTTCAAGAGGGATGTGGACGTCTACACGATGTATGGAATCCAGAACTTCCGTGATGTTCACGCGCCCGTCGATGAACACCGAGAGAAAGTGCACATCGCATTTCACGTAAGTAACACAAACACTATGGCGTAGGTGACGTTCTAACCCTCCGCGTAGGATTTTCATCATTATTCGTCGGTCCGACATACGAGCGGGCCGCATACTGGACCACCTTCTATAGCACCCATTGACAAGGAGCGTCAAGAGGAAGCTTCTTCCGCTAGCTCGACTGTCGTGGACGTGGCCACCCCGTGGAAAATCTCGGCCATCCAGGAGGGTCTCGGGGGCAAATACGACCGCGAGACCATTGTAGGCATGCTGCAACAGTGCCGTGGTAACATCGACCGGGCTTTTATCAACCTGATCGGTGAAGACGCCAACTGTAGCGAAGCAGATGCGCCCACCTCGAAGGCTATCATGAAGTCGCGCCTGCAACCGTCCTCGCGATCTTCATCTCCATTCAGTACGGGCAGCAAACGCTCCGCGGATGAAAGCGAAGCTGAAGAGAACCCCCGGCCGGCCGTTCGGCGCACGCGGGTTCGGGAGAATAAACGACGCATTCTTCCCGATGTGACCGTCGGAATTGCCTTCAGAGATGATCAGAACGATCTTGTTTCTCTGCGACTGCGGGTTAGTCCTGACACAGTTGCACCCAAGAAGCAGTCCACCGGCAGCACGACCCCCGAGCAAACCGAAACTAATTCCTTCTCGGAGCCAGCCAGCGACGGCACCGATGCTTCGAAGAAGGACCCCAAGCTCAAGATTAAGTTCCGAACGGCAGCTTCCGCTCCTACAGAAGCCGCTAGTCGACAGCCGACTGAACCTAGTGAAGAGCCCAAGGCCACGCTGCGACGAAGCATACGACTGTCAAAAAGTCGCAACCCCCCCAGGGCCGGTTAAGATCAACCACACGCACCTCACACCATTTGCCAAACCCTATTCAAAATTAGCAGAGTGTCACCACTCACGCATACGAAGCTAACGACCACCATTTACTTTCTCGATACATGGCACCATTTTCTGGCTATTGCATTATCAAGCGCGTTGGGTGTTTGGGGCCTTTTAGAGCGTTGGGCCCTTGCTTACTTTTTCTTCTTCACCATACCCTCCTGCATACCTGCATATTTGCATATGAGTGCTTCATGCATGTTACTAGCGACGCGACTAGACCTTGTTCATGGTTCTATCATTCACCACCACCACCATCATCCTCCTCCTCCTCCCCATCTTCTTTATACCTCACATCAGACAAGATCTTCGGAAGAAGTCCGACTTTTTGAACTCTTTATGATACCACTATACTTCAATGATTCGATACATTACCTCCGCCAGACGGACACATGCACAAATCTCTGCTGCCTCACCACGCAGTGTGACCCGAAATGAACATAATATCTCCGCCTTGGTCTTCATCGGGTGTTTTCAGGGTGCCCTGATCGGGCATTTCTCTGTACTTGATATCCCCAAACTAGCATAAAGATGACGAAACTTGCATACACTAGTGGGAAGACTAAAGGATCGTTGCATGATGCATGATAGATGAAATCTGAAGAATCGCTTACTTTCCGGCTTGCATGGCCTTAGCTTGCTCGGCAGCTTTGCTTGGTACTCTCCAAGAGCACTGGTTTACGTAGGACCCAAACAAAAACATAGACAAACACACAAGCATTCTCAGCCGAGAAAAACAACCCCATCAAACAAACCCCTGATCCCTGGAGCGGGTAAATCCTGCGCACGGACCGTAGCCGGGGAAGAAATACTCACTGTACCCAGAAATATTTGATGCACATCCACAACATATCCTATTGATAGGCAGTGCAGTGCTTCACTGTACGTATCTGTTTCACTCTCATCGACAGAGGGGCAAATCGCCCGCAACCTGCAGTGTACATACACTTATTATGGTTATGCCACAGTATTGAGTAGTGCAGTGCACCCTGGAGTCATTCCACCACTCCACCCAATCATCGAGCTCGGCGGCATACATTGAATATAGGAAGGAACCGCGAAATGAAACCAAAAGAGAGAGAGAGAGAAAATAACAAGATTCCTTGGATAGAGAGAGGATATAGAGTACTCGGTCTTGCTAGGTTATAATTAGTGTATCACTCTTAAGTGTGAGAAGCTTAGCTGGCTTGGCTTAGCATAGCCTGAGTAGCGTAGCTTACCTCCAGGCTCGCAAAGCCCCTCTCTTGAACTTCGACACTGGCGGGAGCATCCGCATCCTTCCTTCCTAGACTGCGCTGGGGATAAGGGTTACGCTGTGGCATGGTACGGATAGTGGTGGGTTGGTGGGTAGATTGGAATCGCTCGGTTAGAGACCTGCTACAATGATGGGGGTTGGGCTGGATTAAAACAAACGACTAAAAAGCTGGGGACAACTCAGTCTACACCTGCTGGAAAGTAGCTGTACTGTACCCTGAATAGCAGGAGATAACGTTGAGCATGGACCATTCTACAATCCAATAATATCTGAATCGACCATGAGCCCCGTGTACAGTACTGGGTCTGGTAAACATCCTCTGCAAGCAACGGAATAGAACAATTCAATAGGTTCATGATAGTTCATTAACGATTAGCCTTCTATGCATTAGTTATGTAGAAGATCTCTCGGCGGCTGACAGGCACAGAAATATAATAAGAAAGAAGCGCGGGGGTATATGTGAGACAGTAAAGAGAGAAGTGATGGGTAGGCAAGTCCGGAGATCCGAGGCTGGGAAACGTAGTGAGACAAAAAGATCGTTAGGGTAAGCGAAAGTGATAGTAAAGCATAGATCGTTATACATCCACCACCAATCGGCGCTGGCTGGTGGATTCGCCGTGATGCGACGACTCCTGGATCATCTCCGTCCGCACTTCAATGCCGCCAAAGGCACCGCCGGCTGCGCCGACATGGCTGGCCTCGCCGGACTTGACGTCGATGGTGTACATGTCGTAGTCGCGGTCCTGGGAGTAAAGCTCGACCTTGTGGCGATGGGACTGCGCGGTCATGCGGGTGGCGGTCATGCGGCTGACAGACACGGTGGGATTGCGCGTGTAGCGGTTGTAGCTGTTGGTGGACAGGAACTTGGGGAAGAGGCGGCTGACGATGGGGCGGAGGAAGGGCAGGCACGCGCAGATGATGGCGACGTTGCATTCTGCGGCGGTCCAGTAGGCGGCGCCGACGTTGCTCCCTGATTGATGATGATGGTTGTCAGCAAGGAAAGTGATGCCAGGTCGATAGAAGGGGACTACTCACAGGAAGTGTCACTGTTCTGGGCGACAGAACGCAACGAGGAGAGACGCAGGATACTAGTGATAACGACTCTATACAATGGGTTAGCCACAAACTCAAAACTGGATTGGTGGTTAGGAAGACACGCACAGTCCACCAATAGCGAAAACACCCATGAGCGCGAACTTCTGCGCTCGCGGAAGCTGCAGTTGCGACAAAAGCGGCATCGGCAACACCAGCAATGTCACGTCGGTGGCGATGTTCATAGAGGCGTTGAAGAACCAGACCGCTTCGAAATTGAGACAGTACCCCGAAACAGTGCGATCCCAGAATCTGGAGACCGGCACGCAGTTCAAGAAGCCGCTGACGACCGCCCACGTTCCGTAGGTAGCCACGATGCCTAGCACAACATAACAGGCCAGTCGAAAACGGCGGTCGGGGAAAATCCGCAAGTATTGGAAAAGAATGGAGAACTTGGTGAAGATCAGGCTGGCGTTGTAGAACGGGATCGCAGCCCATAGTCGCTAAGAAGCCAATCGTTAGTTATTAGTTCTGTCTGCGTGGCACGCTCAAGCGCCTTACCTTCAGCTGCTCCTTCAGAATACGATCTTGAAGCTGGGAAGAGTGCATCCCAAGTCCGAAGTGTACCTCTGGAGTATATTAGATGGGAGTCGCTCGGTGTCACAAGTTCTGAGGTCTTACCAGCACCAACCAGGCCAAGGTATGTACACGCCAGTATCTGCCAGGTGCATGTCAGTAAATGTCCGAACTCCAATCACGTCGTCCAGAGAGGCATACCAGAGATATGAGAATCATGTAATCCTCGCGACCCTTTAGTTTCATCAAACCGAGACGCGCATACATCCGCATAGCGACAATAACAACCGAAAAGCCGGTGAGCACGGCTGTCACCACCAGTGCTCGCTGACCACGTTCTGCACCATCTCCCGATATCCTGGGAAACAAAAGATGTTCTCTGATTATGTCCATATTGGTTTGATTGTGGTTCGTGGAGGGAATGAATCGAGTAGGTAGGGCCGTGGGGGTGTGAGCTGTAAGCAAAGAGCGTTTTTCTGAGTATAGGTGGCTGTGGCGCCCGCTTGCTGTATGTCCGCCGAGGTGAAGTAGGATGCCCTCTCCAGGTTTCGCAACCTAGATATCAGGATGAGGTAAACCGCATGGGTTCAATTGGAGATCAATGGGGTTAAAAGAGAGTGGGTGGGTTGGTCGAAGCGTCTGCAGTAGAGTTTAGTTGGAAGGAACCGGTGCGGTAACGACATGGCTTTTATTTGTACAGTTCCTTCTACTACTCGGCCTATGGAGACGATCCCCGCACTGGCTCAAAGTTTGATAGTACTCAATAGCGTAAGAGAAGCTGAAAGAGGGCTGATGGGCAGCATTGTTCCTTGTCGAGTGAACGACCTGAGCTCGGTCTTGTCCGGGATGTGGTTAGGAGCTGAGGGGGGTGCCATTCAGATTGTAGTAATGATCTATGCGACTAAGCCGTCGGGCTCCACCGGTGTCGTGGGCAAGGTGGAGGAAGGCACGAGGCTCGCAGAGAAGATTAGTCAATGGCGATGCGTATTTAGCAGCAGACCCAGAATCGATGGCTCTCTGGCACCTTCCGCTCTGTCAACTGGTGCCTCGTTCCGGGCTTCGATCCATGGAACGTCGCCATATTTTTACTCGACTCAGTCTTGTATAACTGCCCTGTGCGGTTTAGTGCTGCTCGGCAAGTGTTGTGCGGTCAAGAGAGAGTGTACATGAGAGGCCAGTCTCCGCTCCACAGCGAGAAAGAATCTGATTATTTGCTCGTTTCAAGTTGAATGTCGATATGCTGAGTATACGACCATCAATCTAAACAAATCCGAGATCAATTTCTCGCGCAATCTCAACTAGAAGATCGGTTGGGGATCGATAATCTTCGTCGCGTCTTAAGCAAGTCTTCCACACTATCCTTGCTCTGAAAGTTAATGCATGATTCATGTGCTTGGTTTCAGATCGCGGCACGAATCATAATATCCGATCGTGCCGGTGTGGATTTAGCATGCCTGGCAAGAGAGTTTTCTCCTACTGCAAGCTAAAGTGGTATGATCGTGCGCCTGCACTTGCTCGTGGTCAGAACTAGTCTTCCAAATTATGACCAGTAAGAAATCCTAGAAGTGGAGTGTTTGGCGAGTGGCGATATTTATTTTCTTTTCAATACGAGGACTCTGCTTGAATCTCAACCATAAGAAGGGTCCAGTCCAGCCAACAGGGCTGATAATTTCCGCTTATCAACAACAATGCTATCCGGTTTATCCAAGGCCGACCGAGAAGTTGGCGAACCATTGCCGATTGTGATGGCGGTTTCTGTGCGGTGCTTTGACGAGCACTTGTCCTCTGAACACATTTGGGTCATGATAGGCACCAATTGTCACCACAGTGGAGCACGTCGCCTCTAGTGTCCGAAGTGGCCGCGATCTTCGACAGCAATAGCCTTTTTAGGACAATACTGCTCTAGACGTTGATAAATTTCATGGTTAATTTTCCATGGCTTGCGACCATCCGGGGAATTTCTGCCAGGGCAGGAGACCATTCTCTGTCCAGTGGTTGATCAGCAGATGGTGAGAACCTTCGTCTGCAAACCTCGATAGACTGTGTGTCCGCGCGCGATTTACTCTGCAGGCCCTCGCTCGATTCCAGTTCCTGGCCTACCTAGCCCGCAGCTAAATCCAGTGTCTACGTTTGTCTCAGAAGAGGGGGGGGGGAATTGTGTGTCAAGGGGGGCGTTAGAACTGTGGACCAGAAGCAAGTCATAAAATGTCGATCATATGGGACTTAGTGTTTCCTGATTCATCTAAGGTCTTTAGGTCTGATCAATTCTGCTGTGCCTTCAGGCTGAGGTCGTGGACTTGTTTTGACCGTTGGAAAACTGTAGATTAGTGCGCCTGCGGTAAGAAGGGACGCCATCATTGTAAGTAGCGGTCTTTGTTATCGCGTAAGGTCTTGGTAGATTTTGGGTAGTATGTCGAACATGATATCAGGAGGAGAAAATACGACAGCGCTTGAAAAAGTTCGATTCTGCAGAATCAAGGGTCCGCCACCACACGTGGGCGAGAAATCTCGTGCGGCCCCAGCACATCTACCACGTTCGTGAAAGAAATGCTTCTCCTGGTCGGGTTTCCAGAAGATGACATACATCATTTCTGGGGAAACGACCTAGGATCCGCTGTCGGCATTCATTATTATGTCCTGTTTCGACTTTCGAGTGCTTTGGGGGGTTTCCCGGAACATTGGGACGCAAGGATTCGGTGGTGATCATCAATAAACAATGGGGCCTCGGATGCAGGTCCCAGGAGAAAAAGAGGGGGATGAGGCGTCGATAGCGCGGCGCTATCACTGCTAGAGACGGCAAAGGATTGCACTACCACGCAGCTGGTATGAACGCCCATTGTCAAGACTTGGCAAATGATGTACATGGCTTGGAATAAGGCTTTTCAGTACCCCATCACTGTCCAATGAGAACAAACGCTTCCTGGGAGATGGCGAGGCTCTAGCCTAGTCTAGTCAATAGAGATGGTTGAATGGTGTTGCATAAATTATTGAACGCCATGGGATAAATAAACGTACGCTCCCACTAGACTCACTGACCCGTGCATCTGTAGGTTTAGGGAGCGTTTGTTGTTTGCTGAATGGCTGGCAGAGTGTCCCTAGCTTCGATTGACGAGATATCTCGAGCCCTTGAACTGATTTGACTCCCACTCCCAGGTTCTAAGTACGGTGGTCGGTAGTGGTGTTGACAGCCTTGCACTGCGTTGAGCTTGAAGGGAAACTCGACTCGAGGATCGTCGCGTGGGGGGCGGTTTTGGCATGGCCCGGTCAGTGTCAATTATGTCACCGCAGTCACTTAAGCCGCTGGGCTCACCGAACCGTTCTCTTCCCATGAGCCAGCTGTCATTGGCAGAAGATAATCAGGCTCTGGGGCCACTGTCAAAAGTGGGCGATGATCGCTGGCCGGAGAAAGGGAAGAAACAGTGACAGAAGGGGGAAGGAGGGAAGGAGACGAAGCGGTCAGTCAGTGTCAGTCAGCCGACGGGCAGACAGCAAGCGATGTTTATCCCTGACGATCCACGGGCTGTGGAACAACAACAATCAGAACAATAACAACAGTCTACTCTTGAATTGACTGTTTGCCAGATCACAACAGTACAGGGTAATGATCTACACATTCTATGTTCGGCGAATTGGATTTTCTTACAATGGAAAAGAAGCACACAGCACTCTATCATTTACCCTTTTTTTTTTATCATTATGAGAGTATGAAACTAAAACTTCTACGTTCGGCATCAGCTTTTTTTCCTGCAATCAGTTCAGAGCCTTACCCCCCCCCTCAGGACTGGACTGCTCCTCCTCCTCCTCTGACAACTCTGGTAGCAAGGTCAAGGTGTAAAGGTCCGGGCTGTGCGGATCTTGTCGCAGGCCAGTTTTAGCACCGCTTTGGGGCACATCGCTCATAATCCTCATTCGAGTCGAGAAGCTCTCGAGCGAGTTGTCCGTCAAGGCGCTGATTTGGGGAGGTGTCTCATCAGGCTCACAAGTAATTGACTCCCTAAGAGGCGAGGGCTTGCAAGACTTCTCTTTCTCCCTCCTGAAGTGCCGGTTTCGATCCGTCTGTTCGAGCTCGGCAAGCCGCGATTGTTGCCTCTCAAACCAATCCCGGGTCGACGGGAATTTATTTTTCTGTACGAAGCCAGTAGCTATACCAAAGTCCTCAAGCAGATAGTCATAAGGATTGCCAGGGTCTTGCAGACACTCATCGTTGGTTACCCTGGGATCATTGCGCCACCAACCGTGTGGGCTGTAGTACCTGAACGTGAGCTTGGATGCCCATTCAACGAAGTCAGTGATCGTTCCTGGGAGTCTTTGTCCTCTAGTTTCGAGATCAACAACTACCGGGTCTATGTAGACCATAGCATTCTTCAACAGGGCTTTGAGGCGAAGCTCGTCCCCAGCTCTGGGGACCTTCGGGTCGGTTAGCTGGAAGAAGAGTGAGATCGCCGGTGGTGTCCGACTCTCTTGTGGGACGGGATCCCCAAACCAGTTGAAGTGGTGGACTGACTCGGACTCGTCTACGTGGTGCATGTAGGCCTCACGAGCATCGAATTCATGGTCGATTTCGACCCTGATGAGCCTTACCTCGGCGCTCTCCATGTCCTCGCTAAAGGCCGGTGAAGGGGCCAGCCCCCCATAGTCATTACGTGCTGCTTCTCCAAGCTCCATGCCATGACCATCAGTATTTAGACTCTGGCTTTGGTGAAAGTTATTCAGGTTGTAGCCGAGACTCTGGTAAGCCCTTTGGATAGCGTGACTCCTCTTAGATGACTCATCATTCGCCTCGGTTGCAGTCCAATCCATGCTGGTGCCAGCAGATACCTCTTCCTTCTCACTCTCTAAGGGCTTGTCGAAATCCATCTCATCGAAATCGTGCATTAGCACTTCGTCCGACACTGTTAGTGTCTCTGTCGAGCTGGTAGAGCTTATCTCGTCTCTCGAAGTCATATCGTCATCCGAAGCTTCATCCATCCAGTTGAACGGCGATCCAGGCTCGAGGAGCTTCCTGTAGGTCTCCTCTAGTTCAGTAAAGCTCGTTATATGGTTATTAGACATCATAGCACTTACATTTCTGGCTCTGAAGTTAATATCCCGAGGATCCATGTTGGCGATCAGACGCTAAATCGTTTAATTCCTCGCAGTACTCGAAGTGTTCACCCATTGAATATTTATAACCAGGCTCTAGCTTCTGTCTTGAGTCAGACAAAGACAAGGGTGGTCAGTGAAACCAAACTGCGGAATGGTAATTATCATTAAGAAGAGGTCATTACTATGTCATGGCTGACACCGCCATTTCCGTTTCTCCTTGATGATGCATAGAAGCGGTAACTTGGACAGCCACATCGACCGTTGTATACAACAAATGGTTCTGGGTACTCTTTCGAATTACGATCTGTTCGCGTTCGCAGTTATCGTATCGAAGGCTTTTAGGATCGAGAAACTTCGAAGTCATGGCTGGGATAGCAATATATTCCGGTTGTTGGTGTGTTTGCACCCACATGTCAGTGCTAACGCTGGTAGATAGTAGGTCGCTAGATCTGATCCCGAGCTCTGACCATGCTATGGGCTCATCTTGAGTACTGCTTGGTTATGATTTTATGATATCATGCAAGGCACGAGGAGGAACTCCGGAGTTAGACAAGTCCGGCATTCAAGTTGTGTGTCTTTGTACTGTCTCCATGTGGTAGGCTGGGATCAGAGAATGACAAAGAAACATTCATGGGTGCTTGTAGACCACAATGGCTTTGTTTTGCTGCGCGATTGCCAACATTGTCCTGCAGCCAGCAAGCAGATTTTCGAGTCGGCGGAGTTGTATGCGGTGCAGCAGGGTATCGGGGAAGGAACTCCGATGTGTCGGGGCGACCTTCAGCCGGCTCAAAAAAGGGCCCCGCCGAAATCACGAAAGACGGATTCCCCCGCACGCAACGCCGACGTTCGGCCGCCTTCGATTCCATTTAAAGCCAACTGAGCCCCCCCTTATCTCTCGTTATCCTTCTGACTCATCTCTTTAACGTCTGCCTTATGCGCCTGCTTCGAGCTCTTCTCACCTCGACCAGATCCCTGCGACAGCTTCCCTTGACGACCTCCCCCGGGAACATCTCCGCATTCACCCCGCTCACCCGATCAACCCCGTTCCAATCCGCGATCCAGCCCACTTTCATCAGACGCACAATGGCCTCCGCAATGGCAAAGCGCCTCGAGGGCAAGACCATCGTGGTCACCGGTGCCTCGTCCGGTATTGGCCGCAGCACGGCCAAGGAGTTTGCTCGCACCGCGCCCAAGGACCTGAAGCTGATCGTGACGGCCCGTCGCATCGACTCTTTGAAGCAGCTCGCCCAGGAGATCAAGGAGGAAGTCGGTGAGGGTGTCAAGGTCCTCCCCGTGCAGTTGGATGTTAGCAACTCCGAGGAGATTAAGAACTTCGTGCCGTCTCTGCCCGCCGAGTTCCAGGAGATCGATGTGCTTGTGAACAATGCGTGAGTCGACGTTACGCCCCTCTCCCTGGACAAGATTCGGCCTTGTGCATTTATGGCCCAGGCAAAAAAGTGAAACAAAAGCCTGGCTGACACTCAAGAATCAGCGGCCTTGTTAAGGGTGTCGCCAAGGCCCCCGAGATCGACACTCAGGATATCGACGTCATGTTCTCAACCAACGTGACCGGATTGATCAACATGACCCAGGCCATTCTCCCCATCTTCCAGAAGAGATCCGACGGCGGTCGCGGCGATATCATCAACATCGGCAGCATTGCTGGCCGCGAACCTTACCCCGGCGGAAGCATCTACTGTGCCACGAAGGCGGCCGTCCGGTCCTTCACCGACGCATTGAGAAAGGAGCTGATTGCGACGAGAATCCGCATCATCGAAATCGACCCCGGTCAGGTGGAAACCGTGAGTCGTCGCCTGAGAGCTCCATAGTGGCCTTCGTTCTGAATCTTACTAATATTTGTTTGTGCTGTACAGGAGTTCTCCGTGGTGCGATTCTACGGTGACAAGGAGAAGGCTGATGCAGTCTACGCGTATGACATCCCCAGCTGGAGATTGTTTACACAAATGAGACCAAGGATATACTGATGTGCTCTGTTGCAGTGGCTGCGAACCCCTCACCCCCGATGACATCGCTGAAGTTGTTGTGTTTGCCGCTGGTCGGCGCGAGAACGTTGTGATCGCGGATACGCTGATCTTCCCCAGCCACCAGGTAAGCTCATGGAACTTGGGGACCTAGATGACAAGCGCTGACGCATACTTCACCAGGCTTCTCCGGGAATTATGCACCGCAAGGCTTAGTGATATGTATGATCGATAGAATTGAAGTATATAAAGGCAGGGTACCTGCTACGGTCTGGAAACGATAGATAACTGTGCAACTTAATCACCATGAACCGTCCCCTCCAGCTTGGCTAAGAAGTAGTCTGTCTGCTTTGTGTCGACCTTGTTTAGGTGTATGAATTTGCCTGTTGACCAGTCATTCTCCGCATCCAAACCCCCCTCCCCCTCTCAAAGCAGGGCCGAGGTCCAGTGGAAGTCCGTAATTGGGGCCTGTAACGTAGGACCAATAATTGGCAAAGGCACGTGGTTTCTATTTCTAGATTGATAATCACAAAGGCTGCCGACTTCAGAAGAATGAAAACATCACTCGACCCGCCCTCTAGATGGAAATCAAGCAGCGCTTAAACTTTCAGCCTAATCATCTCAATTGCTTCAACTCCCCTCTGCTGCCAACCGACGAGAGGGAGATGACCAAATCCCAAAATCTTACTTGATGCATATACTTACCATACTCTATACTCCCCTACAATCCTTCACCAACAAGAACAGCAAGTAAAGAAATATCAAACCCGAATAAACCCAAAACCTCAATCTCTATCCCCCGCCTTCTCGG